>NC_133324.1:692921963-693227796 GCF_042186555.1 Aquarana catesbeiana
TGGGCTTTGCCTGGGCCACTCAAGGACATTCACAGAGTTGTCCCATAGCCACTTCTTTGTTATCTTGGCTGTGTGCTTAGGGTTGTTGTCCTGTTGGAAGGACCCTCGCCTCAGTCTGAGGCCCAGAGCGCTCTGGAGCAGGTTTTCATCAAGGATGTCTCTGTACATTGCTGCATTAATCTTTACCTCGATCCCGACTAGTCTCCCAGTTCCTGTCGATGAAAAACATCCCCACAGCATGATGCTCCCACCACCATGCTTCATTGTAGGGATGGTATTGGCCAGGTGATGAGTGCTGCCTGGTTTCCTCCAGACGCTTGCCATTCAGGCCAAAGAGTTTAATCATTGTTGCATCAAACCACAGAATTTTGTTTTTCATGGTCTGAGAGTCCTTCATGTGCCTTTTGGCAAACTCCAGGTGGGCTGTCAGGTGCCTTTTACTGAGGAGTGGCTTCCGTCTGGCACATCGGGTTCTTAGTCACCTCCATGACTAAGGCCCTTCTTCCCGAACGCTCAATCTGGCCAGGTGGTCTGCTCTAGGTAGAGTCCTGGTGGTTCCAAACTTCTTCTATTTATGGATGATGGAGGCCACTGTGCTCAATGGGACCTTCAATGCTGTAGAAATTTTCTGTACCCTTCCCCAGATCTGTGCCTCGATACAATCCTCTCTGTCAATCCTGAGGTCTACAGACAATTCCTTGAATTTCATGGCTTGGTTTGTGCTCTGCACTGTGAACTGTGGGACCTTATATAGACAAGTGTGTGCCTTTCCAAATCACGTCCAATCCACTGAAATTACCAAAGGTGGACTTCAATCAAGTTGTAGAAACATCTCAAGGATGATCAGTGGTAACAGGATGCACCCAAGCTTAATTTTGAATGTCATGGCAAAAGCTGTAAATACTTACAGTATGCACATGTGATTTTTATGTTTTTTTATTTTTAATAAATTTGCAAAGAGTATTGTTTGTAAAATTATGAGAAAAATAATGAATTTAATCCATTTTGTAATAAGGCTGTAACATAACAAAATGTGGACAAAGTGAAGCTTGGTAAATTGAATACTTTTCAGATACACTTTGTGTGTGTGTGTGTGTATATATATATATATATATATATATATATATATACAGTTGTGCACATAAGTTTACATATCCCGGCAGAATTTATGATTCCTTGGCCATTATACAGAGAATATGAATGATAACACAAAAACATTTCTTTCATTCATGGTTACTGTTTGGCTGAATCAATTTATTATCAATCGATTGTGTTTATTCTTTTGAATTCATAATGGCAACAGAAACCCAAATGACCCTGATCAAAAGTTTACATACCCTGTTGATTTTGGCCTGATAACATGCACACAAGTTGACACAAAGGGGTTTGAATGGCTATTGAAGGTAACCATCCTCACCTGTGATCTGTTTGCTTGTAATTAGTGTGTGTGTATAAAAGGTCAATGAGTTTCTGGACTTCTGACAGACCCTTGCATCTTTTATCCAGTGCTGCACTGACGTTTCTGGATTCTGAGACATGGGGAAAGCAAAAGAATTGTCAAAGGATCTGCGGGAAAAAGGTAGTTGAACTGTATAAAACAGGAAAGGGATATAAAAAAGATATCCAAGGAATTGAGAATGCCATTCAGCAGTGCTCAAACTCTAATCAAGAAGTGGTTCTGTTGAAACCGAACCACAGTCAGGTAGACCAACTAAAATTTTAGTCACAACTGCCAGGAAAATTGTTCGGGATGCAAAGAAAAACCCACAAATAACTTCAGGTGAAATACAGGACTCTCTAAAAACATGTGGTGTGGCTGTTTCAAGATGCACAAAAAGGAGGCACTTGAAGAAAGATGGGCTGCATAGTCGAGTCGCCAGAAGAAAGCCATTACTACGCAAAGTATCCCGCTTACAATACGTCAAACAGCACAGGGACAAGCCTCAAACCTTCTGACACAAAGTCATTTGGAGCGATGAGACCAAAATTGAGCTTTTTGGCCACAACCATAAATGCTACATTTGGAGAGGAGTCAACAAGGCCTATGATGAAAGGTACACCATTCCTACTGTGAAACAGGGAGGTGGATCACTGATGTTTTGGGGATGTGTTAGCTACAAAGGCACAGGAAATTTGGTCAAAATTGATGGCAAGATGAATGCAGTACGTTATCAAAAAATACTGGAGGAACATTTGCATTCATCATCCAGGAAGCTGCGCATGGGATGTACTTGGACATTCCAACATGACAATAATCCTAAACACAAGGCCAAGTCGACCTGTCATTGGCTACAGCAGAATAAAGTGAAGGTTCTGGAGTGGCTATCTCAGTCTCCTGACCTCAATATTGCAGTTCATGCAAGACAGCCCAAGAATTTACAGGAACTGGAGGCTTTTTGCCAAGAGGAATGGGCAGCTTTACCATCTGAGAAGATAAAGAGCCTCATCCACAAATACCACAAAAGGCTTCAAGCTCTCATTGATGTTAAAGGGGGGCAATACACGGTATTAAGAACTGGGGTAAACTTTTGATCAGGGTCATTTGAGTAGTTTCTGTTGCCATTATGATTTAAAAAGAGTAAACACAGTTGATTGATGATAAATGGCTTCAACCAAACACTAATCATGAGTGAAAGAAATGTTTTTGTGTTATCATTCATATTCTTTGAAAAATGGCCAAGAAATCATAAATTCTGCCAGGGTATGTAAACCTATGAGCACAACTGTATATATATATATATATATATATATATATATATATATATATATATATATATATATATATATATATATATATAGAATTGAATGAAAAAAAAATATATATATATATATATATATATATATATATATATTTCCATTCAATTTGAAATAATGTATACATTAGAATCTTTAGTTTGGTGAAAAATATTCTGGATCAAATGTCAGGACCTACCAACGTGCAATTATCAGTAAGGCAGTTCGCAGTGTAATGTATAACTGTGTCCAGCATGTTTCTGTAAGGAATCAAGGAATGTAGATATTTGACTGTGTGATGTTTGACTGTGTGAATCAGAAGATGTTTTTATGTTCTGAGAATATTCACCCTTACTACATTTTCAATAAATTTGTTAAATAATTAAGGAGATGAAGTGCTGTGCATTTTTCAGGGAATCTTGACAGAACCAATAAATCAAACTGACTGATGCATAAATTTAAACACCCAGAGGTGTTAAGATTTCAAGGCAAAGATTTACACTCATCATCAAATTTGACAGCTAGGTTAACCTGTCACTATAACGAGTCTATCCTGATGTAGTGTTTTATTACATTGTAACAATATGGTAACCAGCAAGATGAGCATTACTGCTATTATATAATAGAATATACAGTGTGTGTATTGTATATATTATACAAGCTAACAACTGGAAATTCCATCCTCAACATCAAAGAAGTAAAAATTATGGCATACAAAAATGTACACAGAGATGACAAGTTTAAAATAACCAGCATAATGTTATTTTAGCACTAGGGATGAGCCGAACAACCCCCCCGGTTCGGTTCGCACCATAACCTGCGAACGGACCGAAAATTCACATGAACGTTAGAACCCCATTGACGTCTATGGGACTCGAACGTTCGAAATCAAAAGTGCTCATTTTAAAGGCTAATTTGCTTGGTATTGTCCTAAAAAGGGTTTGGGGACCCGGGTCCTGCCCCAGGGGACATGTATCAATGCAAAAAAAAACTTTTAAAAACGTCAGTTTTTTCGGGAGCAGTGATTTTAATGATGCTTAAAGTAAAAAAAAAAGTGAAATATTCCTTTAAATATCGTACCTGGGGGGTGTCTATAGTATGCTTGCAGCTTTAATGTAATGTCGGGTCCTAGCAATATGGATGAAAATCAGTGAGACAAATGGCATGGGTACCCCCCAGTCCATTACCAGGCCCTTTGGGTCTTGTA
Organism: Aquarana catesbeiana; assembly: GCF_042186555.1. Taxonomy (NCBI): domain Eukaryota; kingdom Metazoa; phylum Chordata; class Amphibia; order Anura; family Ranidae; genus Aquarana; species Aquarana catesbeiana. The sequence goes on from NC_133324.1 coordinate 692,925,904, forward strand.
TGGATATTAGGGGAACCCCGCACCCAAAATTAAAAAAGGAAACAGCAGTATACAGGCTCTGTACTCTGAACAGCAGTATACAGGCAGTGCAAACAAGACAGGGACTGTAGGTTTGTTGTTAGGTAGAATCTGTTTGTAATTTTGAACTGGTACATTTTTAACGTGTTTAGCTCCAGCCAAAAAATCTATTTTAAGCTTCTTGGAAAACACAGGGAAGGGTTATCACCCCTGTGACATTTGTTTTGCTGTCTGTGCTTCTCTTCAGAAGATTTCACCTCACTTTTTGTCCCAATGACAAATGTTTTTTGAAAATTTGTGTTTTTTTGTGAAACAAGGATTGGTGATAAAGCATCAGTGGAAAGGAGAAATGTTTTTCCCATATTAACTCTTACAGGAGAGAATTTCCCTTCCTAGGGGTAGATTTCATCTCACTTCCTGTTGTCTCTTTCCGTTTGCAAGTATGAGTCGTTTGTAAGTTGGATGTTTGAAAGTAGAGGCCTGCCCTATATACTCAGCAGAAATTTGGGCCTTAGGTGTTGTTGTGGCCACAACACTGTAAGCCCTCACAGGGCCCAGCTGTGAAATATTAGATCAAGAATTGTAATTACATGCCCCTGTTGAACAGGGGCAGAAAAATTGGGCCTTTGGTGGTGGTGCTGGTGCCACTTCACTGTAAGTCCTCACTCGCTCTTGGTGGGTGCAGAAACGGGCCCTGCTGTGAAATATTAGATCAAGAATTGTAATTACATACCCCTGTTGAACAGGGGCTGAAAAATTGGGCCTTAGGCACTGGTGCTGGTGCCACAACACTGCAACCCCTCACAGATACTCTAGTTGGAATGCAGGAACGAGCCCTGCTGCAAAGTATTGCATCAAAAATTGTATTTACACGCCCCTGTTAAATAGGGGCAGAAAAATTGGGCCTTAGGCACTGGTGCTGGTGCCACAACACTGCAACCCCTCACAGATACTCTAGTTGGAACGCAGAAACGAGCCCTGCTGCAAAGTATTGCATCAAAAATTGTAATTACACGCCTCTGTTAAACAGGGGCAGAAAAATTGGGCCTTAGGCACTGGTGCTGGTGCCACAAAACTGCAACCCCTCACAGATACTCTAGTTGGAACGCAGGAACGAGCCCTGCTGCAAAGTATTGCATCAAAAATTGTAATTACACGCCTCTGTTAAACAGGGGCAGAAAAATTGGGCCTTAGGCACTGGTGCTGGTGCCACAACACTGCAACCCTTCACAGATACTCTAGTTGGAACGCAGGAACGAGCCCTGCTGCAAAGTATTGCATCAAAAATTGTAATTACACGCCCCTGTTAAATAGGGGCAGAAAAATTGGGCCTTAGGCACTGGTGCTGGTGCCACAACACTGCAACCCCTCACAGATACTCTAGTTGGAACGCAGAAACGAGCCCTGCTGCAAAGTATTGCATCAAAAATTGTAATTACACGCCTCTGTTAAACAGGGGCAGAAAAATTGGGCCTTAGGCACTGGTGCTGGTGCCACAAAACTGCAACCCCTCACAGATACTCTAGTTGGAACGCAGGAACGAGCCCTGCTGCAAAGTATTGCATTAAAAATTGTAATTACACGCCTCTGTTAAACAGGGGCAGAAAAATTGGGCCTTAGGCACTGGTGCTGGTGCCACAACACTGCAACCCTTTACAGATACTCTAGTTGGAACGCAGGAACGAGCCCTGCTGCAAAGTATTGCATCAAAAATTGTAATTACACGCCCCTGTTAAACAGGGGCTGAAAAATTGTGCCTTAGGCACTGGTGGCGGCGCCCAGAACCAAAATGTTCTTACAAGCTATCAGCGTGATCATTGAGGAGGAAGAGGATAATTACTCAGGATAGTCACTCAGCATCAGCATAGGCAGTCTTTGAAGGGATCTGAGATTTCAAAAAAAATTATTCGGTTACATCAGCATCAGGTGCTTGGTAGCTGGTGGTGATCCAAGACTGATTCATTTTTATGAAGGTCAGTCGATCGACCAAGTCGGGGGACAGACGCACCCTGTGATCGGTTATAAAGCCTCCAGCAGCACTGAATGTGCGTTCCGAAAGAACGCTGGATGCAGGACGGGCCAGTAGCTCAATTGCATACTGTGCAAGCTCTGGCCAGTGATCTATCTTCAAGACCCAGTAACCCAGAGGATTTCCGGTGGGAAAGGTGTCCAAGTCAGATTTTGCCCCTAGGTATTCCTGCACCATGTAAAACAGATGCTGGCGATGGTTGCTGGAACCGATCATACCTTGGGGCTGCGGACTAAAAAATTGTCTGAACGCATCAGTCAGACGACCACCTTCTCCACCGCTCCTTCTTTGACTGACCGAAGCCTTAGCAACACGTTGTCCAGAAACAGGAGTTTGTAACCTCCCAGTCTCTGGGAACGCGTTGGACAGACCTTTCTGCAAGGCCTCCCAAAGATGTTTCATCCTCTGCTCCCTCTGCGATGGCAAGATAAGGTCCGCAACCTTACCCTTGTAACGTGGATCAAGGAGGGTTGCCAGCCAGTATTGGTCCTTCTCCTTGATACCACGAATGCGAGGATCCTTACGCAGGCTTTGCAGGATCAGGGAGGCCATGCAGCGTGGGTTTGCTGAGGCATTCGGTCCGGAGTCCTCTGTGTCACTAAGGATGTTATGGTCCACAGCCATCTCCTCCCAGCCACGTACAAGTCCATGTGTTTCTTGGGACTGATCCCTTAAAGACTGCTGCTGATGCTGAGTGCCAGGCTCCACCTCCATACTGACACAATCCTCCTCCTCCTCCTCTTCCTGTGTGATCGGCGGGCACGCAGGAACACTGTCTGGATAAAGGGGGCCTTGAGAGCTAAGGAAGTCCTCCGCTCCCTGCCTCTGTTCTGCCTCAAGTGCCCTGTCCATTATTCCACGCAGCGTGTGCTCCAACAGGTGGACAAGGGGGACAGTGTCACTGATGCATGCACTGTCACTGCTCACCATCCTCGTGGCCTCCTCAAATGGTGACAGGACAGTGCATGCATCCCTGATCATGGCCCATTGGCCTAGGGAAAAAAAAAACAAGCTCCCCTGACCCTGTCCTGGTGCCATAGTCGCACAGGTACTCATTGATGGCCCTCTGCTGCGTGTGCAGCCGCTGCAGCATGGCCAACGTTGAGTTCCACCTGGTGGGCATGTCACAGATTAGGCGGTTCTTGGGCAGGTTAAACTCCTTTTGGAGGTCTGCCAGCCGAGCACTGGCATTATATGACTGGTGGAAATGCACACAGACTTTCCTGGCCTGACTCAGGACATCCTGTAAGCCCAGGTACCTGCCCAAGAACCGCTGCACCACCAAGTTAAGGACGTGAGCCAAACAGGGCACATGGGTCATTTGTCCCTGTCGGAGGGCAGAGAGGAGGTTGGTGCCATTGTCGCAAACCACCATTCCTGCCTTAAGTTGGCATGGCGTCAACCACCTCTGAACCTGCCCCTGCAGAGCTGACAGAACCTCTGCCCCAGTGTGGCTCCTTTCCCCCAAGCACACCAGCTCAAGCACCGCATGGCATCTTTTGGCCTGCATACTTGCGTAGCCCCTTGAACGGCTACGGAGCACCGCTGGTTCCGAGGACAAAGCACAGGAAGAGGCCATGGAGGAAGAAGAAGAGGAGGGGTGGAGGAGAGAGGTGTGTCACAATCATTAGTAGTGGCATTTTGGAGGCATGGTGGTGGAACAACCTCCAACACTACTGCACCTTGTCCTGCATCCTTCCCAGCTGCCAGCAGAGTCACCCAATGCGTGGTGAAACTTAGGTAACGTCCCTGTCCATGCCTGCTGGACCATGAGTCAGCGGTAATATGCACCTTACCGCTGACCGCCCTGTCCAGCGAGGCCAAGACATTGCCTTCCACATGCCGGTAGAGAGCTGGAATCGCCTTCCGTGAGAAAAAGTGGTGTTTGGGTACCTGCCACTGAGGAACCGCACATTCCACAAACTCACGGAAGGGGGCAGAGTCTACCAACTGAAAAGGCAGCAGTTGAAGTGCTAGCAATTTTGCCAAGCTAGCATTCAACCGCTGGGCATGTGGATGGCTGGGAGCGAACTTCTTTCGGCGGTGCAGCAGCTGGGGCAGGGAAATTTGCCTGGTACAATCTGACGTCGGTGTACCGAAAGCAGATTGCCCACAAGTACTTGGCTGTGACACACCTAATTCTACACCTTCATTCCTCTCAGTGCAGGTCTCAGAGAGGACTGAAGGTATAGTGGGGTTGGAGATCTCAGCTGATGAGAAGCAAGGAGAGGTCCTCTTTGTTCTTTGGTGTGGGTCTTTTAGATACGCTTGCCAATGAACTGCATGGCAGGTCAACATATGTCTGGTCAAGCATGTGGTGCCCAAGCGGGAGATGCTTTGGCCACGCGAGATATGCTTGAGACATATGTTGTAAATAGCAGTGGTGCGATCTGATGCACTCGTCTCAAAAAAGGCCCACACCAAAGAACTTTTGGAATAACGCGCAGAGACAGCAGCGCCCTGCACATGCGGAGCTTTGGGGTGTGATGCAGTCAGTGTGCTGCCCTTAGGCCGGCCGCTGGAGGGCATCCTGCCTCGTTAGTGATGTGCCTCCTCTTCTTCCTCCTCCTCTCTCCTATTAGGCACCCATGTTGAGTCAGTGACCTCATCATCCCCTCCCTCCTCATCACTGGAGCAAACCTGGCAGTATGCTGCAGCAGGGGGAGCATGACTGCCAGATTGCTGTCCTTCTTGGGCACCCCCTCTGTCCGTGCTCACGTTACTGCCTTCATCTAGCTCAGTATCATCATCAGAGCCTTCTAAACGCTGGGCATCCTCCTGGAGCATGTACCCAACACTGTGGTCAAACAGTTCGAGGGACTCCTCAGGAGGACATGGTGGGGCTAGGGAAGGAGTCACTGATGCCATTGAGGCGAGGGAAGAGGCCGTGTTGGCAGCTGCTTTGCCAGACAAAGTACCCTGAGCATGGGTGATAGAGGATGAGGAGGATGAGGACGGCTTGGTCATCCACTCGGTCAAGTCTTCTGCATGTTGCGGCTCAACACGGCCAGCTGCCGAAAAAAAGGCCAAGCGTGTCTCACGGCCATGTGCTGATGAGGATGCACCGTCTCCACGACCAGCACTGTTGCCTCTAGACACAGAGCCTGCTTGCCCTCTTTTATTGGCTTGTGACTGTCTGCCTCTCCTTGTTGGCCTTCCAAACATACTAATGTCCTGTAGCTGCACTAAGCTGGGATATATATATATATATATATATATATATGTACTGATACTGCAGCTAGCAAAATAAACTGCCTGCCTGTAGTATGAGAACACCACCAACCTTCTACAGGTAGCTTTAGCTGAACACTGTGCAGAGCTCGCACTACACTAACTTATAGTTTTAGCTGAACACTGTGCAGAGCTTGCAAAAAACTAACTTGTAGCTTATTTAACTGCCTGCGGTAGTGATAGGATCAGGAAAACATCACCAGCCTTCTACAGGTAGCTTTAGCTGAACACTGTGCAGAGCTCGCACTACACTAACTTGTAGTTTTAGCTGAACACTGTGCAGTGCTCACAAAAAACGAACTTGTAGCTTATTTAGTTGCCTGCGGTAGTGATAGGATCAGGAAAACACCACCAGCCTTCTACAGGTAGCTTTAGCTGAACACTGTGCAGAGCTCGCACTACACTAACTTGTAGTTTTAGCTGAACACTGTGCAGAGCTCACAAAAAACGAACTTGTAGCTTATTTAGTTGCCTGCGGTAGTGATAGGATCAGGAAAACACCACCAACCTTCTACAGGTAGCTTTAGGTGAACACTGTGCAGAGCTTGCTAAAAACTAACTTGTAGCTTATTTAGCTGCCTGCGGTAGTGATAGGATCAGGAAAACACCACCAACCTTCTACAGGTAGCTTTAGGTGAACACTTTGCAGAGCTCTCAAAAAACTAACTTGTAGCTTATTTAGCTGCCTGCGGTAGTGATAGGATCAGGAAAACACCACCAACCTTCTACAGGTAGCTTTAGCTGAACACTGTGCAGAGCTCGCAAAAAACTAACTTGTAGTTTTAGCTGAACACTGTGAGGAGAACGCACTACACTAACTTGTAGCTTTAGCTGAACACTGTTCAGAGGACACACTACACTAACTTGTAGCTTTAGCTGAACACTGTGAGGAGGACGCACTACACTAACTTGTAGCTTTAGCTGAACACTGTGCAGAGGTTGCACTACACTAACTTGTAGTTTTAGCTGAACACTGTGAGGACGCACTACACTAACTTATAGCTTTAGCTGAACACTGTGAGGAGGACGCACTACCCTAACTTGTAGCTTTAGCTGAACACTGTGCAGAGGTCACACTAAACTAACTTGTAGCTTTAGCTGAACACTGTGAGGAGGACGCACTACACTAACTTGTAGCTTTAGCTGAACACTGTGCAGAGGTTGCACTATAATAACTTGTAGTTTTAGCTGAACACTGTGAGGAGGACACACTACACTAACTTGTAGCTTTAGCTGAACACTGTGCAGAGGTCGCACTACACTAACTTGTAGTTTTAGCTGAACACTGTTCAGAGGACGCACTACACTAACTTGTAGCTTTAGCTGAACACTGTGCAGAGGTCGCACTACACTAACTTGTAGTTTTAGCTGAACACTGTTCAGAGGAAGCACTACACTAACCTGTAGCTTTAGTTGAACACTGTGCAGAGGTCACACTACACCAACTTGTAGTTTTAGCTGAACACTGTCCAGAGGATGCACTACACTAACTTGTAGCTTTAGCTGAACACTGTGCAGAGGTCGCACTACACTAACTTGTAGTTTTAGCTGAACACTGTTCAGAGGACGCACTACACTAACTTGTAGCTTTAGCTGAACACTGTGCAGAGGTCGCACTACACTAACTTGTAGTTTTAGCTGAACACTGTTCAGAGGACGCACTACACTAACTTGTAGCTTTAGCTGAACACTGTGCAGAGGTCACACTACACTAACTTGTAGCTTTAGCTGAACACTGTGCAGAGGTCGCACTACACTAACTTGTAGTTTTAGCTGAACACTGTTCAGAGGACGCACTACACTAACTTGTAGCTTTAGCTGAACACTGTGCAGAGGTCGCACTACACTAACTTGTAGTTTTAGCTGAACACTGTTCAGAGGACGCACTACACTAACCTGTAGCTTTAGTTGAACACTGTGCAGAGGTCACACTACACCAACTTGTAGTTTTAGCTGAACACTGTCCAGAGGATGCACTACACTAACTTGTAGCTTTAGCTGAACACTGTGCAGAGGTCGCACTACACTAACTTGTAGTTTTAGCTGAACACTGTTCAGAGGACGCACTACACTAACTTGTAGCTTTAGCTGAACACTGTGCAGAGGTCGCACTACACTAACTTGTAGTTGTAGCTGAACACTGTTCAGAGGACGCACTACACTAACTTGTAGCTTTAGCTGAACACTGTGCAGAGGTCACACTACACTAACTTGTAGCTTTAGCTGAACACTGTGAGGAGGATGCACTACCCTAACTTGTAGCTTTAGCTGAACACTGTGAGGAGGACGCACTACACTAACTTGTAGCTTTAGCTGAACACTGTGAGGAGGACGAACTACACTAACTTGTAGTTTTAGCTGAACACTGTGCAGAGGTCACACTAAACTAACTTGTAGCTTTAACTGAACACTGTGAGGAGGACGCACTACACTAACTGTAAATAGTCTAGCTGCCTGACTGTGGTACTAATAGGATCAAAAGAACACCAGCAATTTTCTTCAGGTAATACTGTAACAAAATACTGTAACAAGACAAGCCTGCCTGTCAGTAGGAAGATAACAGGAACGGATCTAGCTAAACTGAATACAGTATATATATATATATATATATATATATATATATATATATATATATATATATACAACACCTGGGATGCATATATATACACAATACACTATAAGTGCAGCTAACTCACTGACTGTCCTGCCTAATCTAGCTAACTCAAATGAAATGACACTGTCTCTCTCTCTCTCTCTAAGCACGCCGGAACACACCACACAGGGCCGCCGTGCAGGTGGCCTTATATAGTGTGGGGCGTGTTCTAAACCCCCTGAGCCATAATTGGCCAAAGCCACCCTGGCTTTGGCCAATTACAGCTCTCTCTACTGACGGCGCTGTGATTGGCCAAGCATGCGGGTCATAGTGCATGCTTGACCAATCATCAGCCAGCAATGCACTGCGATGCCGCAGTGAATTAGGGGCCCTGACGCGCCACACGAATTTGGTGCGAATGGCCCATATCTTTCGCAATTCGGCGAACGATCGAACAGCCGATGTTCGAGTCGAACATGGGTTCGACTCGAACACGAAGCTCATCCCTATTTAGCACCATGATTTTTAAGGGCTAGATGAAATCTAGGCAGAAAATAAATGCATATTATTATTTCTGTTATCCTATTATCCTGCATTTTGTTTAATACAATTTTTGGAAGACACATTGGACCTGATATACTAAAGGAAATATACAGGAGCTGAGAAATCATCATGCATTGTGGGCTTGATTGTGAATTAAAGCTGAACTCCGAACACGAAAAGAAAAACTTTCCATTTAAATATATTTGTTAATAGTCACAAAGGATTTAAATACACCTTATGAGTACCAAATGCCTTTGCAAACCCGGTGATTACCTTGTAAAAGTTGTAGTGACATAATGACTGTTTGTACAGAGCCTGTGCAAAGAGAAGAGCCGTGGGAGGGACCCAGCAAGCTTAATCAGTGTAAGCGGTCTGCAGAAAACTACAGAAGGTGCTGATACATGTCACCCAGCAAAGGGCAAAAGAGCCACTGTGATGGGTCTTTATTGCAGGAAGCTCCTACACTGAGGGAAAGTTTCATTCTCGATTACTGCCCAGATCTGGCAGGAGGGAGAAAAAAAGAAAGAAATAGGGAGAGAAGGAGAGAGAAGGAAGGAAAGAAAGAGGGATGGTGGGACAGCAGGCCCATATCCTACTCCACAATAGAAATATGTATATTCCACAAAATTTAACAATAAGCAGATAAAGATACTCCAAAGACCAGGCGATGACGATTCAATCATCATGGCAAAATGGTTGATTTGGTGTCTGGATGATTGAAGCGCATTATTTCTATTATTACATTGTAATATAAAATGAAATAGTTCAACTCACCATAATACAGAATCAGTGGGAGCCCTGTGCATGTCACTTGCCACGTCGGCTGCCACCAGGTGTCCCCAGCAGAGTCCCTCTTTACACCAGGCATTCCCAGCAGAGTACCACCTTACATCAGGTGTCGCCAGCGGAGTCTCACCTTACATCAGGTGTCCCCAGCAGAGTCCATCCTTAAATCAGGTGTCCCCAGCGGAAATCTCTCCTTACATCAGGTGTCCCCAGTGGAGTCCCCCTTACATCAGGTGTCCCTAGCAGAGTCCCTCCTTACATCAGATGCCTCCAGAAGAGTCCCTCTTTACATCAGGTGCCCCAATAGACTCCCTCCTTACATCAGGTGTCCACAGTGAAGTCCCTCCCTACATCAGGTGCCCCAGCGGAGTCCCTCCTTACATCAGGTGTCCCTGAGAAGTCCCTTCCTACAACAGGTATCCCCAGTAGAGTCCCTCCTTACATCAGTTGCCCCCAGCAGAGTCCCACCTTACATCAGGTGTCCCCAGTAAAGTCCCTCCTTACATCCATTCTGCAAGAGCAGCTGCTCCAGAGCTTAGTAAATGAGGGGAAGCTCTGCTGACTTCCATCATCCAATAATGTGCAAGCCTTAATAGGTACAACCCATAAAGAAACCATCTACAAAATGTTTCTATTTTTGGATAAAACCTCAGAGGACCTATGATCTTATATTTATTCTATCCCCAAGGATTTCTGGAGTTGTGCACATGAGATTGGTATACTTTATCATATTTCCTGGCAGAGTCTGTTGATACAAGGTTTTTGGAAGGTTTTTCAATCTTCTATGGCATGTCCTAGGAAATGAGTTTTCCTTAAAGAGCAACTGCAGTCTGCTCACATAATTTGTAATAAAAACATCTTTGCCATTCTGAAGCTTTCCTCCAACCACTTTGCATATTATTTTATATATACTGTGATTCTGTACTTGCCAAATATGCTGCAGAAATCTCCCTCCACTGAGTCTGGCTACATCCATTTTAACTTTAGGCAGCTGAAGCTGCTGCTTGTTCACTTCCTGGATTTACACAGTCGCACAGAGGCACACTTCCAGCTCTGCAGCCCTGCAGCTTTCATTGGCCTTCTTATGACTCATACCCCTCCCTTGCTGGCAAACTCTCACAAGACTGAGAGAGCGCTGTGCATGATGTCATAAGCCTAGGCTTTTTACCAGACAAGAAACAGGAAGTGGATTGTATAAGGTATTTACTGGCAGAAAGAAAATATTTTACTTTAAAACAAGGGCAGAAGATCTAATAGATGGAAAGTTTAAAAAATGACTGAAGGTCCATGTTAAATATCATTCATTATCTTCTTAGCCTCCCTTTATTAACTGTTCAAGAGCCTAGCAGCATATATTTCTACAGCAGCTAGGCAATAGATTTCCATCAGATAGGGGAGAGATGCAATCCCATCTTAGATGGACTAGATCAATAGTATTTTTGAACAGTGGCGGCCGGTGGTACTTTTTCGGGGGGGGGGGGGCAAACAGTACACAGACAGCCACCTCCCCCCCGGGTCGTCAGTCACCCGGCCGCAACACTTACCTCGGGCTTCCCTCCGGGCGGCCGGCAAGTTTCCCCTGTATATCCTCTCCTCATGTCTCCTCCCTCCTCCTGGCGGCCAGCGTAGCTTCTCCCTTGGCTTCCCTCTGGGTGACAGATGGACAGCCAGCTAGCTTCCCCTGCGTCACCTCTCCTCGCGCCTGCTCCCTCCTCCTCCCGGTGGCCAGCGTAGCTTCTCCTTTCGGTCAATCAGGAAACGGGTCTCAGACCTGCTGATTGGCCGGTAGGAGAATTAGTATGACACTAGTGAATATTCTAGCTCTAATCTGGCTCTAATCATTTGCTTCAAACCCCCCCTTGGAATCAATGCATCCGGTGCCCTGCATGTAGATTAGGGGCCAGACGCATGAACAGGGGGGCAGCACCCGTGCGCCCCTTATGGACGGAACACCTCTGTTTTTGAAGTTTGGAGGCTGGAGAACTTAACAGCCAGGATATGGGATGGGATGGATAGCTAAGCAATAGATCCCCATCAGATGGGGGGGATAAACAATACCATCTCAGGTGGACTAGATCAATAGTGTTTTGGAGGTTAGAAGGCTGGAGAATTTAACAGCCAAGATATGGGATGGGATGGATCGATTTTTACAAATATGGGCCCCTCGGAGTCATAAGTTTACAGATCTACCACTTCCTAGATTTTTTTTGATATGCAGTAAGTCAACTATAGACTATAGGCAATGACTAAGCGCACGTGAAGTGTGCGAAACGCGTCTACTCAGCATTCTGATTCCTGTAGTTTAGGGATGTCCAAATAAAATGGATTTTGATCAACAGTGGTGTGCGGCCATTTCTTCTAAATTCAAGTCAACTATAGAACCTGACATAAGTCTTTTCAACTGCTATTTAGTGGTTACCTGTTTTAATCCATTGTTTATGCAATGTCTAACTCTTATGCATATAAATTATTGCGGCGCTGAAAAGTTCAAAAATGAAATTGAAGAGTGGGAGGAATCCAATCACCAAATATATTGTGCAGATGTAGAAAGAGTCACTCGTCACCACGTGGTAATGTAGTCTGCTTACCAGAAGGTATTAAGGATTAGGCATAGATGATAAATACTCAAAAGCATCCAGCAAATCCAGCCCACTGGAACCCCTCGTCAGACCACAACATCTGTGGGATTTCCTTCACATATAAACTTCTCCCAATGGTCACTTCAGAATTTAGGCATTCAGGCATGTAGTCATCATATATCCGAGAAAAGAAAATGAAGGACCCATAGTGAAGCCTGTAATGATAGATAAAAAACGTTTATTGTAGTAACTTAGAGTTGAAGCTTAAAACAGCATGCATCAAGGATAGGCACAAACGGCTGCAGCAATCAGCGTACGGATGTCAGCCTGCCTGACATGTTTCATCATAACAGATGTCTTCAGAGGCATGGCTACAGCTACAACCGCACGCTATATATATGGTATGGTTAGTGGGTGGATCAGAGGGGATATGATGAAACATGTCAGGCAGGCTGACATCCGTACGCTGATTGCTGCAGCCGTTTGTGCCTATCCTTGATGCATGCTGTTTTAAGCTTCAACTGTAAGTTACTACAATAAACGTTTTTTATCTATCATTACGGGCTTCACTATGGGTCCTTCATTTTCTTTTCTCGGATATATGATGACTACATGCCTGAATGCCTAAATTCTGAAGTGACCATTGGGAGAAGTTTATATGTGAAGGAAATCCCACAGATGTTGTGGTCTGACGAGGGGTTCCAGTGGGCTGGATTTGCTGGATGCTTTTGAGTATTTATCATCTATGCCTAATCCTTAATACCTTCTGGTAAGCAGACTACATTACCACGTGGTGACGAGTGACTCTTTCTACATCTGCACAATATATTTGGTGATTGGATTCCTCCCACTCTTCAATTTCATTTTTGAACTTTTCAGCGCCGCAATAATTTATATGCATGTGACTTTTTGTTTGTTATCTACGAACTTTGCTGGCCGCTTGCTTTTTTCAGTTCAGCGCAAATTTTTACTTGTTTTTTGCCATTAATGTCTAACTCTTGCTTATGTTAGAGAGCGTACTTCAACTTATGACAGCAACTTTAAGTAACTTTTTAGTCTATATATGAAAGCCTTTTTTACTTCCCAGCAGAACAAATTCTTGTACAGATCACTTTTTAAATCATTTTGTTAAAAATCTAATTGTTACCATTATAAGTGTGCTCTCTTAATCATATGCATTTGATTATTTAAAGTGGTTGTAAAGGCTCAGATTTTTATTTTTTTTAATAACGAACTTGTTATACTTACCTGCTCTGTGCAATGGTATTACAGAGCGGCCCAAAACTTCCTCTTTCCTCTTCTGGGGTTCCCTGCCTCCTCTTCTTGGTGCACCCCCATAGGAAGCTCCTATGGTGTTGCAGCTGCGGGCTTGCACCCAAGCTAGGTTGTGTGTGCCCTTTGACACACATAACATGGCTGTGCCCCATCCTCCCACTCCCTCCTCACAAGATTTGATTGACAACAGCAGGAGCCTACGGCTAACCTGTACATTAAGAGGAAAACTAAACTGCTAAAATGATGAAAGGCCTAGGGTATACAGGGATGCACGCACATGAATGGAAGACACATAGGTGCATAGATTGGACATGCTGTATATGCTGGTGTGTGAAATGTCTGTATCCTTGCTAAAGTTTTATGAAAAACATATTATTTTGAAGAGACTCATAGGGCTTCTGGTCATTACATTATTTTGTAAATACTCTTTTGGGCTTGTCATATGTTTCTGGGATCCAGCAAATACTACAATCTCTGGAAAAGAACCAAGGTTGTCTTGAACTTGTCCAAAGATTGCATTCTACAAATACTTTTCACATTATTATATATACTTTATATTATAACAACACCCAGCATCTTATACTAACCTTTTCTCCAGTCCCCTGGCCACTGTTCAGTTGCCATGTGACAACGTTGGTCCATTACTAAGTACCAACATTGTCACATGGGGAGAATCTATATCTGTATCTAAGCAAAGCCACAATTTGAGCAATTCGTAGTTTACACAGGATGGATTCTCTTGCTCCCAGCAGTTGAACGGAGCAGCAGAGGGCCACAAGCTCACTTTAAGCTTCCTCTGTGCTTGTACACTTAAAAGGCACATGTCATCTTTTGGCTTTCAGGTGCAGTTTTGGCAAGGGGAAGGTTCTTCTTGAAAGGTACCACTCCATGGGTAAGATTTACTAAGACTTAGGCACACAGAATCTGGCACAACTGTGCATAGTAACCAATCAACTTCTAGATTTTATTGTCAAAGCTTAATTGAACAAGCTGAAGAGAGAAGGTGATTGGTTACTGTGCACAGCTATATTCTGTGTGCTCCAGTTTTAGTAAATCTCTCATTAGGTATACCAGTACAATGAAAAAACTCAGTGGTTGTTGTGTCCTTTTTAACCCTTAATTATTCTACTATAAACCGGGGTGGACTTGATTTAAATCAAGTCAATTTAAATCACGATTTAAATCATGATTTAAATCGCGATTTAAATCATGATTTAAATCACTAGTAAAAAGGCTTGATTTAAAAAAACTTGATTTAAATCATAATTTTTAAAGAGCAACTGTCATTTCTGTCCCGCAGCGGCTCCTCCTCTGACCCGCTGTTGATTCACTGACAGTCCCATTCACGTTAATGGGATAGCCGGTGATGTAGCAGTGACACAATAAGGTGAGGGACGTGACGGCAGCAGGTGAGTGGATGCCCGCTAACAGGTGCTGCCATGATAGATCTGAAATGACAGGTGCTCTTTAAATGTATGGACTTATTCTTGCTGGTAGTTAGAATCTTTAATATTTGCAAACAAAATGAAGGTTTCCTATTTAGATTACCAGTAATAAGCTGGTTAGTTAAACAGCTATTTTAGAACTGATTCAATCATACATTTTGTAGTGTACATAGATTTGCAAAACAATGGGATAAAGGAATATTCTTGGACATTGTTTTATCTCATAGTTACTGTGAAATTGTGGGAATGCAGCAATGCAGTGCATGTTATCTCAGCTTGCAGATCTTGGATTCATTGAATGAGTTTACCAAAAATATAAATATTGCAGAATATACAGCCTTATGCTACACAACTAAGCTCCATTTCATGCTGAAATAACTAAATTATTAATGTATCTTAAATAGAAAACTATTTTTAGATCGATTTTTACTCCAAAAGCATTTCATTAAAAAAAATTGATAAAAAATCAAAAAAATCGATTTAAATAAAAAAAACTTATTTAAATAAAATAAATCTGTTTTTTTTCTAAAAATCATTGATTTATTTCCACCCTGCTGTAAACTTTTTCATTGTTTGGAGTAAATCAGAGCATGGCGGAATATGTTGGTAAGCCATATACAGTATCTCACAAAAGTGAGTACACCCCTCACATTTTTGTAAATATTTTATTATATCTTTTCATGTGATAACACTGAAGAAATGACACTTTGCTACAATATAAAGTGAGTGTACAGCTTGTATAACAGTGTAAATTTGCTGTCCCCTCAAAATAACTCAACACACAGCCATTAATGTCTAAACCACTGGCAACAAAAGTGAGTACACCCCTAAGTGAAAATGTCCAAATTGGGCCCAATTAGCCATTTTCCCTCCCCGGTGTCATGTGACTCGTTAGTGTTTACAAGGTCTCAGGTGTGAATGGGACTGTATGTTGAGTTATTTTGAGGGGACAGAAAATGTACATTGTTATACAAGCTGTACACTCACTACTTTACATTGTAGCAAAGTGTCATTTCTTTAGTGTTTTCACATAAAAAGATATAATAAAATATTTACAAAAATGTGAGGGGTGTACTCACTTTTGTGAGATACTGTATGTTATGCTCTAGGTAGGCAGGTTCCCTGGGGTGAAGTCCAGCTGCACGTGTCTTACCCACTCAAAACATGCTAGAGGCAGAGAAAAGGCTGCACAATAAATGAGATGGAAGAGGATCCCCTGATCCTTCTAGCTTCCAGCTGTGTAAACCATAGAATGAGCAGTGGAACTAGCAGAGGAAGAAGTGATGATTTGTGTAAACTCTGGACAAAGTCTGCAGCATCAAGAAACAGAGCTGCTACATAAATTGTGCAAAGGGAATATCAGACAGGAATGATTGAAAAACATGTTTAAATACAGGCTTATAAAAATATGATTAAAAGAAAATTACCAAACGTTGCAACGCCCTCTTAGATATGAAATACAGCTGTATAAGCTGTGAAATATATTTCCTTTCCATTCATTGAAGGACACAGCCAAGATCTTGAAGATATGACAATTGGGTTATAGTACTACCTGCAGAAGTGGGCTAGTCACAAAAAGTAATAGCACAGCCCTAGGTTGGCCCCTGTTGGTGGCCAAATCCACCATCTGCCAGAGGAAGATCATTTTCTTCTAATATCTTATAGAAATCTTAGTTTCTAATGTTTTCCTGCTGGATCTATATTTTTCTGTTTTAGTTAATCAATCAACTGCTGACTTGGTGACAGCAGTTTTCCTGCTGTGTACAGTGATATCCGGGATCTAGGGTGGCCTGAGATACATCACAGAAGACACTTAGACACTTATGACTGACCAGCTATGAGTTAATTATACGTGTGCCCCCCCCCCCCAAGGCTGGGAGCGCATGAGGTGGCCTGTCTTGGGAGACATACTGTACCCTTCATGCAGACTGGTAAGTATGTGGTCCTTCTTTTTCCTTTTCTTTTTCTTGTTGCTAGGGGCTAGTGACTGGAGTGATCTCCCTGCTACTTGCTGCTGTGCAAACCGGGACTTCCATATTAAGGTCACCTCTGGCCAAGGCTAAGGGCCCGTTCAGATGTGGGGGCTATCATTGCACTCTGTGGTACAGGCATGGTGTGGCAGGATTTTAAAATAGGTGGTGGTGAGGAGGCGATATAATACGTCCTCACTATCTGTCAAATGCCCTCTGAAAAGTGAGTGAAAAGAGGGCTACTGAAAGTGTAAACCAGCCCTAAGGCTCCACGCAGATGCAACACACCAAGCACATTTTTGTGCAGCACATATAAGGCAGTCCATTCATTTAACATTTGGATGTGTTGTACCAATACTTGGTTTCATTGTAGCCCCCAGTATTGTCATATATGCCAGGATAAAGACAAATATATTGGTATAAACTAGCTAGACTGTATTTACTATATCAGAGGTTGAAAAAAATCTTATGCCCATTTGATGGCTTTGGGCCAGTGCTGCAAACGCTAATAAATGCCCCACTTTATTTCCTTCATCGAAGTAATGCAATTTTGAAAAAAAACAAAACACTTAAAGCATGTTCCACCTTCATTAACACAACTTTTTCCTCTAGATCTTATGCCACTTCCCACTTCTTCAAATAAATTGTAGAAGAATAAAAAATATAGTCCTCTTCTGCTCTATTCACCTTTACCATCGGATTCCTCTCCCAGTTTTCATGTTTCAGGTATAACCTGATATTTGTTTCACATCAAGCTCTCAGAGATACACTTTAGGGCCCTTTCATACTGATCATTTTTTTAATCAGTTTTTCAGTTAAAAAAGTGGAATATTATGTGCTTTTAAGATTTACTGCATTTTTTGCAATAAAGCAGTGTGAAAGCAGCCAAAACGCAACTGAAACGCAACTGACTGGTGTGAAGAGTTCCATAGGTTTTAAAGGGATGTGTTTTTCAAGCATTTTTCTTCTACTTTTTTTGACTGAAACATTGATCAAAAACTGATCAGTGAGAAAGGGTCCTTAGAGGGAAGCTAAACCCATCGATCTAACAGTTTCAAAAAACAGTTACGTTCAAGGAATGCCAGAAATGATAATTGTCACATTAGTTGTGCTCCTAACCAAACTCTAAATCCATCAAATGGCTGGTGTACTAACTGATCACATGTGCAGCATCATGGCGGTTGCAGATCAAAGAGCGGCTAAGATGGCAGCCTCCTTGGCTGTTAAGTATAGGAGGGTTTAGGTCTGGTTTAAGGCTTCCTAGACTACCAACAGAGAAGTAATAGAATTAGTCCACTCCAAAAAATCCTAAATTTTGAGATTGAATAGAATATGACTCTTACAACAAGAGAAGTATCTTAATTTTTACTTTTACATTGTATTACCAATGGAGAGTGATCAGCAAGCGGCACTCAAAGCCTCTTTTGCCGGAACTCGACTCCCTCACCATCAGCAGAGCAGTGCAGGGAAGTGTCAGTGAGACACTAATGCATTCCAATTTCAGAATTCCCCATGCCACACCTACACTGAGGGGGAGGCACTGTGCCCCCACACATTGCAAAAGATGGGAAACATTGTTTAGTTTTCTAACTTTGCTGTAGCTGAGATTGTCAGCTTTTGTGATTGGAAGAGATTGGGTGCAGTTCTGCTAGGTGGTCCCTGTTTTCAGCCAGAGGACTGTCATTGGCCACTGCTAAAGCCAATCACAGTCCTGCTAGCCCCATCCACCATCTGGAGAAAGATGACTCACTTGGTTGCCACTACCAATCTCAGAAAGAAGGGATTTCACTGTGATTGAGAAAACCCCAATCAGGTGACAGTTTGTGGAATTACTGTTGAGCTTCTGGGAACTTTGTTGAAATTATTCCTGAACCTTTGCGTCACTTATTACTGAACCCCTGCACTGTGTCCCTTTAAGCCACAGCAAGTATTTAGTGCAATGAAAATCCCACCCAAGCACTTTTTCTCAGCTGCAGGGGCCCAACTTGTGATCCTGCACACGGGCCCACTGCTTTCAGAAAATGCCCCTGACCTGAGCTCATAATTGCGCATTTTCTTCCATATGCTTATCTGTGACATCACAGACATCACATACAAACACTTGGGCTGAATGCAAGAGGTGGATCAGCAGGATGAGTGTGCCAGGACAGTAGATGTGTCTCATCTCTGCTTCCTTTCACCACTCTGCATATCAGGCATATCATAGATGAGAAGAGGGTACAGCAGTGGAGCAGATGAGCAGGAGGGTACAGCGGTGGGGAAAATGAGCAGGAGGGGTTCAGAGGTGGAACAGAAGAGCAGGAGGGTACAGCGGTGGGGCAGATGTGCAAGGAGGTACAGTGGTGGAAGAGATGAGAAGGGGGGTCAGCAGTGGGACAGAAGAGCAGGGGGGTACAGTGATGGGCCGGATGAGCAGGAGGGTTTAGTGTTGGGGCAGAAAAGCAGGGGGGTAGAGCAGTGGGGCAGATGTGAAAGGAGGTGTATTGGGGGGGGCAGATGAGCAGGGGGTTGCAGCGGTGGGGCAGGGGAGCAGGGGAAACAGAGGTGGGGCAGAAGAGCAGGAGGAACAGAGGTGGGGCAGAAGAGCAGGGGGGTATAGAGGTGAGTAAAAAAAACAGAAAAGTCAGTGCTACTACCTATACAATATATAGAAAGCAGAGCTCCTGGGTGCACGATCCACAGTCGCTGGCAGATTAAAGTAATGTTGGAAAAATTATCCGCACTCCGGTTGTTGCTCTTTAAAAAATCTTTGTTTTTATTGACAAGCCACAGTGAAATGAAAACAGTTAGGTACAGAGGTGAGACAGATGTGCAGGAGGTACACTGGTGGGGCAGATGAGAAAGTGGGTTACAGTGGTGCGGCAGATGAGCAGAAGGGTTCAGTGTTAGGACAGATGAGAAGGTCATTCAGTAGTGAGACAGAAGAGCATGGGGATACCGCAGTGGAGCAGATGTGCAGGGAGGTACAGTGGTGGGGCTGATGAGAAAAGGGGTACATTGATGGGGCAGATGAGCAGGGGGGTTACAGTGGTGGGACAGAAGAGCAAGGGGGCACAGTGGTGGGGCAGATGTGCAGGAGGTACAGTGGTGGGAGGGATGAGAAGAGGGTTCAGTAGTGGGACAGAAAAGCAGGTGGGTACAGTGATGGGCAGATGAGTAGGGGGTTACAGTGGTGGGTCAGATGAGCAGGGGGGGTTCAGTGTTGGGGCAGAGGAGAAAGAAGGTACATTGGTGGGACAGATGAGCACGGGGTTACAGTGGCGGGGTAGATGAGCAGATAAGTTCAGTGTTAGGACAGATGAGAAGATGGCTCAGTGGTGGAGCAGATGTGCATGGAGGTACAGTGGTGGGGCAGATGAGAAAGGGGGAACATTGGTGGGGCAGATGAACAGGGGGTTACAGTGGTGGGACAGAAGAGCAAGGAGGTACAGTGGTGGGGCAGATGTACAGGGGGTTACAGTGGTGGGACAGATGAGCAGGGGGCTACAGAGGTGGGGCAGATGTGCAGGGTAGTACATTGGTGGGGCAGATGTGCAGGGGGTTACGGTGGTGGGGCAGATGAGGAAGAAGGTACATTGGTGGGGCATATGAGAAAGGGGGTACATTGGTGGGGCAGATGAGCAGGGTGGTACAGTGGTGGAGCAGATGAGCAGGGGGGTTACAGTGGTGGAAAAGATGAGCAGGGGGGTACAGTGGTGGGGCAGATGTGCAGGGTAGTACAGTGGTGGGGCAGATGTGCAGGGTAATAGAGTGGTGGGGCAGATGTACAGTGGTGGGGCAGATATTCAGGGGGTTACAGTGGTGGGGCAGTTGAGCAGGGGGGTACAGTGGTGGGGCAGATGAGCAGGGGGTACAGTGGTGGGGTAGATGAGCAGGGGGGTACAGTGGGTGAAACAGATTTACAGGGGGGACAGTGATCTGAGGTGTGGAGTTGCAGGAATTGGGGCTGATCTGAGGCGTGAGAGTGCAGGATGTTAATTTCTCACTACTAAAGTAGTTTACAGCATTTACTTTATAAAAAATCCTTTTCGTGATTGAGAGTGTGAAGTTGACAATTTTTTGTTACAAAATCATGTTCAATTTTTTTGAAAACATTTTTCGGCACAATGTGTTCAAAAGGTTTCCTACCCCTGCCCTAGCCATATATTCAATCTTATAAATAACTGTTATGATGTTGGGAAAACCAACTGCTAAATCTATTCTAGACAATGTTGTATTTATTTTTAAAAAAACAAGATTATTTTAGCGTGTTATATATGGAGTGGGCAATCCTTTTAGATAGTACATTAGGATGTTCAATCGCTACATAGATGACCTGATATTTATCGTAGATGCTCGTATGGGCACTCTGGAATGTTATTTGGAATATCTTAATAATAATGATAAGAATCTGCGATTTACAGGACCAGTGTGACAGAAAAGAAATTTATTTTCTGGATGTTTAATCATGTGGCGATGGAACCAGCATACACTCCGGTCTCTATAGTAAGCCTCTTTCGGGTAACACCTTGTTGATGGCTAATTCGGGACATCCATGGCATACAATTAAGGGCATCCCAGTTGGAAAATTTCTAAGAGTTCACCGAAAATGTTGTGATCAACGGACCTATGAAATGGAAGCTCGGGCTTTGTATTCACATTTTGTTATAAAGAGGATATCACAGGTGGATGTTGGATATGGCCCTACCGATAGGCATGCACACAGGGTATGCCGGGTGTGCCTGGGCACACCCTAATCACCTAGTGTGCATTAGCATTATCACTCTGTGTAGCAGCAGGGAGATGGTAAAGATCTCCCTCTTACCTGCTCTGCCATAAGAGAAGTGTTTACGCACTCCTCTTTTACTGTGCCAGCAGGGAGATCAATGTACCAGGGCCATATATAAACACAAACACAAATGCATGTGTGTTTGAGCTTTGGGTTAACACCCTAATGCAATAGGTTGCGCACACCTATGGCCCTACCTATCACAAATTCCAAAACTAGAGATAAATTAATAAAAGGAACAAAATATGGTGATTGTAAGCAAAACAGAAAAAGATTCAATAAAGAGCAACGTATGCTCAGTACGCCTTTCAGCTTGAAGTTTGATGATCTCCAGAAGATATCTTCCCATCCTCTTCAAGGATCATATCTGTGCTGATCTTCTTAGAGATGGGATCAATATTGTCCCAAGAAGGGCCCCTATACTGAGCAACTCTCTGTCACCAAGTTTCTTCAATCCCAGCAAAATACAATCTGTCACATGGCTACACTTTAGGGGCAACTACAACTGTGGTGCTAGTAGTTGTCCCTGTTGTAAGCATGTCATTAAAGGCAACATGGTGTGTTCCTATTCAACTGAAAAACAGCACAGGATACACTCATTTTTTAATTGTAACGCCAAATAAGTGGTATACGTTATTACATAAAGAAAGAAAAACTTGGGCTTGGGACTTTCTTGTCACAATAAACACTATAGTAATATAATTAAAAATACAATTTATTGAAGATTATTAAAAATATAAAAAAGGGGCAAAGACAGAATTCAATTCATATCCATACATTTACAGTTTATGCATTCCATACAAAGCTCTGTAGTAAAATATCATTATGCAGTAATTGGGGTTACCAATATACATACAATCATGTAGAGATTTAAAGAGGAGTTATGCAGAAACAATGATCGATGGTGAGAAACCGCTCAACATGTTGCACGCCAAAGCGCTTCTTCAGGAGCACAAAACAAATTACTGGAATATAACAAAACATCCCATAAAAACAAAACATACATACTAAAAGGAAAACAAATTAGACAAATATTACATATTTGATATCGTCGTCACTAAAGCCCAAAGGATGGTACTATAGCACTGTCGGGATAATATTCAAATATCATGGGGGCATATGTAACATGATATGTATTCAAATATAGCATATGTGTATAGTTAAATCCGTTTTGGATCACAAAGGGTGCGACTGCCAGAAGAGGGGAAGAGGTTATAAGGGTATGTGAGCTTAGAGCAAGGAGAAAAGAGGAGACAAAGGAAGAAAATAGAGAAGGGAAGAAGAGAGCACAGAAGGGGGAGAAAAGATTGAAACATGAAGGAGAGAAGGGAGAAGAAGGAAAGAAGGACCTTTACCATAGATTTGACATCTCTATGATATCTTTTATTGTGCTATCAGTGATACCCAAGGATCCCAGAGGCGGAGACTGGGACAAGCAGGTCTGTCAACAAGAAACCCTGTGGATTGAGCGCCTCGGCGCCACGCAATCCCCGGGCATTAACGAGGCTCATACTTATAAACCTTTTTTATGACGACATAGTTCATCATTTCCTCCTCTTAAAAAGGCTACTTCCCTACCCTTTCTCCCTTGTTGTCTATGCCAATACCACATAATTTGGCCATCGAGGATACTCTAGCCCAATGTGGACCTGCTTGTCTACTAATCCTCTTTGGTCTAACTTTGGATGACGTCCACCAATCTTCCTTTTGATGTCTATGTTTTTTGCTATGTTTTATTTTATTTCTCTTTCTCTTTCTTTTCTTCTCCTATTTTGCCATTTCCTGAATATTGATAGGAGTTTCAGCCGCTTTAACTATATTACCATATATTTTTCATAAACTATTTGTACTATTGGGCTGAAGGTCTAAGAACCCAGTGAAGAGATCCTTTATTTATATGTACATATATGTAATTAAATCCATACAAAAATTTCCTTATGGTAAGTCAAATTTTACTTTATTAATACCCTGTATATTTAGTGGCCGCAGCAAAAAATAGTATAAAGGGGTTAACTAGAAGAAATATTGAATGGTTACTGCTGTTTACAGTTGAATTTCCTTTTGACTGGTTTGCGGTAACAGATTGTAATGGGCATCACTCTAATCCCCCCCACTTAGCAAAAATCACATGTCCCCCTTTAGGACAATGACGAGACACATATCTATAATTAAATATATAACTTACTATTTACATTTATAGTTAGCCATAGTTCCCAGCCTCTCAGACCTAGCTCTCCAGCAATCTCTTTACTTTCCCACCCTCTCTTCTTTCCTTCTTCTCCCTTCTCTCCTTCATGTTTCAATCTTTTCTCCCCCTTCTGTGCTCTCTTCTTCCCTTCTCTATTTTCTTCCTTTGTCTCCTCTTTTCTCCTTGCTCTAAGCTCACATACCCTTATAACCTCTTCCCCTCTTCTGGCAGTCGCACCCTTTGTGATCCAAAACGGATTTAACTATACACATATGCTATATTTGAATACATATGATGTTACATATGTCCCCATGATATTTGAATATTATCCCGACAGTGCTATAGTACCATCCTTTGGGCTTTAGTGACGACGATATTAAATATGTAATATTTTTCTAACTTGTTTTCCTTTTAGTATGTATGTTTTGTATTTATGGGATGTTTTGTTATATTCCAGTAATTTGTTTTGTGCTCCTGAAGAAGCGCTTTGGCGTGCAACATGTTGAGCGGTTTCTCACCATCGATCATTGTTTCTGCATTGTTTCTGCATAGCTCCTCTTTAAATCTCTACATGATTGTATGTATATTGGTAACCCCAATTACTGCATAATGATATTTTACTACAGAGCTTTGTATGGAATGCATAAACTGTAAATGTATGGATATGAATTGCATTCTGTCTTTGCCCCTTTTTTATATTTTTAATAAACTTCAATAAATTGTATTTTTAATTATATTACTATAGTGTTTATTGTGCCAAGAAAGTCCCAAGCCCAAGTTTTTCTTTCTTTATATATAACCTGTAAGGACGTGGCACTGAGTATCCTCTATCACTAGCATCCACATTACCACTATGTGTTGATACTTCAATGACCTAACATACGTTATTACATGTTAATTGTGTAACATACAATATATAGGATGCACAACTAGATGCCTTAGGGACAGATTCTATGAACATTTGTTTAGTATTGAGAAGAATCACTCCACTGTTGCTCAGCACTTTAACCTCCATCATGATGGGGATATCTCGGCGGTGGTGGTACAGGTTATAGAAAAGATCAGTATACCCAAGAGAGGGGGAGATGTTTTTAGACTTCTCTGTAAGAAAAGTCTTTTGGATTTTTCAGTTTAAGATATGCATACCATATGGTTTAAATTTTGAATAGGATATAACACATTTTTATGATTAAAGTCTACTGTTGTTTACTCCTCTTTACCCCTGTCTTTATATACTTCTAAACACACATTTATATTTCCCAGATCTTTTGTTTCTTCCCACCATTATCACTACTCTATTATCTTGTAGATGACTATTCATTTACTTTGACTTTGGGATACTTTTTTATGTTTAGTGATGTGTCCCATCCGTGAACAGCCTTCTCTCACTTCTCTCACTTTCCCCCTATAGGCTTGTCAGGATCGGGTCTAGTGATGTTAGTGTAGCATATTTTAGCCTACATTATATGCCCTTCCTACATATTTCCAACGGGTGGCCTTTAGTGTTAGCCTCTATTATGGGGCAGGATATACCTTTAGTATTTGGATATACATGTTTTTATACATCTTTCATTTTTTATATGTAGCATTCAGGGTTTGTTACATGGCAATCATTATTTGGGACATATTTTATTGTCTCATTTGTCTTGCCTTAATAATGTTTAGTAGGAGTGTAGCACTGTCGCAACAATCACACAGAGCTATAGCGCAGCTGAGTGTAATCATAAACATATATTCTGAAATGGCAGACATAACTATTGGTTAATTACAGGTTTCTTTTTAGCATAATATGCATATTTATCTCTGTGCAGTTGTCTGTTGTATCATACGTGTATTTTGTGTTTGTCTTTGTTTTTATATTTCACATAATTTTGTTACATATTGTTTATTTCTTTTTTTCTTTTTTGGTTTCTGTTCCTGTTATGGATCTATTTTTTGATCTCATGATATTTAGGTCTATGTAATGATTTTATTATGTGTGTCTAATTGTCATGTATTGGCCAGCAATTGACCCAGGTGATTTCAGGTGCATTTTCTTCAGTTGTGCACTTGTGTTTGGGCCATATCTGTGTTGTGAACAAGCACGAAATGTTTATGTGAAACGCATCAACAGTGTTCCTGTGATGTTTGTCTGGCATGCTGACAAAAAAAAATCTGAAAAAGCATTCATCTAGCTGCGGTGTGCGGCCATCCTCTTCTTTTGTATATCTGCTATTGACGGTAGTGAGCTAGGGCGAGCACCTGCAGTGATTTGCTGATCATTTGACTGCTTGAGTGGTGTATGTACTTTTGTTGGACAGCGTGTATTACATGCCATATATAGCTATTAATCCCAGCTCCTGTAGTAACTTGCCAAAATAAAAAACACAGCCAAAAGGTTGTATCCCCGGGTATGTATCCATGTGGGGTTATATAACATTTTTGAAAACTCCTACTACAATTTGAAACTCATATTGTTTATCTGAAATACATTTGTAAAGAGCTTTCATCACTTCACTAGAATATGATGGTGCAGTAGTGCACAATACAGTGAGCAATTTATAAATTCATATCTACTTTTGGATTCCATCTATTTCTGAATGCTAGTCTGTATGTAAGTATACTAACACTGCATAAATATAAAGAATAAGATAGATAGATAGATAGATAGATAGATAGATAGATAGATAGATAGATAGATAGATAGATAGATAGATAGATAGATGTAGATTCCATATCTGACATAACATATGTCTCTTGGAAATAAATTACAGCAGGATAGTTTTCAATAAATGAAAAACTGCATTTTGTTTTTTGACATTCCCCATTCATTCCAAGAAACCACATACAGTATATAGAACTTATCCTTTTCCTAACGACCACTCTAAAAAAATACAAATAATTATATAATATATATAATATGTCTCCCACAATTTTAAACCCACAATATGTACGTATAAATTATATTGTGTAATTGGATTGTTCTCCATTGACAATACCAGCTGCTCAAACCCTGTGTTAAGACCTAGAAAACTAATAAAAATATCTACCACAATTCATATCACACAATCTACATAGAGTATAATGTAAAAATAGCATTATTCCCTTTTGACCATAATAGATGCTCACAATTGATATTAAGAGGACCAGAAGAAAAGAAAAAAAAATGGGGGACCAAAAAAATAAAAAAAATAAAACCAACACTAAAATTTTCTCTCAACTTGCAATTCAGTCACTCATAAGTAATCCGTCTCTACTCTACATATCCTGTCTTCTCATATGCCACAAGAAATCGAGTACCTTCCAACACCTCCAGGTGCACTCATATTCTAGCCAATGTTACTATAAATATTTTTAATTCTTATTCTTTTTATACTTATTTTCATGATGCTTCAATTGCTGATGTATCAAAGAAATTGGTTTCTCGCATAGCAACAATTTCCTAGCCACGTGGGATAGCATATAACACTTTCAGCTTCTGCAAAAGTTTATTTTTTTTTTGTCACCTGGCCCCCAGATGCATTTTTTTGGGGGGGAGGGAGTTTATCTCTCTCAAAGATATGGAGGTATCCTTAGGCGCCAAGAGGAAAAGAATGAGCGTACACTGTTGTAAATTGGAGGTGTGACAAAATGTGTGTAAGGGTCACATGTTTGTAATGTATATAATACAGAGCTCAGGGAGAATATATATTGTTCATAGTGTAAGGGAGATTTGTAAGTTCTGTATATAATTGTATTCTATTTTGTATGTATTGCACTGACTGTGCACATGGTACTAATAATGTTTTCTTTACATGTTTGGATTCTTTCGAGTCCGGATTAGCCTGCCTATGTTACACCCCTTGTTACCATAAAAGTACAATTGTAATATTAATGTGATAACTACGTAATCATGTGTATAAAAACCTTCAATTGCATCAAGATAAAGCAGAACAGTTATTTGGAAAGATGCAGAGTGTATCTTTTGTGTCTGTTCCTGTAAGGTACCTGGTAGGAGAGCCTGACTGTAGGAGAAGACCTCTCATACAACGCTGGTTCAGGAGCCACTGGAGTGGGGACAGTGGTCTCCTGAGCGCAGTGGGGTAGGAGTGCCTGTATAGTCTCTGATGTGGAGGCAGAGATCCCTCCTGGGATGGCCGAGCTGCAGGTGAGTGGAGACTGGAATAGCAGTAACTTGACTCACTGGGTTGCAGGTGAGAGGAGACTGGAACGGCAGCAGGCTTGACACACTGGATGGCTGAGTAGCAGGTGAGAGCAGACTGGAGCGGCAGCAGGCTTGACACGCTGGAGGGAGAGATCACTGAAGCTGAAGCTGAAGGTGCAACAGCAAGTGAACAGTAGGCACAAGCAGAGTCAGACAGTCCGGGTCGGCAGGTAGCTGGCACAGGTAATAACGGCAGACTAGGCAGAGTCGGTAAACAGGCAGGGTTCGGCAACGGTAGCAAATACGGATAGAAGAGTAGTCAGACAAGCCGGATCGGGATAGGAGCAGGTCGGATGGTCAAACAAGCCGGGTCAAGATCAGGTAGCAGACAATCAGGATACGGGTCAACAGGTTCACAGAGCTGAGACGAAGCAGCGACGTCCTCATGGAACAGGGGAACTTTTATGTGCTAAGATGGCGCCAAACCGGCGCTAACGCGAACGCGCGCGCGCGCGTGCACGCGCGCACACGCGCGCGCACCCGCGCCGCGCACCCGCGCGCGCCCGAGCGCCGCGCTGATGCACAGCAGTTTGATGCTGTGTCCGAATGGAAGCGCGCCGACGCATAGGCGAACGCAAGTGTCCTGGACTGGTGCTGGTGGATCCCTGACATTGCCCCCCCCCAAGGGGCAGCCTCCGGATGCCCAACAACCTCTTCTTCTCAGGATGAGTAGAAAAATAAGCGCGCACTAGACGCCTGGCATGCACATTACTGTCCGGTTCCCATGAGTTACTTTCTGGGCCGTAGCCCTTCCACTTGATTAAGAACTGGTTTTGCCCTTGCCTTCTTCTACAATCGAGGATAGCCTCGACCTCAAATTCCTCACTGCCATCAACTACAACAGGTTCAGGGGGTCTTGTGCCCCTAGCAGGAAAGGGATCAGGTACAGCAGGTTTAAGCAGAGATACATGGAATACTGGATGAATTTTAAATGAATCAGGTAACGTCAACTCATAAGATACCTCATTGATTTTCCTTCTGACTGGAAAAGGTCCCATGAATCTAGGTGCCAACTTCTTGGAAGGACATGCTAATTTGATGTTAACAGTAGAAAGCCATACCTGGTCGCCAATTTGCAAGTTCAGCTCCCCCCTTCTTTTCCGGTCGAAGATTCTCTTACCATCAGCCTGAGCCTTGGATACCGTTTCCTGTAGCAACCGGCTGTTGTGACTAAGGAACTCCACCGTACTTTGTACTGCTGGAACCGAAGACTCTGAAAGGAAATCAGGTAGAAAGGTTAGGTGAAAGCCATAATTGGCGTAAAAGGGAGATTGACCGGTGGCAGAATGTTTGGCATTGTTATAGGCAAATTCTGCTAAGGGTAATAGAGATACCCAATCATCTTGTGTGAATGATGTGAAGCATCTGATGTATTGTTCCAGGGTCTGATTAGTCCTCTCTGTCTGACCGTTTGTCTGAGGATGGTATGCCGAGGACAAAGCCAATTCAATTTTTAAGGTTTCACACAGGGATCTCCAGAAACGTGAAGTGAATTGAACCCCTCTATCAGAAACTATGTTTGCCGGTACTCCATGAAGTCTGATGATCTCCTTGATAAATATGCGAGCAGTTTCGGAGGCAGACGGGGTTCCCCTTAAAGGTAGAAAATGAGCCATTTTGGTTAGACGGTCTACAACTACAAAAATAGCTGAACATCCTTCGGAACATGGAAGTTCCACAATAAAGTCCATAGAAATCATTTTCCACGGTCTGTCGGGTACGGGCAATGGTTTCAATAGGCCCCAAGCTCGATTCCTGGACGACTTATTCTGGATACAGATGGGACAGGAACTGACATACTTTTCGCAAAAGTCTTTCAGATTGGGCCACCAGAAAGTACGCTGCACTAGTTCCAAGGTCTTGCGGACCCCAAAGTGGCCTGCCAATGGGTGGTCGTGGAGAAGTGCTAAAACCCTGACCCGAATGTCTTCAGGAACAAAAATTTGGCTTCCTTTCCAGAACAGACCATCTCTACTTACTAAAGAAATTCCAGTAGGCCTGGCTGATTCAGAGGATGCTTCCTTAATCAGGGAAAGTAAATCTTTTTGCAGCAGTAAAAAACTGTTTGAGGATAATATGGTGTCCGGAGTGGATAAGTCCTTAGGATTGTCATGCATACGTGATAATGCGTCTGGTTTGATATTTTTAGAGCCTGGACGGTACGTGATGTGGAAGGAGAAACGTGAGAAAAACAGAGCCCAGCGGGCTTGTCGAGGCTTCAGACGTTTGGCAGATCGTAAGTACTCTAGGTTTTTATGGTCAGTATAAATTAGTACTGGATGCATAGCCCCTTCCAACAGGTACCTCCATTCTTCTAGAGCAGCTTTTATAGCGAGAAGTTCACGGTCACCGACGTCATAATTCTTCTCCGCGGGGGAGAGTTTACGGGAGAAGAACCCTACAGGATGCATTATCTCTTTGCTACCTTTGCGCTGTGAAAGAATCGCACCTACCGCAATCTCGGAGGCATCAACCTCTAAAATAAACGGTAGGGATGGTTCAGGATGACTGAGGATGGGTGCTGAAGTAAACAGCTTCTTGAGATTTTCGAAGGCATCTTGGGCAAGTTGGTTCCAGGAGAAACGGATATTTTGTTTGGTTAACTGCGTGATGGGTGCAATTATGGCCGAGAACCCCCTGATGAATTTCCTGTAGAAGTTTGCAAACCCCACAAACCGTTGAACTCCTTTCTTGTCCAAGGGTACCGGCCAGTCCAGCACAGCGGACACTTTTTGTGGGTCCATCTTGATGCCTGTTGCGGAGATGATTAACCCCAAGAATTGGATGCTCTGTTGTTCGAACTCGCATTTCTCCGCTTTCGCGTACAGACTGTGTAAGCGAAGACGACCCAACACCCTGCGGACATGTTCCTGATGCAATTCACGGGACTCCGAAAAAATCAAGATATCGTCCAGGTATGCAATTACAAACACATCCAGAAAGTCCCTGAGGACGTCGTTAATCAGGTGTTGAAAAGTTGCAGGGGCGTTGCAGAGCCCAAAGGGCATGACCCGGTATTCATAATGCCCGAATCGGGTTCGGAATGCTGTCTTCCACTCATGTCCAGCCCGGATGCGGACTAGATTATATGCCCCTCTTAGGTCAAGCTTGGTGAAGATGACGGCAGTCCTTAATTTTTGAAAAAGTTCAGGTATCAAGGGTAGGGGATACCGGTTTTTGACCGTGATCTTGTTTAGCTCACGATAATCGATACACGGCCGGAGCGACTTGTCCTTTTTGGTCACAAAAAATATTCCGGCACCAGCTGGGGAGGTAGAGTGACGTATAAAACCTTTGGCCAGATTCTCATCTATATATGTTTTTAGTACTTCTTGTTCCTTCTCGGATAAAGGAAAAATGCGTCCGAATGGTATCTCGGATCCAGGCAGCAAATCAATGGGGCAATCGTAGGGCCGATGAGGTGGAAGAGAGTCTGCCCCCTTTTTACTAAAAACATCGATGAATTCATGATATTGTTTAGGTATGACCTGGCAGAGTTTCTGGTCGGTGTCTAGACAAAGTAGAGTAGATGAAGAATCCGAATCTTCCTTTACACAGTGTTCAAGACAGTAAGAAGATGAGAATTTCACTTCTCCAGATGTCCAATGAATGTAAGGGTTGTGGGCCTGCAGCCAAGGAATGCCCAGGATGATGGGAAACATGGGGGAGGAGATGACATCAAGAACCAGCAGTTCCTTGTGTAGGGAGGAAGTAGAAGCAGGCAGAGGCAGGGTTTCTTGGGTTACTTGTCCCGATCTGATGCGGGAGCCATCAGCTAGAAACACAGCGAGTCCATGGGTCTTGGTTTGTAATGGAATGTTATGCTGGCTGGCAAAGTTTGAGTCAATAAAGCAACTGCATGCTCCGGAATCAATGATGGCGTTGGTCGTTATTGTCCCTTCTTGCAGCTGTAAAGACAGAGGAATGGCAATGTGGGTAGAGTTCGCAGACAGAGCAGAAAGACTGGTATGCACAGAGAATGGGCACTTACTTAATTTGACTGGACAGTTCAGGACATAGTGCCCAGTCCCACCACAGTAGAGGCACAGATTGAGTTGCCGGCGCCGGGCCCGTTCTTCAGGCGATAAGGCAGGTCGCATCAGTCCCAATTGCATAGGCTCCACAGGATCAGGCATAGCATTAGCTGGATTAGAGCTGGATGGGGGTAAGTAGCGTGCTGCCGGGAGTGGTGCTCTGGCTGTCATCCACATCGGGCGGGATTGTAAAGTGGATCGTTCAGAACGACGTTCCCGGATTCGCCGGTCAATCTGGATAGTCAGATTAATTAATGCTTCAAGAGTGTCTGGTACACCCACTCGGGCAAGTTCGTCCTTTAAACCTTCAGACAGACCTAAGCGGAACTGATGACGCAGGGCCGCGTCATTCCACTGAGTGTCTGCACTCCAACGTCTAAAGTTCATGACATAATCTTCCGCAGGTCTGCGACCTTGCTGGAGCGTGAGCAGTGCTGATTCAGCTGTTGCAGTCTGTTGAGGGTCCTCATAAATTTGTGCCATGGCTTCAAAGAAAGAGGATAAAGACTGGGTTAGGACGGAGTCCCCCTCAAGTAGCCGATGAGCCCAGATCTGAGGTTCCCCTTGTAGGAGGGAGATCACAAACCCCACTTTGGTGGCCTCCAGTGAAAAGGTTCGGGGCTGTAACGCAAAGAAGAGCTTGCAGGCGTTGCGGAAGGCCCGGAACTTGGACCGGTCTCCAGAGAATCTATCAGGAGTAGGGACCTTTGGTTCAGGTGGAAGCATTACAACAGAAGGTCCAGAAGCCGTCTGTGCTGGGGTTGTGGCTGAAGAGGAGGCCAAGGGGTTAGGGCCTGCTAGGTTCTGGACTTGTCCCTCCAATCTGTTGTAGTTATCCTGAAGGGATTGTACGGCTTGAGTGAGGGCCGCAAGGTGGGTGCATATTTCTTTCAAAGGAGAGGTATCTCCTGCAGGCTCAGTCATGGCTGCTTCGTACTGTAAGGTACCTGGTAGGAGAGCCTGACTGTAGGAGAAGACCTCTCATACAACGCTGGTTCAGGAGCCACTGGAGTGGGGACAGTGGTCTCCTGAGCGCAGTGGGGTAGGAGTGCCTGTATAGTCTCTGATGTGGAGGCAGAGATCCCTCCTGGGATGGCCGAGCTGCAGGTGAGTGGAGACTGGAATAGCAGTAACTTGACTCACTGGGTTGCAGGTGAGAGGAGACTGGAACGGCAGCAGGCTTGACACACTGGATGGCTGAGTAGCAGGTGAGAGCAGACTGGAGCGGCAGCAGGCTTGACACGCTGGAGGGAGAGATCACTGAAGCTGAAGGTGCAACAGCAAGTGAACAGTAGGCACAAGCAGAGTCAGACAGTCCGGGTCGGCAGGTAGCTGGCACAGGTAATAACGGCAGACTAGGCAGAGTCGGTAAACAGGCAGGGTTCGGCAACGGTAGCAAATACGGATAGAAGAGTAGTCAGACAAGCCGGATCGGGATAGGAGCAGGTCGGATGGTCAAACAAGCCGGGTCAAGATCAGGTAGCAGACAATCAGGATACGGGTCAACAGGTTCACAGAGCTGAGACGAAGCAGCGACGTCCTCATGGAACAGGGGAACTTTTATGTGCTAAGATGGCGCCAAACCGGCGCTAACGCGAACGCGCGCACGCCCGCGCGCGTGCACGCGCGCACACGCGCGCGCACCCGCGCCGCGCACCCGCGCGCGCCCGAGCGCCGCGCTGATGCACAGCAGTTTGATGCTGTGTCCGAATGGAAGCGCGCCGACGCATAGGCGAACGCAAGTGTCCTGGACTGGTGCTGGTGGATCCCTGACAGTTCCCTACTGCAGTAGTTATTATTAATTTGGAACCACTAATCAATATGAGGATAGGAGATGCCTGTCTATAAAATTCCATGTCAGTTGGCGAGCTTTGCCTAGGAGGAGGATTTACAGGTGACCCTGAGTATCCGAAACGAGGAGCTCGAGACGAGCCTTTTGCTTACATTTGAGTTATCAGACTTCCTTGATCGGTAAGGCATTTTAGGGACAAAGGGTACCTATTTTACTCCCCTTAGTCAAACTGTATTAATTGGTGGTTATATGTTATGTTGTCACTGTCTACTGTCCATCGGAATGTTATGGATAAGAAAAGGGAGAATAGTCCTGTTCAGAGGTATATGTAGTACACATCTGCTAGATAAAGTAGTTTAGAGGCAAGAGGGTATAGGCACAAGTAGAGAAGAGAGAAGACTTGCCAGTAATTATGGGCATTAAATTAAGTAAGGCAATGAAGGGTAAGAGACCCTCAAAAATGCCCAGCGCAAGAGGAGCGCTATCAAATATATGAACTGAAGGTGCGGTTCTGCCTATACTGAACCCCTAGATAAATGGTTAGAGTGGACAGGGATCCACAATGGGTAACTGGGTACCAAAGTCCACAGAAACTAAGAATTATGCAGAGTAAACAGCTAGAGAAACAGCTATCTATGTGAGCAGGATAGATCAAGGGTGACAGACAATTAACACTAGACAGAAAAGGGACATTTTGATGTTAAATTGTGGGATGAATTTAGGGTCAGGCACTACAACTAGTAAAGCCAAAACAGAGAAATGAGAGTCAAAACAGAACAAAATAAGATAAAAATAATTAGAATAAAATTAGAATTAGGATGTGATATTGAAAATATCACTTGAATATACATTTCTGATCGAAGTTTAACAATTTTATCAATAATATAGATATATTGTAACTGGTTTAGACAACCTTTGTAATTTAAAATTTTTACAATAAACCCTTATTGAGAGAATAAAAGATTAAGATGAGGTTGTTAATTGGAATACAGCTACCATAATATTTAACAAACCCAAGATGGATGGGATACATAAGAAGTTTTTCTACAAAAATGTAATCTAAAGGTCTGATAATAACTTGGTGTATGGTCCATGATGTGAGAATAATAATAAATTACACTTAACCACTTCAATACAGGGCACTTAGACACCTTCCTGCCCAGACCAATTTTCACCTTGCAGTGCTGTCGCAGTTTGAATGACAATTGCGCGGTCATGCTACACTGTACCCAAACTAAATTTTTATCAATTTGTTCCCACAAATAGAGCTTTCTTTGAGTGGTATTTGATTACCTCTGCGGTTTTTATTTTTTGCTAAACAAATAAAAAAAGACCGAAAATTGTGAAAAAAATAAAAGTTTTGCTTTTGTTTCTGTTAAAAAAATTTGTAAATAAGTACGTTTTCTCTTTCACTGATGGGCACTGATAAGGCGGCACTGACAGGCACTGATATGGCGGCACCGATGAGGTGGCACCAATGAGCGGGCACTGACGGGCACTGACAATGGGCACTGATATGCGGCACTGATGGGCACTGGTAGGCAGCACTGATGGGTGGCACTGATATGCAGCACTGATGGGCATTGATAGGCAGCACTGATGGTTACTCATGGGTGGCACTGGGTGGCACTGGTTGGCACTGATGGGCACTGATAGGCGACACTGATGGGCACTGAAAGGCGGCACTGCTGGGCACTCATGGGCACTGATAGGGTGGCACTGATAGGCGGCACTTATAGGCGGCACTGATGGGCACTGATAGGCGGCTCTGCTGGGCACTGATAGGCACTGATACGTGGCACTGATGGGCACTGATACGCGGCACTGATATGAGGCACTGATAGGCATCACTGGCAGTGGTAGGCATTGGAGTGGGCACAGATTGGGAGCTGCCTAGGCACAGATTGGCAGCTGCCTGGGCACAGATTGGTATTTCCCTGGGGGTCTAGGGGGCATACCTGGTGGTCCAGTGTGGTGGCCATCCTGGTGGTCCTGGTGGCTTCCCTGGTGGTCCTGGGTGGGATCCGAGGGGGGGCTTTGCTGATAAACAATCAGCACAGACCCCCCCTGTCAGGAGAGCAGCCGATCGGCTCTCCTCTACTTGCGTCTGTCAGACGCAAGTGAGGAAAAGCCGATCACCGGCTCTTCCTATTTACATTGTGACCAGCCGTGATTTGACACGGCTGATCACGTGGTAAAGAGTCTCCGTCAGAGACTCTTTACCTAGATCGGTGTTGCGGGGTGTCAGACTGACACCCCACAACAAGGATCGCCGCGATGTGCACCCCCGGGGCGCGCAGCGGCTCGATATCCTGATCACGTCATATGATGTCCGGTCAGGAATATCAAACCACTTTGCTGCCGTCATTTTGTAATAGGGCGGGCGGCAAGTAGTTAAATATAACAGACCCATTACATCAAGTCCACACACCCTGTTAGGATAGATGCCACCTGAAGCCAGTTGTTGTACAGTTTTTGATCTAGCTGAGAGCTTTCTGTTCTGTCATATACAGATTGTTGGTCCTTTTGTTTTTATTTATCTTTATTTTTGAAATCCAAAGCAAAATGTATGGATTGTGAAATGATGTGTCCTTTTCCTTGTAAGTGCAGTGGTATAAGCTGAAGAATACTTTGGATTTATGGACATCTCTGCATGACCGCAGGGTATTGTTATCATTTATTATATTATGACATCAGGAAACTAACGTCAGATGGAAACTAAGGACTTGTGTTATATAGCTAAGACTAACAACAACGCAAGCAACGAGAAATTATAATATTGTTGGATTTTTTTAGGTTGTTTTTTGAAACATGAAACTGCAGTTCTTACACAAACAGCATGCCAGTGTAATATATTTATGCAAGCTGGACCCAGTAATGAAGGGTTCACCCCGATATATCAGAGCTGTAGATTTATGCAAAGGTGCTATTAGACAAAGTTACAGACGTTATTTTGGTCAAATATTAATGGTCCCTCATTCAGCGCAGAAAAATATTCCAACCGCTAACTAAATGTTTATCTAATGAAAGGTTCAAAATATGAATTTGTATTGTTGTTTATGTACAAATCTAACAATGAAAAATGCGTACATTTGAATCCAGCCACCTTATTGCCTCTATTGGAGGAGGCTGGAGACAAAGAAAAACCACATGTGTTAAATTGATGACGTAGGAATCAGCTGCTGTGAGGCCAGTGCAGGACACACTCCCTGGAGGCCCAGATATTTGATTTCTTTTGTAGATTTGATCCCGGTTTTATACTGATAATGCAATTTATCACCCAGAAGGATACTCTGTATTCAGAGTCATTGGATACTTCTTACCCAGCTCAAGAAGCAGAGCTCCATGCTTTAGCAAGCCTGTGAGCTATAAAAACAGTATATATTTATACAGATGGTAGAGAGCTTTTGGTTCCATTTGGAGCACCAGAAGTTTGTTTTTACTTTGGCAGGTAAACCATGCCAGGTTAATTGACTGGCTGTTTTCAGCCCTCCAGCTTCTTCCTGAGGTAGCCATACTAACATTAAACTCACACATGGAAACAGACCAGGCAACTAAGGATGCTGCATTACAGTCCCGGACACTTTCTGGGTCTGTGCAACTCACAGATTCCACCCTAGTTCTGATCCAGTATAGCTGGGATTAATAATACTTCTTTAAGGACCCCAGAACGAGAAGAACAAGTGGTCCACAGGGGGCAACTTCTTATGAAACACGACTTTGGAAAAAATGTGATCTTTTATGTTTTCCAGACACTCTTTTCCCTCCAGCTTGACACATCGACCGTATCATCAGTCACAAGCAGTTATGGCTGCCTTAGTAAATGAGCATGGGATAGCGCCAGGGTTCACCACAGTTGTTTCTATAACATACCACTTTTTGTTTTACCTGTTACCAAAGGTGTTACCAATAATGGAACATCCCTTCCAGAGATTACAAAATGATATATCCAGAAGTCAGGATCTTACAAGTATGCATTTTGTCTGTATAGACTTGTTTTCTGGATGTCCCCTGGCAAATGCTACTGCAAAGGCCAAAGTAGAAAGTGTTATCAGAAGTAGGTTGTAAGTACAGAGTGCCAGAATCTACAGAGAGTAACAGAGGAACTATTTGTATAGGAGAGTCCCTACTAGAAGTTTTGAGGTTTTATTTTTACACCCCCTACTGTCTACAATGTAGCGGAAAAAGTAGAGTAAGCAACTAGAAAACAATTGCCTGAATGTTTTCTTATATTTTATCAAGCCCCTAAGGGGATGTTGGACTCTCTTCCTATGATATTTTGTTTTGGAGTGTGTTACTCATTTGCTTATAATTTTTCAGCAGCTGAAGTCCTTCATTTGGATCTAGCAGAGAATGTTGCTGATTTTTTTTAAGGTTTTTGACAAACTCATGTATGTGTTTTCTCCCCAATTCCAGATCCTAACAGTTTGGATGGATCTAAAACTAAAGCCAGGTGACTTGTAGATTAAGAGACATATAGATATGGAAATGTTTGGAGACTCAATACAGCATTCCATCTATGTCATGTACATTTTTGCAAAACTTGAAGGAAAAGTCACCTGGATCCACACCAGACACTGCAAAAATGACAACATTGAAGAAATCTCTGTTTGATTTGGGTCCCTCTTGGAATCACAGTCTAGGGTACTATTTATTTGAATGATTTAATTGTAAGATATATATATATATATATATATATATATATATATATATATATATATATATATATATATATATATATATATATATATATATATTTATATTTATTCTCCTTGCATGTCCCCCTCAGATCTATAGCGACTGCACTTCCAAGTGCACTTTCAGTGCAATTTCAAGTGCACTTTGCACTTGTAGTCTGCACTTGTAGTGCAAAGTGGATTTGCCTTTCGTAAATAACCCCCCCAGTCTAAAGATTGAATTGTAACAGTATCTAAATTATATACTGCCTCCTTCGCATATCCCATTGCCCCTTCTCTTTTGCAGTTTTCTGTCTATTCGTCATCCCCACACCATCCTGTGATAGTTCCTTTTGCTTCTTTGGCATCTCCATTAGTAACCAAAATCTTACCCTCACAAAAAGAGAATTATACTGCTATACAATCCTTCCATGTGTCACAAGAGCAATTTCTGACCACTTTGCCGTGAACAGTGCAGCTAGCATTGTAATACAAATTTACTAAACATTTAGGAAGCACATAAAAAAAAACAAAAGAAAAAAAACCTCTAGAATCATGGATATTCCCAACTGCCACAGCCTCAACAAGAATATTACTACTCACATACTTTTTGATCACTTTGTCCCTTAATTTTTTAGTTAAATATACTTGGTTTGCCTTTGCAAGCGAAATTCAGGGGAAAAGAGGTCCGGGGGAGATCCTGGGAAAAATGTGGGTTCCAAAGCTACCACAAAAGCTACAAAAGTCAACTAAACCAAGCTAAAAGCAGCACCAAACCCACCTTTTTAAAGATCTTAAACTTGATTCTGATATTAATGAAAAAGAAGCACTTTAAGCAAGCAAATTACTTAACCTCCCTGGCGGTATGATTATGTCGGATTTTAGGTGCTGAAAGCGGTACAATTATTTTGCATGGAAATTTGGTGTTTTTTATTGTAGGCCTGTAATTCTTAGCAATAACACACTGATATCTGTCCAAACCAGAGTCTAGTAGACATCTTGGGTGTAATAAAGTTTGAAACACAAAATCATAAATTATAATATGATAAATAACTATAAATAATTATACCAAATATTAATATAATAATAATAAAAATATTCAATAATGTAATGAAATCAAAAACACTGAAATTTGTTCAGTTGCAGTCATTACTTTTCAGTATTTGATGACGGATCTCCCCACAAATCACTATCGCTCAATTCTGCGACTGATTCTAATTTATTATCGCTGTTTTCTAGCTGCTCTAAAATCACTTTTGATGTAAAGGGACAGTTTTTGGTTGCTATGGACAATCTCCAGTTTCCAGACAGAAAGAACAGTTTTTATAATATAAAACTGCATGCAGGACACTGGCGAAACCACTAGGGACAAAAGGGAGGTGAAATAATTACATACAGTAACGTGTGTGTTTCACTTTTTGAATTTGGCGCCGTTCTCTGTCCCCGTGTGTTGCAACGCTCGCAGGGAACGGAGCCTGGCTCCATGAAAGATCGAGCGGAGGACGAGCCGCTCACACTGTGGGGAGACATCACAGGATCCAGGGGACAAGGTAAGTAACCTCTTCCTGGATGCTGCGATGCGATCCTTAGTCTGTCTCGGGGTTACCGCTCTCGGTACTGAAATTCCACCCCGAGCCAGACTCGGGAATACCGCCAGGGGGTTAAAGTGATTGTAAAGTCTTGTAAAGTCTTGTTTTTTTTTCTATAAAAATAACAAACACGTTATACTTACCTGCTCAGTGCAGTTG
This sequence comes from Aquarana catesbeiana, assembly GCF_042186555.1. Taxonomy (NCBI): domain Eukaryota; kingdom Metazoa; phylum Chordata; class Amphibia; order Anura; family Ranidae; genus Aquarana; species Aquarana catesbeiana. Next base: position 692,965,762 of record NC_133324.1, read on the forward strand.
GTTTTGCACAGAGCAGCCCAGATTTTCCTCTTCTCAAGTCCCTCTTCGGCTCTCTTGGCCCCTCCCTCCTGTCGAGTGCCATCAGAGCAAGCAGGTTGCTAAGGGGGCACCCAAGCCGAGTCACAGCTCCCTGTGTTCATTCAGACACAGAGCCCTCTCACTCCTGATTGACTAACTGACTTTAATTGACAACAGCGGGTGCCAATGGCTCCCTGCTGTGTCTCAGCCAATCAAGAGGAGAGTCCAGGACTGCCAAGGAAATCACTGCAGAAAGATGGGGCTCAGGTAAGTATTAGGGGGTACTGGGGCAGCTGCTTCGCACAGAAGGCTTTTTATCTTAATGCAAAGAATTAATTAAGATAAAAAATCTTCTACTTTACAACCCCTTTAAGGATAGCAAATCTCCAGGCCCAGGTGGCTTTCTTAATCTGTATGACAAAAAAATACATGGAGATTGTTGCGCTGTATCCAGTCACAATGTTAAATTAATTTTAATTGTATTCCCTATATCCTTCCTAGCTCTCTGCAAATAGTGTCATGTTACATTAAGCCAGGGAAGGATAGCCTAGACATAACTAACAGCCCATCGAATACTCAATTTAGATTTTTATGTTTTTTACAAAAATTTTAGCCTACAGTCGAACATACTTGGTTTTGGCTGGAGGTTGCTTCTCAGAACTTAATGTACCCCCGCTGGAGCCGCTGGTGATTAGGTTCCCCACTCCTGCACAGCCAAGCAACAAGTATTCTCCAAACTTTCTCATGCAAGACACAAGGAATAGTCTTTGAGCTTGGTTCTTATGTTTTTTTAGGGGCTAATAAATTGGATGGAGAATAGGAATTATGGGATGGCCAACTTCATAGCAACAAAACCAGGGACAACTTCCTCCCTATGTACAAATCCAATTTGTCTTCTCTTCTTTATGTACAGCTCCAGATCAATCTCACTCCTGACTGCTGACAGTCTCTGATTGAAAAGATGCAAAAGCCCATTAAGGACAAGGAACTGTCAGCCTCTTTGGAAAGTAGCACAAAATGTTGTAAGTTGTATACAGGAGTAACGCCAACTCCACTGTAGACACTGATCCCGGTTCTACTGACTGCAGGGGCTACCAGCTCACCAGGCTGCTTCTTCACCAGCCCACCTGGCTGATACTAAAGATTTCCCAGGGTAAGGTAAAGGAAAGATTCAAGCAGAACGCTGTCTTCCAGAAAGGCTTGCTCTGGCTGCTTCTTAGGTAAGATTTCTTTCAAACTGTGATGCTGTCAGGATCCTCCCAAGCCAGCCCCAGCCCGAGGCAGAGTCCCCCCCCCATTGGCAGAGGTTCACCTCAAGTGCCACTGTCAGTCTCCTCAGCACTCCATCTTCCACCCGACTCAATTCCTAGTATGACTCATCCATGTTAAAGGGCTGGCTTAGCCACCATGTCAGACCCATTGCCTGGAGATTGGCCAAACTCCCCTAAGTATGCAGATAAACCCTCCTGTCCTCCGCCCTCCAGCTTCTAGAGGTTTCTGCAAACTTCCAGATCCAGGGGGAGGCACCAGAGAACTGCCTGTATAAGTCATCCAGCCTGAATTGCAGTAAAATTTTGATCCAGATTCAAAGACTTATTTTACCATGAGCCAAAACATAAATTTGCTTGTCCTCACACTAGTAGCACACTAGAGGGTGCTACATTAACTAAAGTTTAGGAGCTAAATCCATTGGATAAATCCAAAGGCATTGGAACCCGAATGTTCAAAACAGTAATGCCTATTTTTATAGACAAATAGGCAAGGGATTGGGGTGGGGGGTACTGGCACTGCCCTGGGAAATATGCACCAAAGTAAAAACAAAAAAAAAAAAAAAACTCTGTCTAGATGATGTGGGATTCCTTGATATGGGTCTTGTCTGGATTTCAAGGTGCACCCTATGCCCGGTGGTTGTGGGGGTTTGTGGGCAGGGGGATTATTGTAATTTGAGTCTCCTTTAACAATAAAGTGGACCCAGATACTGCCCCCCCCCTCCGTACTCAATAAAACAAAAAAGTAGACAGTAAATAAAGACATCTACACAGTCCTTTGTTAAAAAAAAGTCCCACGATATACATCCAGCATCAATTACGTTATCCGGTAATGCAGACCCATGTCAAACACTATGAGCGGCAGCTGTCGAATTAACAAAATGAAAACACCCAACCAAGTAAATCACGTCCGATCCTGTCTCTGACTCACACAGAATGGCATCTCTCCGTGTCCCCCCAATAAGAGTAAGCAAAGGGGCGGGGTCTCCTGGGTGATGTCATTGGCAAATTTTCTAAATATGAATGCATATTATACGACAATGCTAATATCTATAAAGCATTTGATCATGGAGTACCTCCAATTTTCCTTAATAAATAACATTTATGTCCCAGCTTGGAAAGGATAGCCTCTCTTTATAATGCTCCATCAGCCAAAGTTACCTTTGCCAGTTACTGCTCTGCAGATTTCCGCATCAAGAGAGGGACTAGACAGATATATGCTATGCTATGAGGAAGGCTCCAGCCGAAAGTAGTGGATCTTGCAACTATTCAAACCTAAATCAGTTTATTTGCAAATTATATTCTTTCGATCCTAACCCACTCTAAAAATTTCTTACTGTCTACTGTACCTTCCCTCCTCTACACTTAGATCTTTTGGTAATATTTCTGGGCTTACATTCAGTCATAGCAAATCCCAAACATTGAACATTTACCTTCTAACTTCATTTATTGACCTTTCAACAACAAAACATCCTTTACTGGGATTCGAAATCCCTGTATTACCTAGGCATAAAACTAGTGAGGTACTATGACTCTTTCTATACCACGACTATCTTTCACTTTTCTGGTCCTGAAGTTCCTTTTACAATCCTGGTAATCTTTACCTATTTCCTGAACTAGGCAAAATATTTGAGGCTAAGGTGACACTTAGCTTCAATTTTTCTTTCAAACCCTCCCCATCCAAATCACAACGCATTCCTTAAAGCAGTTGTATACCCTGCTTTGTGATTTTTACCTACAGGTTAAGCTTATAATAAGGCTTACCTGTAGGTAAAATTAATACCGTATCTCCTAAACATACACCGTTTAAGAGATATTCACCCTGCATGCAGTGATGCATGCGATCTGAAGGTCCGGCGAATCTTGTTGAAACCAAGGGTTCCTACGCGCAGTAAAGTCATTGCGGCTCTGGCCACTCACAGTGCCGGAGCCCGCAAACCCAGAAGAAAAGTGGGGACCATGTCAGCCCCCTCAGCGGTGACCGAGCACCGCTGCGGGGGCTTTGTTCTAAGGTATGTATTTCAAAATGTGCTAGTATGTGATACATACTAGCACATTATGCCATTGTTTTACAGGTTTTTTCCTTCCCCAGCGATTTACTACCACTTTAAAATTTGCCAGTGTTTGCTGTCACTGAGACTGTCCATGAAAATCACACTAATGGATAATGGATAATTCCATGTTCAGCTTTAAATCATTCTTATATCCCCGTACGCACGGTCGGATTTTCCGATGGACAATGTCCGATCGGAGCGTGTTGTCGGAAATTCCGACCGTGTGTGGGCTCCATCGGACATTTTCCATCGGATTTTCCGACACACAAAGTTGGACAGCAGGAGATAAAATTTTCCGATAACAAAATCCGATCGCGTCAATTCCGACCGTGTGTGGCCTGTTCCGACGCACAAAGTGCCACGCATGCTCAGAAGAAATTCCGACACGGGACAGCTCGTTCTGGTAAACTTAGCGTTCGTAATGGATACAGCACTTTCGTCACGCTGCAATGTTAAAAATGGTTTAATACAGCGCACTCTCTTCTTCTTTATAATGTGACAAGAATTAAGTCGTTTTGCTGCTCATATTCACACACACTTCTCACAAACTTATTTTGTTACTATTTCTCGGGATTCCCTCAATATATTTTGATTTCTCACATCTGACAACATATTTTTTTTTTTTTTTGGTGATTTTGATTTGTACTTCCGAAAATGTTTGTGTGTTTTTTGTGACAAGTTCCCACAACACCACTAATATGTTGTTCTATTTAATCTGTAGGAGATTGTTTGGTGTTGTTGTCCCTTGTTAATTTCACATTTTATGTTAGAAATGTACCTGAATCGTCACCAACAAACTGTCCTTTTTGGATGAAAACACACACAGGAGAGTAGAATTTACCTAACTAAATTTTATTAAGGGGTCACAACTATAAACAAAGAGGGAGGCAATGCTGGAGAAACTGCAGAAGTGGGTGAAGCCTTGGACCCCCAGGGTAGACATCAATTATTTAAAAGCAAAATTGGTGGCCTGAGGAGTCCTTATCTAAGGGAGGGCAGTCTGGTCCAGAAGTCCCAGAGATCCGGAAAGCAGCAGATGACATCTGTGTCCCCAGGCTGTGGTCATACGAGAGACTGCATCTTCTGTCAGACCAGACTGAACCCAGGGCCATCACTCTTTGGTCTTCTTTCCACGCTTCCTTCCAGCCTTTGGCTGTGGTGGTGGAGTTGTGGCAGCAGGAGGAGGAGGAGGAGGAGGATTGTCCCTCTCAATGACATCCGTCTTATGTGTCAGTTCCCCACTCTCCCCCTTACGTAGGACTTTATAAATCAGGTCCTCAGAGATCTTGCATTGGCCCTCCTGCATGCCCTGCAATTTGGTGGCAGCCATGCAGGCAAAGGCCTCTTCAGGACTGGGGAAGGCTCTGAGGGACGCAGAAGCCTCCTGGATCAGCCTGTATGCTGAATCCTGCACAGGACTGGGAGTGGCCTTCCTGGCCCTTTTGTATGGCAGGCGGAGGGGAGGAACCTGAGACTCAGTCAGGCTGCGACTTGTCCCAGGCTTCTCTTGGCTGACACTTAGCCCCGCCTCCTCCTGGCTGACACTAACCCCCGCCTCCTCCTGACTGCCACATTCCACAACCTCCTCCTGGCTGAGGTCTTCCTGTGTATGAAAAAGGGACGTAGTTTTAGTATTTTTTACATCAATCACACACAATTGTCACCTCCTGACTGCTGCAAATTGAATGTTAACAAATATAACAGACTATCCTTCTGAGCCCAGCAGTTTTCATTCTTGTCCTAATTTTGGGTGCCCACTACTGTCTATTGATATGTAAAACACTTTTTTTAATCAGCAATTAGTGATCAATAATAACATCTAGTAAACATCATTTATTTATTGCCCAGAAATCTGTAGAAGAATGCTATACCTGGCTCCAGCTGGGCTCCTCCACTTCTTCCTGGCTGGAAGGCCCAGGTTGGACATCGGAAGCCTCAGCTGGGATGGAAGAGTAGAGAGGGATTCCCTGACTTCAGTGTGGTCTGACAGAAATTGCAGTCTCTCATAGTACCACAGCCTGGGGACATAAACGTCATCTGCTGCAGCTCCGGACCTCTGGGAATCTGTGACCTTCTTGCGCTCCCTAAGATAAGTGCTCCTCATGCCACCAATTTTTGCTTTTAAATAAGGGATGGTTGCTGTGGGGACCACCAGCTTCACCAACTCCAGCAGTTTCTCCAGCGCTGCCTGCCTCTTCTGTTTGTGGTTATAGTGGGGGTGTCTGACTTGCCACAGACAGGGCAGCTCCCTGTATTTGTCAATGAACAGGGGCAGGAAATTGTGGTCGTTGAACCCATCCATTTTCTCTGAAAGACACAACACAAGACAAACCCTAATGTCAGGCCAAACTCCCCTAATCTTGTTACAATATAGGCTTCAATTTCGAAGCAGTATAGGCCCAAGTTTAGATCCTACCTTCGTTAGCATGATCGGCGTCTCCGATGCTCCTTCCTCCGCTCACAGATCGTACGTTACGATTTATACACACTGCGCATGCGTATAACTCCGCCCGCCCCTGACGTTCTTTCTATTCTATTCCCCGCCCCTTTTCGTTCGGCGCAGTGGAGGAAGAGCACATGGCGGATAGACAGCAGGATCGTGCTAATTACAGCAACGAGGAGGAGGAGGAAAGGCCGGAGCCTGAAACGTCCCGATCCAGAAGGAGATTGAAGGACTCAAATATGTTCTTTGGGGAGATGTTGGAGATGGTGGACATCCTGAAGAAGGCCGACTATGATGGAAAGTATGGGCCTTACCCCAACCCCAATGTCCGAAAGGCCAAGATCATGGCGAAAGTGGTCAGGAGTCTGCACCGGAAATTCGGGGTACGACGATCGAAAGATCAGCTCAGGAAGCGGTGGTCGGACCTGAAATTACGAGAACATGAGCAGTACAGAAAGATCCGGAGAGTGCTGCAGAAAAGTAAGTATTTGTGCTGTGTTCCTATTGTTCTTGTGTTTATTACGTTCGTGCTGCTCCATGTGCTTTTAGGAACTGTTGTACAGTTTAAAATGGCAACTTTCATGTTCATGAGCACATTATTCGTTCGGATCACACATTTTTATTTTGGACTATAAAATACCATTGTTTAGCCCATATGCATTTGGCCACCATTTTGACGCCCTATACTTGGCTTCAAAGAATTGGGTTGTGTAGATGGCTTTGTTACTAGAATGAAATGCCAACTAGATTGTGTGTAAAGAGAGGACACTCAGCAGCTGTTTTCACATCTGGACACTGGAGCACTAGTGTGGGACACAAGAACACCCTTTTTATTATGGGGGCCACACAGGTGCTCCAGTGTATACTATAGGGGGGGCTACATCTGTGAAGCTTGTACTAAACAGGTAAAGTATTGCAGCTTGACAAAGGACACTAAAAAAGCTACATCTTGGAACTCTGCTAAAATAGACAATTGTACCCCACTTCCAAGCAATGTTTCATCTTTATAGTTCTGCCATCAAATATCTGTGTGCTAGTTATACCATTTTTGTTTTACATAGGGGAGAAAAGACTCGGAGGACACCCCTCATGTGAGGAGACCAGAGCCCCCCCCCTCTGGAAGAAGGGGAAATCCCCCCAACACAAGATGAGCAGGAGGAAGAAGACGTGGTGGAACTAGTCACCACAACAGGTGAGTGTCTGCAACCACAGGCTCAGATAAGAGATGGATGGCGGCATTTTTTGGGAAACCTAATTTATTTTGGGGTTCGTCTCTTTTTAGGTGATCGTGAGGTTGTGGATGAAGATCCTTTCACATCAGAAAGTGCCCAGATCGTGATCGGGGAGATCATGGGGTGTAATTTACAATTGGAAAACATCAAGCAAAACATCAATGATGTTATTCCAAAATATAAAAACATCATTGATGTTTTGGGGCGAGTTTAAAACCCCTCCAAATCACTTTCTTCTTTTGTGTGCTACAATGTGCGAAATGTTTTTGTGATTTTTCCCAAAGCCAAATTTGTAGGATGCACACAGTGTGCCAACATGTGCTATCTGCCATCACGGGAGATCAATGGACGCGTTTTGGGGGTGCAACCCCTTCCTCAATTATAAAGTAGCGGTGAGGAAGGGCTTTCTCCCCCAAAACACGTCCCTTCATCCCCCGTGATGGCAGATATCACATGTTGACATTGGGAAATTTGTGTGCATCTTCCAAATTTGGCTTTTCCTGGGGTGATTTCCCCCCATCTGAACGCAATATCAAACACAGTTCCTAAATACTCATGTCTGATATAGCCTTCCAGTTCTACCAAATGTGAACTTTGTAAGATCAAGATTTGTGTCTTTCTTGTGGGTTTTACACATGCCTGTTTTCTATAAAATGCACATTTTGATTTTGGATAATGACACCACAAAAATTGATATACAACAAACATGTTGGTTTGTCAGAAAAACCTTTGGTAAATGCACATGTGATTGTGCAGGTATTAAAAAGATTGTTCATCAAGAATGTGTGGATTATTGTCTCAATGCTACAACACTTTTGGGGTGATGTAATTGTTGTTTTATGAGAAAATGGGGGTTATTTCCTAAGGGCAAATCCACTTTGCACTACAAGTGCAGTTTCAGTGCAGTTGCAAGAGCACTTGTAGTGAAAAGTGTCTTTGCATTTAGTAAATAACAGCCAACAGTGCTTTGTAAGGTTACACAATCACGACATTTTCTGCACTCCACACATTTCTGTCAGGGTCAGCTAAAACAAACACAAGCAGTAAATGTCCACAAAGAAGAGCCTGGGGGGAGATGCCTGTCGAGAACTTGAGGTCCTGCAGGCTTCTCCCTGTGGCCAAATACCGCAAGGTAGCGACCAACCTCTGCTCCGGAGTGATGTCTTGCCTCATGCAGGTATCCTGCCTGCTGATATAGGGGGTCAGCGAAGCCAACAAACGGTGAAACACGGGGTCCGTCATCCTGAGAAAGTTCCTGAAATCATCAGGATTATTCTCACGGATCTCACAGAGCAAAGGCATATGAGAGAACTGGTCACGCTGAAGCAACCAATTCTTGGTCCATGAACTCCTCCCCACCCTGTTCATGGACTGGACTTGTGTCAAGGTCAGGACCCCAACACCAAGCCCCCGCACAGCACAAACTCTACGAGGAGTACGTATACGAAACATGGCTAGAAAACGGTCGGCTGCTCAGAACGAAGTAACAGAACGCACTGAAGAACAGCAAGGCCTGTGAAGAGCGACCTGAAAACCAGTAACGAACTAACAAGAATACAATGACTCCTTAAAGTCACGCGGAACTTGCTTGCACGCACTGAAGAGCAGATACAAACCCACAAGCACAAACTGAACGGCAGAAAACGATCTGAAAGCCACGAGTCTGAAAAAGCGCGAATCGTCTCTCACCAAACTTTTACTAACACGAGATTAGCAAAAGGAGCCCAAAGGGTGCCGCGCTTGGTTCTGAACCGGCCTTTTCTAGTCTCGTCGTACGTGGTGTACGTGACCGCGTGGTTGTCGATCGGAAATTCCGACAACTTTGTTTGAGTCAACATCCGTCGGAAAAAATCCTAGGATTTTGTTGTCGGAATGTCCGATCAATGTCCGACTGTGTGTACGGGGCAATAAGCATGTTATTTAACCACTTAAGCCCCAGACCATTTGGCTGGCCAAAGACCAGAGCACTTTTTGTGATTCGGCACTGCGTCACTTTAACTGACAATTGCGGGATCGTGCGACGTGGCTCCCAAACAAAATTGACGTTCTTTTTTCCCCACAAATAGAGCTTTCTTTTGGTGGTATTTGATCACCTCTGCGATTTTTATTTTTTGTGCTATAAACAAAAAAAGAGCAACAATTTAAAAAAAAAAGCATTATTTTTTACTTTTTGCTATAATAAATATCCCCAAAAAATATATAAAAAAACATTTTTTTTCCTCAGTTTAGGCCGATATGTATTCTACATATTTTTGGTAAAAAAAAAAAAAAAAAAAAGCGTTTATTGATTGGTTTGCGCAAAAGTTATAGCGTCTACAAATTAGGGGATAGTTTTATGGCATTTTTATTAATATTTTTTTTTTACTAGTAATGGCGGCGATCAGTGATTTTTATCGTAACTGTGATATTATGGCGGACAGATCGGACACTTTTGGCACTATTTTTGGACCATTCACATTTATACAGCGATCAGTGCGATTAAAAATGCATTGATTACTGTGTAAATGTGACTGGCAGTGAAGGGGTTAACCAGGAGGGGACGCTGCTGGGGTTAAGTGTGTCCTAGGGAGTGATTCTAACTGTGGGGGGAGGGGCTACGCATGACATGACACTGATCACCACTCCCAATTACAGGGAGCTGTGATCAGTGTCAGTGTCGTTAGGCAGAACGGGGAAATGCTTGTTTACATCAGTATTTCCCCATTCTTCCTCCCTGGTATACCCGCGGACATCAAGTCCGCAGGACCTGTGATCACACTCATGCTCGCCTGCAAGCTGCTTCTTAAGGGGGAACGTACAGGTACGTTAGTATGCCTGTACGTGCCTTTCTGCCACAGTATATGTGCGTGAAGCGGTCGCAAAGCGGTTAAAGGATTTGTGTATTTTTACTGTTGCCCTCAAAGCCACATAAAATATCTTCTCCCCAGGATATGCCCCCCCCCTCCCCCGGCAGTACCCAGCTTCCTATGTTTTTTTTTTCTACAGTAGTTTGCCTATTAGCCCTACAAATCCCCAGAATTTAAAAACAAGATTGCCCCCTCCCCTTCCCCATAGACTACAAAAGGATTTGCCTCTTAGTTCTGGTACACTGAATTTCAAGCAAGATTCATTGAACCCTTGCCGAACGGAACCTGAGCAGATTTGCCCATCCCTACTCATCAAAAAACTATCCTCATTCCCTCCAGAAATACTCACATTAACCCCACCTATCCTAATACCTGCTTTAGGGGTTTTGGTATGAAACTTGAACAGTTAGACAAATTCCAACAACTGGTGGACTTTGTCCTTTTGGCAGCTAAGCAAACCATTACCCATTGAAAAAGCAGACTTTACTTTATATACCCAGTCCCCCCTCTTCTTTCTCTTTTAACAAACCACTTTACACAGTTAAACCAACACCCATGCAGCCCACATACATCATACTACACTTAGACAAGAGATCACAATGACAATGCTTTGAATTCATACAATTTTATTGTACTTTATTCTGCTTGAATCAAATACACCTTACCTGGCTAGGATGCTACAACTGTATTCTAGTAATGTACTAGCATTTTTCATCTTATATGTCCTTGGAATACCATTGTCCTCTTTATCCTTTAATATGTAAGCACTGGCTCCAATTCATTACTGTTGCCTTTCTTTGACTTTAACTACTGGCACCACACTGTCTGCCTACATCTAATATCTTATTCTTTCTTGAAAATCCTTGAAAACTTTAATAAGGACATTAAAATCATAAAAATAATCTAAATGCTATCTATAAGTATGAATGTATTATTTTTTCATACATTTCAGTTTGATAGATGCAGCGTTTTTATCACATGCTAATCTCGCTCAGATTTAAATATTTCTTAGATAACAGTCTTTTAATGTGAAAATCATGCTTCACAGCTCCTGCAGCATCCTACAGTATAATCCAACCTGCCTAATCAATATTCCTAATGATTAAATATTAAATCTTATTAATAGGGATAGGCAAAATGTTGGTGAAAATCTGGAGATCTGGAACTTTGCACTCCTGAGAAGTATAGAAGCTTATTTCACATATCATGAATCTGTTAATTTACCAAAATTGGACCCTCATTAGCCTCACTATTTAACATATTTTTTACAGAAAGAAAAAAGACAGTAAAAAAAGAAAATAAATCTAACCACTTGCCACCCCTCCACAGTGCATTTACTGCAGCAGCTGCAGGCTCAACTATGTTCTGGCATGTCGCTGAACACATACATACTAGGGTGCCCCCTGGGGCGTGCAGTGGCACAATCCCGTGACACAGTGGATCATTCAGTACCCGGCTGCTGTGAGCGCCCTGGGTATCTAGTGATCACTATGATTGGTCATAGCGATCACATGATTACAATGTAAACAAAACAGTCATGAATGGCTTCCATTTATGACTGTTTTGCTTATTATTGTGATGCTGTGATTGACCCACAGCTATCACATGGTACCTGGGCCAATCACAGCACCCTGTACCATATGATTAGCTGTAGCCAGTCACAGATCAGAAAGTAATTCATGATAGCTAAAACTATCGCTTTTGATAATGATCATCACTGTTATAAGCAATAATAGTGTAAAAGAAAATCCATGATCACCATCCCCCCAGAGTTAGTACAGCGTCATTACTCTGATGACAGAATGTAAAAAATAAATATCTTAAAAAAACTAAAAAAAATCTTAAATAAAGAATAAAAAGTTTAAAAAAACACTGACTGTCAACAGTCAGTATCACCTTCACACTAGTCATATGATGATGTTGTGCTGCAGTGTTGACAGTATATAAAAAAGAATTGTGAAAAAAATATTTAATGTCTTCATTTTCCAAAAAATTGTGACAAAAAAAACTTCAAAAAACTTGCAATGCATCTTACTAAATAACTCAGACTATCTACTTTACAAAAAAAGGGTCATTTGGGGGGTATTTGTACTGTCCTGGCATTTTAAGGGTCTCAAGAAATGAGATAGGCCGTCAGTACATCAGGCTTGATCAATTTTTAAATATACTGTATATATACCATAGTTTGTAAACACTATAATTTTCACAAAAACCAATTAATTTACACTTATTGGGATTTTTTCTACCAAAGATATGTAGCAGAATACAGTGTAGTCTAAATGAATGTAGAAATTAAATTCTATTGGATATGTATTCTAACAGAAAGTAGAAAATATCATTATTTTCCAAAATTTGCAGTCTTCTTTCATTTTTTAGCCAAAAAAAAAAAAACAGTGGTGGTTAAATACCACCAAAAGAAAGCTCTACTTGTGGGAAAAAATGAAAACATCTCCCACTGTATTCTTGTTGTTGTATCGCTATTTGAGACCCATAAAACCCTTTGCCAAAGAAAAAAAAAAAAATGAAAACATTTAATTTGCATACAGCATTGCATAACCGAGCCATTGCCAGTTAAAGTAGTACAGTGACGAATAACAAAAAAATGCCCTGGTCATGAAGGTGTTAAAACCTTTCGAAGGTCAAGTGGTAATGTGACAAATAACAAACGCACAAAAAGAAAACACATATTCAAAGAACACTAAGTTAGGTAAATTAAACTACCCTAAATACATTTTTTCAAGAAAGCACACCCTAAATAAATTTTAAAAAGTTTATTTTTTTAAAGCAAATTATGATTAAGTATTTGAATGAGTAGAATTTTGGAGTTACCACTTTGACAAAATTTTGAAATTGGTCATTTTTGTTGAAAATAATTTTGCCAAAATCACTCCAGTCTTCTTCTACTTATTAACTTAACTGTACATTGGGAGGGGAAACCTGTAGAGACCCTAAGTCTATATGAAATAAACAACTAACATGCCATGGAGGTGCCCCTGACCTAAATAAGAGGAGAGGTGCATTATCACTGTCCCATGATACTAAATGATAATGTCTAGAAAAAATATACCCCCCCCCCCCCCCAGTCAGTTACTGCTCTTCAGAACCCTGTGCCACACTTTTGATTTTGCTGAAAACTCAGAAGAGGTGTTTGACTATTGGCTTAAAGAGTAACTCCACTTTTGTTGAGAAAAAAACATTCCCTTTAGAGGTTAACTATGTACATTACAAGGATTTTAACAAAAGTTGTTGCAGATTCCTACCTTTTGTTATGCTGAAAAAATCCCTGTGTATTTGTCTGTGCCCATGTGGAAAGTGTATCTAATGTAAGTGGTTTGATAATTATCAACAGGGCTCTAATGAGAAAAATTGCAGGGTCTGCATCCCTTTAGACGTGATTTCCTATTGGGAGTATCTCACCAAAAATGACATTTTTGTTGCAGGGAATGCCTGAAATCTGACTTGTATCCTAATGCAAACTTCTGGAAAAATCAGTGAGCCAATTACACAAGCAGGAAATGATGTTTCTGGGGGGGGGGGGGGGTTCTATGCACCATCTGTCTACAGGACACTTCCAGGAAGCCAAATTGCATTGCATTTTACAGAAAATTACAGAGCTGCAGATTGCAAAAGAAATGTATTTTTTAAAAATATTTAATTACAAAGTGACTTGTATTGCAATTGTATATGCTATATATTTTTTTTATTTGCTATTTTTTTTTTCCACTAAAGTGGCGTTGCCCCTTAAGTCTGCTGTACTGAATCTACTTTACCATCAATATTGTATTTCTTGTTGTTTTAGGCTGCTCCATTACCTTGTCTACAGCAAAAAAAATTGTTATCCTTTAGGCAACTCTTCTGTTAAAACATAAAAATACATAATTAAGTCATTTACACGAATATGAAAATGCATAAACATAAATATATCCCATAATCTGACTAGGAGACGTTTAAGCTTTGTTCCATTCATGCATTTCTGTACATTCCCGTTAGCTAGACTGTTGTGCTGATGAGCGGATTCTAGTTTTGAGACTTGTCAGCCAATTAGGACAGTATAAAAGCCTTCTAGCTCTCTCCCTAATGTTGCATTATGGTGTCAGAGTGCTTTCTTTCTCCTGGTATTCTGTGTCAGCACAACGAGAGATGTAGACTCCAGTTACACTCAGCACTTTGTCAAACAATGTATTCTCTGGACTCCAATTGCTAACAGTGATGGGGGCGATATTGTTAAAAAATGCAAAACGTATGTCTGACTTGAAAAAGAAAAAAAAACATAATCAGCATCAATTAAATACCGATTTACACATCTTGCTTAATCTATGTTTGCTGTGTACAGGGCCAGGTACAACAGCTATAGGGAATAGATAGCAGATGCTGGGGGAGCATGCCAGCATATCATTCCTAATCAAAGAGACATTTTGGCCAGCCTAGATGGCCATGAAGCCTTCTAATATAACAAATTCAACAAAAATTCCCTGAGATGACAGTCTAAAGGTCGTGTCCAACATCACACATTATTTCATAAATAAAAGTATGTATATTTATATTTACAGCAGAAGTTAACACGGATTAGGGTAAATTCAACAGAGAACCACCCAGTACATGCCTTTTTAAAAAATGTATTACTAAAATATGATGCACTTATCTTCTGATATAATCAGAAACTGAAATTGCACTTAGCCAAAATAAAATCCAAAATTACTCAGTGATATAAGCAGCGACTCTACTGTGAAATACTTACCAGAGCAAATACAGATAAAATGTCAAAAAGAGCCACTCTACAAAACAGTGATACTCAAAAAAATAGTTAATAAGAATGTCCATACAAATTTTCCCTATTTAGGGATAGCTGCATAAAGTAAAGTCCGAGTACAGGAAAGGAAACATTGTGCAAAATTGAAGTGCAAAGTTATAATCCTCTTCATAAGTGTTTAAAAACAGTGAACTTCCATCACCACCATTGCAGCCTCCGAGCCGTGACACCACCAGATTAATAAAGGCTTACCGACTTCATAGGACCCTCTAATTAAAGAGAGGTCAGCAGAGCCTATAGCCAAACAACCCGGCCAGGGTATTTCCCAGGAATGTTCCTTCAAGGACTGAAGTTTAAAGCTGTAATGGTTATCTCAACAAATGTGATTTGATATGCTGGAAAGGACAGACCATTCCGGTGTACCCTCTAAAAGACAAAATAATATTTTCACCCAATACATAAAATGTATTACCCAATTAAAAATCTCTCTTCAATAAAGTTTGTCTAAAAAAAAAAAAAGGAATGCTGTGGCAGTGGAGTGGTGATTCTTGCCAGACTGCAGCGCACACCAGATGATGCGTTATAAACTTCTGGCTGGTGTGAATGGACCCTTAATCTACCCCAACAGTATCGGCTGAAAATATCCATCCAGAAGAGGAAATAGTAAAAGGGAGACTGTGTTTAAAGTGTTTGCAAATTCCTGTGCTCACCGCTGACAGCATAATGCATTGGTGCTCAACTTGTGGCCCTCCAGCTGTTGCGGAACTACAGGTCTCATCATGCCCCAGCCTTTGGGAGTCATGCTTGTAACTGTCAGCCTTTCAATCCCTAATGGGACTTGTAGTTCCTCAACAGCTGGAGGGCCACAGGTTGAGCGCCCATGAATCAGCTACTGCATAGCAAACTGCAGTACAGAATTGATACAATGTTGCAGAGACTGAAATTGTTTGTCAAATTTACTGGACTAAAACCCTTCACAGATGATCAACAGGTCATTTAAGTGGTTGTAAAGTCAAAACATTTTTACCTTAAAAAAAGTATGGCCAAAGCTATTTTAGCCAAAAAAGAAAAAGACAAATTCCCCACTTGGGGTTTTTAGGCAGCGAAATGAGAAGGTATAAAGCCAATTAATAAAAATGTATCTTTATTGTACAAAAAACTTAACACACTGGTTAAAAAAATGAGCTCCCATGGGGTATATAAAAATGCATAACACTCAACACAATACACTGTCTATAACGTTTATGACAACATGACATGTGCGTTGACTAGTCAATAATAGAGTGGATCTGACGCGTTTCGACCTGTTCAAGGTCTTCTTCAAAGGTCAATTTGCTAAAATTATATCAAAAAATGCATGTGTCAGAAGAAGTCAGTGATCATTGGAAACAAATACGTAACATATCAATACAGCATATTTACCCAGTAATGAGTGTTCTAGGCTCAGGAGCTTCTTATTGGGTAGATCCCTTTAAAATCAGAAGATTGTCTGCTCGCCTTCCCCAAAGGCCTCGTGGCATCACCCGCCACAGCCCCCGCCACCAGGGGAGGAAATCCCAAAGGGATGTGGCTTACAAGAGGTCACACTGTAAATCACCCCTTGAATACGCAGGTCACCCGGTCGGTCAGATGGGGGAGGCACCTGCAATAATAACCCAGGGACAAAGGAGTTAATGGGAGTGAGAACAGTGTGCTTATATAAATTGGTGTGCACTCCAACATAAAGTCCAATAGGTACAGGGAATATATGTATATTGTTATCAGCTTGGTTGTAAAATCCAAGACTACCTGCAGCCTCCCACTACGTGGGCTAAGGCCCATGCGTACTGGGTGTATGTGTCTGTGCGTGCAAAAATCCGCACAGACGTGTATGTGCGTATATACACACATGCATATATGTAAAGATAGTTTGAATATACCTATTTGGATAAGAAAAATATGGCGGAGTGCATACATCTAAATCAAGAAAAAGGTGGAGAAACAGTAAGGTTAATACCTCAACCCTGAAAGAATATAATTGATGGCAAGTGAAATAGGAAAGTGAAAAGAGTGTGAAAACTTAGGACAGTGTGTATTGATGTTTGGTTGTGGTATGATCCTTGGTGGTACATGTGTCTAAGGACTGACATCTTGTCCATGGAGCTGGATCCTCAATGAGCACCCTTCACTGACATCTTCGAAGCTATAGGTCAGTGAGATCAGAGAAGTTGGGTCGGTGAGTGTTGCCATCCCTCCATCATCTTCAGCTGTTGAGAACCAGGAGCTACTCCCCCTGCTCCATTACAAGCCTGTCTGACTCCCAAGTCGTTGGCTGGGAGTCTAACACTGCTGGTAAGGGTATTTATGCTTACCCCTTTCATACAGATGTCTGATACCCTATCTTGTGGATGTTGATCTCGGATTTAATGGTCCTCCATCACTAATTCCGGTTGCAGTTGATCGTTCCAAATTGCACTATTTGGACTTTGAGTTATATCATTTACCTATGAGTTCAGGATGGACTTTTAGTCTCATTAGTAGTTTATACGTTCACTTTTTTTTGTTTATTTCCTCACCACACGTTTAATCCTATTTGTGTGTAGCGCAATTTTGTGACGCTTAATAACCTCACAACATTTTTGGTCCACATACATAGAACTGCTCCTCCCTATTGCTGGGATTTGGAGTTCTTCTTTCTTTTCTTATTTTATCCACACACGTTGTTGTGCCATTTCTTTCACTTCAGGTGTTAAATAATAGTTTATATATGATTTATTTATATGGCTCACCTATATACCTTTAGGTTCATATTGTTTATTTATTTCTGCTAGTGTCAATGAATAGTTCTTATACGATCTATTTTCATTAATATACTTTATTGCGCATATTGCCTCTCAGATAATTATTCGGTCTGGTTTTGCCCAATAACGTACATCTTTTAGCGCCACACTTATTATTTTATACTTTTTTTTACAATTTGTCTGATTGTTGTGTTGGCCGCTTTGCCCTCTGGTTGGCGCACTATTATTTTTGATGTTATGCAGCATAGCATGCTTGTTATACTCACTGTGGAACTTAAGGGGTAAATCCTCTGCATTGTGTAAAAAGGCTGTTTTATCCTGCATGTACAGATCCTCCCCTCCCTGCACTGTCTATCTGGGGAAAGCCAGCTAACACAGGCAGAGTAGCCGACCTGCACATGCTCAGTTGTGTCTTTTATGCTGGAGAGAACAGTTTTTTGTTATCAGAGCTAGCCAGGTCACATGATATTGACATCACACATATGGGCGTGTATATAGGCTGCAGTGAAAATCTCCTTTTTCCTGAACTCTCAGCACTGGAGAAACTGTGCAGTTTATGATGTAACTGTGGTATACAGATCATCCAAAAGGTATATAGTGGCAGTATTTTAATGTAAAAAGAAGATTTATGAGCTCTGGGCACTGTGGGGGGGCGGATGAACTATTTTCATATTACTGGGTTTAGTAACACTTTAATTATAAGTTTGTAAAAAAAGAGAAAAGTGTGACCTGACCTGTCCACAGTAAAAGGCCTCCATCCTGACTATATGAAATAGAAACAAAGGAAAAGAATGGAACTTTAAATGAGGCTTATTGCTGCAAAAATGAGAGTATGGAGTAAATATATGACAAAACCTTTATTATATCAAAAGCAATTCCGTGGTCTAGAAAAGCATGATAATGTTTTCAAGACTTAAACATAACGAAATACAAAGGCTGACATAATGGTAAAAATATACCATAAACACATACACTGTATACAATGTTTATACAGAATTATACATATACATAGATGAGTACATGCTGTATAAAAGTCGAACTGCCTTGGCATCACATGAATAGAAAAACTCTACGCATTTCGTGAATCGTGTTCACTCATCAGGAGTATGGATGTGATGCTAAGACAGTTTGGCTTTTATACAGCATGTACTCAGTTATGTATATGTATAATTATGTATCATCATTTTATACAGTGTATGCGTTCATGGTATTTTTTTTACCAATATGTCAGCCTCTGTATATAGTTATGTTTATGTCTTGAAAACATTATCATGCATTTCTAGACCACGGAATTGCTTTTGATATAATAAAGGTTTTATCATATATTTACTCCATATACTAATTTCTGCAGCAATAAGCCTCATTTAAAGTCCCATTCTTTTCTTTTGTTTCTATTTCATATAGTCGGGATGGAGGCCTTTTACTGTGGACAGGTCAGGTCACACTTTTTTCTTTTTTTACTATATATAGGGTAGAAGACACCCACTTTCCCCATGTGACCTGCCATGGCAGTATTACCATAAGAGATTATACATCCTGGTTCTAAGCCATCTGTCTATATCCTCTTTTTAATATATTGCATTAGCCTACATATACACAGACAAGTTGCCTACATCACCAGGTGTAATCCAGTCTCAAGCCTGGCCTGAATGGAATGTGTGTGTTTTGGGGGGGTGTTCCTTTTTGTTTGTCTGGTCTGGAGCTGCATTGGGCAGCAGTGCCTCTCAGCCCTACCCCTTTTGGGTGGTGGTGGGGGGGTGTCCTCCTGCGCATCGGCGCCATGCACAGCTCCCTGCCAGCCATGTCCTAGTGGCACTGGGAGGCATGGACGCTTTGTATCCATCTTGCGCTTTAGGGCTGGCGGGTGCAGATCTGTGTCCCGCAATCCTGCTGGACATGTGATCCGTATCTTTGCCCAATCCAGCCCACAGAGTGTAGTATGACACAGGTGGGGACCCGCCTTGGATCTCAGGTATATCAGCTGGGGTTTGGCCGGGAAATCACTCTTCAATCCTTCACCATGAGAGAGACACCACATTACTGGTTTTACATTATTCTTTACACATAAAAGGTAGGCAGGAGTCCTTTGTGAATCCAATCACACTTTTTTTTCTCATTTCCCGTTTGGGTTTTATTTTCATCTATCTTTTTTTTTTTTTTTTCACCTACACAATAGACATCCTAATAATAACCTTTTAAATTCATACATTCACTTACATTTTTTCCTATATCCTTTTTTCCACTTTTTTATCATTTATTAATTGCACACTCCACTCACTAGACAAACATTATCTTCCAGATTGGTGTGGATTGTTAATAGATCATCTATCCTCTCTGAGATGAGATCTGCCTACAAGCTGGCCCCCTGACTTGGTTTGGGTTTCCTGCCTCAGCTCGGGGCTGGGTATGTGATGGGGACCCCCTCTCCCACTCCTTTCATCCTCACATGAGCCAGTTTTGTTCTTGAGCTGATCTGTAAGTATTAGTATATCTAAATATTCCCTAAGGGAACTGTTTTTGTATTGTTCAGAAAGTTTTCCCTTCCTTTATTTTAATGAAGGGTTTATTATATTTATATATCTAATTTTTCTGTACTTATAGTGAATTCATTTTTGCATCCATACTCCTGATGAGTGAACGTGATTCACAAAACGCGTAGTATTTTTCGCTCATGTGATGCCAAGACAGTTCGGCTTTTATACAGCATGTAGTCAGTTATGTATATGTATAATTATGTATCATCATTTTATACAGTGTATGTGTTCATGGTATATTTTTACCAATATGTCAGTCTTTGTATATGGTTATGTTTATGTCTTGAAAACATTATCATGCATTTCTAGACCACGGAATTGCTTTTGATATAATAAAGGTTTTATCATATATTTAGTCCATACACTCATTTTTGCAGTGTTATTATTTGGTGTGTTAGGTCCAAATAGAAACTTTAAAAATGAAAAGGGACGTAATTATTTCGCTGGCTGATCACTTGCCAATCACTGGCCGATCACTTGCTATATGTAAGTTTTACTTTGAATTTGAATTTTAAATAAAAGTTATGATGGTCTCATCTATGACTTCTATTCTACTACTACTTATGCACATGTTCATTGGAGTTGCTGGAATTGAAGAAAGGGGGAAGTGTTCATAACCATCCATTGCTGGACTACTATTAAGCTCTCTTGGCCTATTTATTGATATTAGTGGTCAATTAGGCTTTGTGAGTAGATTCCCTAAGGGGATGAGTATGTGGGTGGAGGCATCTTCACTTGAATTCTGATTTAGAGAGCTGAAAGGACTAAGGAAAAGAGAAACTGACTTGTGCTTTATAGACTTTGCAATATGCGCTGATTTACACTGATATTATGGATGTGACACTGACAATTTTATATGCACCCTTGAATATTAATATGAATCAATATATGGCACTTTATGAGCATACTAGGAGAAGCAGATTTTACTAAGTATATGTTTGGCACTGTGTAAGATATATTGATTCACGGGGAAGGATTCATTTGAAGTAAGACAATGTGAGTCCCTATAGCAAATCTTTTTTTCTTTTTTCTTAAGGATATATGTGGCACTTTATAAGATATTTGACTACATGGGGAAGGATACATTTGTTGTCCTTTGGTATATAATTACAGCAGCTTAGAAGGGTAGGTTAGCAGCAAGAAGTGCAGATCTCTACAGATGGTAAATCTACCATGCATTGAATAAAGCTGTTTATATGTTTTGCTTTGAGATGGAAATATATAGCAAAAACAATATTCTTCCTCGATTGTACTGTATATCTACTGATATGCTGGGTTTATTATTGTACTAATACACCATTTTTATTTATGTTTTTTGTTAAAAGTTTTTCTTTTAAAAATTTACATAGGGTCAATTTGAAGTTTCAGCTATCATCCATTCGTAATAAATTATTTAGATCACTAATAGCATCAGTGTGAAGTAATCTGTTCTTTAAAGATATTTTTCTTTCCCATTGAAAAGTTAATCGCTACTTGAGACCTTCTGAATAGCAATAATGTCAGCTTAGCTGAAACGGACTTGCCTACACACGATCACACCAAAGTCCGTTCGTTTAGAACGCGATGACGTACGACAGAACTAGAAAAAGGAAGTTCAATAGCCAGTAACCAATAGCTGCCCTTGCGTCGTTATTGGTCCGTCGGACTAGTATACAGATGAGCGGTTTTCCTGATAGGAACTGAGTCCGTCGGAAAGATTTGAAACTTGTTCTATTTCTAGGTCCGTCTGAATTTTTGAAAGAAAAGGTCTGATGAAGCCCACACATGATCGGAATGTCCAGCGGAATGGTTCTGTCGGACCTTTTCTGCCGGAAAGTCCAGTCGTGTGTACGTGGCATTACTGAAATTGCTGAGAGCAAGAGAGAGACGAGCCACTTTGTTCACTTATTCTTGAGTTATAGAGCACTGTAGAGATGTGGGGAATTCAATAAAGCCGCTGTGCTACTTTTCTGGCGTTAAACCCTTTTGTTATTGTATTGTGCCAAATTCATGAAGCTTTTTTGACACTTTTGGTTCTGACAACAACTTGTGCACCAGATTCAGCTGGTTCTAAAATGCGCCACTTTTACATTGTGGCACAATGAATGTGCAAAATTCCAAATAAAATACAGACAGTTCATATCTTAAAAAAGCAGAGCTAATTAGGACTAACTCTCTTTTGGCGTACAGAGAGAGAAAATGGCAGACACTGCACCACTTTTAGACTGTATGCATGATTCACAAAATCTGTCTGAGCCAGTCTTTAAAAAATTCCAGTGAATCTGTTTTCTTCAACAAAACGGGAAACTGGAAAAGCATGTAGAAATGCATAATATAAATAGACCTAGGGGTGGATTTACTAAAGGCAGATAGAATTTTCCTTATTTTTCATTTTTCCTTATTACCATAATTAATAAACACAAATGATAATATGTTATACATATTATGGTGGTACAACCACCTATATATAACGATTAAAAAAAAAAAGAGAAATCAGACTTTTGAGGCACCACACAGATATATACAAAATTCTAATTTTTATTTGTACAAAAAGCAAAAAGTTTTATAAGAACCCATAAAATAAAACTTCAGATGTCCGTATACTACTATTGGATTTTGCAGCAACAAACCTTATTGAGACTTCCCCACTATTATTTCAAAGTATACAGTATTATATACTGTATGTATTTTGGCATATCATGCTGGTTTTGCAGTAGGCTGGGGACAGCTTGACTCAATGCATTTCACAGTTGTTCAATGTTCTCAGGGGTATTGGAAGTAAATCTACAACAAATTACAAGAATCAGTGTAAGAGGCTTCATACTATATATAAGATGATACGTTTAATAGTTTTCATATATGTCTGGACTTTTTTCAAAAGATAACTTTGAGTCAAACTGTCACCACCTACCTGAGTAGTTGAGTTATATGGGCTGTGTTGCGCTTACCATGAATGTCTATGGATATTTCAGTAGGGGCAGGCAATTGGACTTTATTGTAGATCACTGGGCATCACATTATCATTCAAGGCCATAGCTGGTAGGCAAAACTGTGACCTCAGATGGGGAAGGAGATTATTAATAAGCAATTTACCAATCAAAATGTGCCATGGTCCTTCCAAAACTGAATAATCACTCAGTATTAGGAGGCATTACCCATTAATTATGGAGGCATAGCTCCCAACTGTCCCTGATTTCGAAGGACTGTCCCTGATTTGGAATATTGTCCCTAGCTGTACATAAAATGCACTTTTTATCTATTAAAAAGTGTTTTCCAGCACTAAACCTTTTCTAAATTGCTGCTTTTGTGAATTCCAAAAGCCAATATAAAGGAATAGTAGTGGTAAAAAAAACCCTGTGGGTTTAACCATTCTTGTTTTTTTTTTTTTGTACAATTCTCCTTTAAGGGGGTGTGGCAAGGGGTGTGTCCTCTGCCTGTATACTTTTGCTGATAGGTGTCCCTCATTCCCATCTCAAAAAGTTGGGAGGTATGTGGAGGACTGAGTATGCAGAAAGTGAAAGCTAAAATAGCCTGTTAGCAAGCAAAGTTTTAAATGCTGATGCAAAATCAAGTGCATGACATTCTTTCACCTGTCATTTGTAATTCCTAACATTTTTATACATTTCATTACAAATAACTGTCATTCATATCAGTCTTAAATTTTATTGTTCTGACACGTATTTCACAGCATCCTCTATTTATCATGTCATATTTCATCTTCGGTGCTCCATTATTTAATCTTTTTTGCATTTTAAAATCACTTTCTAAATACAATGCTTCAGGGGCAAGACCTACTCCCAGTGTTACAGAAATTGATTATAGCAGACAACAGGAAATGTTAGAGCTTGGTACTGAGAAAAAAAGGTTTAGGAATATTTTTTTCTATAAATCTTTTTAAGAGGCATAAAAAATGAGTGCTGTTGCAAAAACATATTTTGAATCTTACATTGCATAACTGGTTCAAAGACAGCATGTTTTAAGAGATTGTTAAAATATATGTAAACCCAATCAAAATTCCATGGAAGCTTTTACCATGTTAATGTAATTTCAAAAGATATTTTCAATCTTAATTCTGCAGCTTTCATTAAAGTGGTTCTAAAGGCAGAAGGTTTTTACCTTAATGCATTTTCTGCATAAAGCAGAGCTTCACCCAAAAGAGGATGTTCCGCTTTAAGGACTCGTCCTCTGCTCATCTTGAACAATTGCCACTTTTGAGGAGCGGGTGGGGGAGTGGGTACCCGATTTTGACAGGTACCACTCCCCCCCCCCTGCAGTCTTCTGGGACACGTAACAGGTCACAGAAGACTGGATCCACTATTCACAATGCGCAGCGCTGCTGGCGCATGCGCAGTGGCCACCTGGCCAATTTTAACAGGTACCCGCTCCACTTCCTCCCTCCCCCTTGCAGTCTTCTGGGACACGTGACAGGTCACAGAAGACGGAATCCACTACTCGCGATGCGCAGCACTGCTCGTGCATGTGCAGTGGGCACCTGTCTGTGAATTCCCAAGCTGTCACAGCCAGGTGCCCATAGCCGTGTGCCCATAGTGAAGATGCCGGCACTGAGGAAATAAGACAGCAGGTGAGACCGACTGGGGTTAGCACGCCACTGAATCGTGGGACAGGTGAATGTCCATTTTTTAAAAGTAAGCATCTACAGTTTTTGTAGTTGCTGACTTTTATTTTTTTCCACAGGAGACTGGAATTCCTTCTGCATACAGTTCCGTCCCCCCCCCCCGCTTATACTTACCTGAGCCCAATCTCAATCCAGCGTTGTGAATAAGAGCAGAGGCTCTGTCTGCTCTCTTCATCCTCATTGGCTCAGAGACAGCAGCGGGAGCCATTGGCTTCCACTGCTGTCAACCACAGCCAGTGATGAGGGTTACTGGGTACTAACATTTATAGGTAAAGTTGATCCAGTTACCTCTTGGGGGATCAGGAAGGAATTTTTTCCCCTGCTGGAGCAAATTGGATCATGCTTTGCTGGGGGTTTTTACTCTCCTTACATAGTTACATAGTAGGTGAGGTTGAAAAAAGACACAAGTCCATCAAGTCCAACCTATAATCCTCTGGATCAACTCTGGGTATGGGATTGTGTATATAGGATTGTAAAAAAATGTTTTTTCTCGTTTTGTTTTCCCCTTTTTTATTGGTTGAACTAGATGGACTTTGTGTCTTTTTTCAACCAGACTAACTAGGTAACTATGAGGGAGGGGGGCACAGGGCCGAGTCCCGCTGTATGTAAACCCAATCAAAATTCCACTGGAGCTTTTACCATGTTAATGTAATTTCAAAAGTTATTTTCAATCTTCATTCTGCAGCTTTTATTAACCTCCCTGGCAGTAATCCCAAGTGTGGTTTGAGGTTAAATTTCAGTACCATTAGCGGTAACCCCGAGCCACACTCGGGATTGCATCTCAGGATCCTGTTCCAGGTTACTTACCTTGTCCCCAGGATCCTGTGATGTCCCCCCGCTGTGTGTGCAAGCTGTTTCCTCAGCCCGATGCTGTGTGCTGGGCTCCGTTCCCTGCGAGAGTCACAACACATGGGGGTGGAGCCCGGCAGCAAATTCAAAAAGTACAAAAAACATAACACATACAGTACACTGTAATCTTACAGATTGCAGTACTGTATCAAATTAGTGCTTTGTTTAGTGCCCTCCATGCACTTTTATATTATATATATTGTTCTTTCTGCCTGGAAACTTGAGATTGTCCATGGCAACCAAAAAGTGTCCCTTTATGTCAAAAGCGGGTTTAGACCAGCTAGAAAACAGCGATAGTAAATTAGAGCAATTACAGAATTGAGCGATAGTGAATCGTGGGGAGATTCATTTTATTATTATTATATTATTATTTTTTATAATTATTTATAGTTATTTATTATATTAAACACATTAAGTGTTTCAAACTCTCAAACTTTATCATACCTGGGATGTCTACTAAACTCTTGTGTGTTAAGTGTGTTATTGCTAGGAATTACAGGCCTACAATCATGGGCGTCTGCAGGTAGGGGCAAGGGGGGTCAAGTGCCCCCCCCTGGAATCAGGGATCGGATCTTAAATTCAGTACACTTGTGCCGCTATCGGGGTGCGGGCAGCCCGCACCTGGGTGCCACCTGCCAATGGGGTGACACCATCAAGGTGCTGTCAAGCCCCCCAGTAGTGTAATGTGACTTCGGGCTCTTTTTCCTGCTCAATCCAGCAGAGAACTTGGCGCTGTGACAGGAGAAAGGCAAGCTGCGGACTATCAGAGGTTTCCCCTGCTCCCCCCCTTTCTCCTGTCAAGGAGAAGGGACGGCGGATCTCACCAGGTTCCCTGCCCAGCTTCCTGCCAGCTCCGTTCCTTCCCTATTGGCCATAACTGAGGGCCAATCAAAAGAGAATAGGAGAGGAGAGCATCATGGGACATGTAGTCCCAAAGATTGGCAGCCCCATTTTCTACAGGGAGGAGGGTACAGCTCGATCAAGAGAGAGATTGAGAGACTGCAGCCTGGAAAAAAGCTGAGGGAGAGAGTGCTACAGGACAAAGAAAGGAGTGTGCTGGGCGGAAGCCAGAGAGAGAGCCATGCTGCCCAGCGCCACCAGAGAGAGAGCCACGCTGCCCAGCACCACCAGAGAGAGAGCCACGCTGCCCAGCACCACCAGAGAGAGAACCACGCTACCCTGTGTCACCAGAGAAAGACAGAGCCACTACCAGGGTACAGACATGCTACACTACTGACCAGAGTGGCCCCTGGGGAACCCAGATTGAGCGATCGTCCAGCCGGAGGGATCACTGCTGTAGTTTCACTGGGTCTGGTAAAAGGGCCTGTCGGCCATTATCCATTACTTATCCTAGGGATTGTACTACATCTACAGTCTCTGACCATGATAATGTGATAATCAAATATCTATGCAAAACAATGTACCACTTTGAGATTAAAAGATATGACTTAATCGTACCGCCAGGGAGGCTACAGTGGTTCTAAAGGCAGAAGTTTTTTTTTTTACCTTAATGCATTTTCTGCATTGAGGTAAAAAACCATGCAGCCCCCCCCCCCCCCCCCGATTTTACTTAACTGAGCTTAATCTCGATCCAGTGATTTGAATGAGAGCATAGGCTCTGTCTTCTCTCTTCCTCCTCACTGGCTCAGAGATTGGTGAGGGAGGGCCAAATATCCCCATAGCAAGTGGCATTGGTGGTTGGTAGAAAATTGCGCCCTTGCACTGGGGGGGGGGGGGGGGGGGGCATCAGTGTAGGTGGGGGATGAAGGAAACCCTAGCAACCTCAGGGTTCCATGGTTGAGAAACGCTGCTCTAAGCTGAAATCCATGTAGCTAAACAGTGAGCTCTGGTTACAGCTGCAGCAAGGATTTTTCAAAATCCTACAATGTATGGATGTGTATCTAAGGCTATGCTGATTTTCTATGAAAATACTAAGAAAGACCTCAGTGCTTACATCGATATAGATTTTGAGAGCCATCACTTTCATTATATGTGGTTCTTGTGATTCAGTACACAGCCAATGCTATAAGGCTACAGCAGAACCAGTGTCACATAAAATTACCTTTAGTGTTGATTTTACCTACCCACAGAGGATGTTTTACAGTACAATGAAGTATATTATTTATGACAATTGAATTTTGTATAGGAAGCAAATAAAAGTAATTTTGCTTGCATTGTATGCACTACATATCAAAATCACTTCCATATGAATAATATTTGGTTACAAAAAAATAAAGCTCAACTGTAGCAAAGTTTTTTCCATTCTGGATAGAGCTGGAAAAGGTTATAATCTTTGTCAGGATGGAACTGATGGGAAATCTCTTGAATAAAAATACACAAAAATACAAATAGAATGAGTAATGGTTAGAACCTCTGACAAGGTTCTTTATGCATTCCTGTTCTTTTGACATTTAATCCCCCCATTTATTTTATAGGTGTCACAAGGACAGGTGAGGGAAAATCTCCCCAGTGGCTCTGGTTCCACTATCTGGGGACTCAAGTGTGCTGGGATGAAGACCTTCTTATTAGTCTACTAAATGCGCCTACACTTCTGCTCTGCCTTTCAACCATCCATCTTCACTAGATGCTGCTCCAGTAGCATAAGATATATTAGAGTGTCTTCTCAAGTGCTTGGACTGTTAAAGTGCCATCAACATTGCTGAGAACAGTTGTATTCGAGTTGCCTGTAGTACTAAGGCTTTGTTTCCATATTGTTTGATACTGTTCAGTAAACACCTTGCCGCTGTCTTCCACGTGTTATTTGTTACCTCAAATACTAAATAATTATGATGTGACAGCGCCCACATTTGTAATAACAATTTTTAGTGTTTTTGGATCCTCAAGTAGCCTAAAATTCTCATTCCGCTCTTCCTATAACTTACATAAGTCTGACACAGTACATAGCAGTACAAGAGCAGTGCATTGCACGGCGAACACCGGCTGAACACCCTGAAAATTCGAGTGTTCCCGAACAGATTGAACAACCTGAGCTCATGCCCCACAGAACGCCCTGCAATGCACTGCGCATTGTACAGTGCATTCTGCACCCTAGGGGGCAAAGCTTTGCTCACTCGGGGCGCAGTAAAATCTGTTTTTTAACAGTGCCCCCCAAATCTGTACCAGACCCTTATCCGAGCATGCAGCCTGGCAGATCAGGAAAGGGGGGGGCAGGCGAGCCCCCCCCTCCTGAACCATACCAGGTCACATGCCCTCAACATGTTGATGGGGGCATGGGTCTCCTCCCCACAACCCTGGGCTGTGGTTGTGGAGGTCTGTGGGTGGGGACTTATCAGAATCTGGAAGCCCACTTTAACAAGGATCCCGGCCCCCCCCACCCTATGTGAATAAGTATGGGGTACATTGTAACCCACTCAATCACCAAAAAAGTGTCAAAATAAATAATAAAGGAGACAGGTTTTTGACAATTCCTTTATTAAAAATAAAAAAAAACAGTGTTCCCCGATGTAGATCCATCGTCAATCATGGCGCCGCTGCACCGCTGGAACCGAAAATTGAAAAAAAAAATTACTTCGCCCGTCGTGAAGGCAAACTGCTGAATGGCTGGCTTACCGTTTGACAGTTCTTATATACAGTATCTCACAAAAGTGAGTACACCCCTCACATTTTTGTAATAATTGTATTATATGTTTTCATGTGACAACATTGAAGAAATTACACTTTGCTACAATGTAAAGTAGTGAGTGTACAGCTTGTATAACAATGTAAATCTGCTGTTCCCTCAAAATAACTCAACACATAGCCATTAATCTAAACTGCTGCCAACAAAAGTGAGTACACGCCTAAGTGAAAATGTCCAAATTGGGCCCAATTAGCCTATCCCCCCGGTGTCATGTGACTCGTTAGTGTTACAAGGTCTCAGGTGTGAATGGGGAGCAGGTGTGTTAAATTTGGTGTTATCACTCTCACTCTCTTATACTGGTCACTGGAAGTTCAACATGGCACCTCATGGCAACGAACTCTCTGAGTATCTGAAAAAAAGAATTTTTGCACTACATAAAGATGGCCTAGGCTATAAGAAGATTGCCAAGACCCTGAAATTGAGCTGCAGCACGGTGGCCAAGAGCATACAGCGGCTTATTAGGACAGGTTCCACTCAGAACAGGCCTCACCATGGTCGACCAAAGAAGTTGAGTGCACGTGTTCAGCATCATATCCAGAGGTTGTCTTTGGAAAATAGACTTTTGAGTGCTGCCAGCAGTGCTGCAGAGGTTGAAGGGGTAGGGGGGTCAGCCTGTCAGTGTTCAGACCATACACCGCCCACTGCATCAAATTGGTCTGCATGGCTGTCATCCCAGAAGGAAGCCTCTTCTAAAGATGATGCACAAGAAAGCCCGCAAACAGTTTGCAGAAGACAAGCAGACTGAGGGCATTTATTTCTGGAACCATGTCCTGTGGTCTGATGAGACCAAGATAAATGTATTTGGTTCAGATGGTGTCAAACGTGTGTGGCAGCAACCAGGTGAGGAGTACAAAGACAAGTGTGTCTTGCCTACAGTCAAGCATGGTGGTGGGAGTGTCATGGTCTGGGGCTGCATGAGTGCTGCTGACACTGGGGAGCTACAGTTCATTGGGAGAACCATGAATGCCAACATGTACTGTGACATACTGGAGCAGAGCATGATCTCCTCCCTTCAGAGACTGGGCCGCAGGGCAATATTCCAACATGATAACAACCCCGAACACACCTCCAAGACGAACACTGCCTTGTTAAAGAAGCTGAGGCTAAAGATGATGGACTGGCCAAGCATGTCTCCAGACCTAAATCCTATTGAGCATCTGTGGGGCATCATCAAACGTGGGGATGTGGGGCATCCTCAAACGAAGGTAGAGGAGCGCAAAGTCTCTAACATCCACCAGCTCCGTGATGTTGTCATGGAGGAGTGGAAGAGGACTCCAGTGGCAACATGTGAAGCTCTGGTGGACTCCATGCCTAAGAGGGTTAAGGCAGTACTGGAAAAAAATAGTGGCCACACAAAATATTGACACTTTGGGCCCAATTTGGACATTTTCACTTAGGGGTGTACTCACTTTTGTTGCCAGCGGTTTAGCCATTAATGGCTGTGTGTTGAGTTATTTTGAGGGGACAGCAAATTTACAGTTATACAAGCTGAACACTCACTACTTTACATTGTAGCAAAGTGTCATTTCTTCAGTGTTGTCACATGAAAAGCTATAATAAAATATTTACAAAAATGTGAGGGGTGTACTCACTTTTGTGAGATACTGTAGGTAAGGGCAGAGCCGCTCGTTCGCCCCCCCCCCCCTTTCCTGCGTGCTAGGATAAGGGCCTGGTTAGGATTATGGGGCAACCCCACGCCGTTATTTTTTTTAAATTTTGGAGTTTTTAATATTTTTCTATTGCTAGCAGTGGTATTGTATTGCCAGAAATTTAAATGTCATTTCATGCATTTTTCTTCTGCAGCATGTCATTTTGCTGCGGCATGTTCTATACATGCTACAGATGCGCCACTTTACATGCAGACTAAGTGGACCCCCCAGGGCACTATATTTAAAGGATTTTTTTATTTTTATTGTTGCACTTTAAACAATAAAAAATTACTGCTCCTGTAAAAACGATCTTTTTAAAAAAAAAACATGTTTGCATTGATACATGTCCCCCAGGGCAGTACCCGGGCTCCCATACTCTTTTTATTGACAATCACTTGCATATACTGTAAGTCTTGAAAATGGGAACTTTTGATTTTTCAAGTTCAGCTCCCATAGACTTCAATGGGGTTCGCCGTTTGGGTCAGAACTTTTTCTTTGTTCGGGAATTCTGGTGCAAACTGAATGGGGGGTGTTCAGCTATTGACCTAGTTCAACTATTGACCTGGTGAAGTGTTATCTTCATATTTTGTTATGTTAAATTACAATTATGCACATTTTTTAGATTCTTTGAGGACCCAAATAGACTTTTAGAATACTGTGTAAATAAACATAAGTATTTTTATAGTATACACCATTGGTTATCGTGTCATTATGTACAGTACCTGGGAAGTCCAATGTTATAGAAAAAAAATGTTTATTTTTCTTACATACCTGTCATAGTTACATAGTTAGTAAGGTTGAATAAAGACCAGTCCATCTTGAGTGAGCACCCACAATTGTCCCCATTCCTGCACATTGCATCCCATCAAGATGCCCAGCCACTATATTATTAGTTTTTATATATATTTAAGGTACCCATGTAGCACCATCAATGTACACAGCGCTCCACACACACCCCCAAGGGTCTGCAATCCAAGGTCCCCAACTCACACCCAATACACCAGGGCCAATTTTTGGACAGAAGCCAATAAACCTAACAGCATGTCTTTGGAGTGTGCGAGGGAACTGGAGTACCCATAGGAAACCCATGCAGGCACATGGAGAACATACAAACTCCAGGCAGGTAGTGTCGTGGTTGGGATTCGAACCAGCGACCCTATAGCTGTGAGGTGAGAGTGCTACCCACTACACCACTGTGCTGCCCAGGTCCACTTTCT
This sequence comes from Aquarana catesbeiana, assembly GCF_042186555.1. Taxonomy (NCBI): domain Eukaryota; kingdom Metazoa; phylum Chordata; class Amphibia; order Anura; family Ranidae; genus Aquarana; species Aquarana catesbeiana. The sequence goes on from NC_133324.1 coordinate 692,997,657, forward strand.
TCCTTGGAGGAAAACAAAACTCCTTCACTAATATCTGTAAATGTATGTAAGAGGAGGCAGAAGAAATAGTTACAAACTTGGCCATTTTCCAAAAAAGCATTTAAGCAGTGTTGGATTATGACTGTGATTATGTCCATTTTTTTAATGGGGAAACAAGATAACAAAGGAAAAAAGCATTTCTTCTATATAACAAAGTAGATAGAGATAGATAAATAGATAGATAGATAGATAGATAGATAGATAGATAGATAGATAGATAGATAGATAGATAGATAGATAGATAGATAGATAGATATTTATTTAAAAAAAATGATAGAAAGATGATTATTTACTAAAGTTAAAAGAACTGTATATTATTCTGTATACTAACTGTACTGAACTGTATACTTATTCTAGATGCATATTACACCAATATGTTTTGATGATAGCTTGTCTATCTATATTATTTATATCTAAGCTTTAAACTTGAATTACAGTTCCACTGTGACGTGGGATAATTTGAGATCCAAGTATAACCACACATATTTTTGCTGCCCACAGAATAATAATGCCTTATACTAATTATCGCTCTTAACAAAACCCAAAATAAAAAACCTGCATTGCAACCATGGTGCAGATGAGAATTACAATAATGTTACTGCTCAAGAGGAAAAGGGGCCTGACAGGCAGTGCACAGTGGTCTCCTCCTAAACAAAACATGCTGCGTTGTACAGTGGTGTTTCCTCATCTCTCCTCTTTAGTTTACAGAAAGTTCGGAGCTGCAACAGCAACTCTAATCTCCTGCGCATAGGTGTGATAGCTCAAGCCAAAAAAGAACTGTGTAGTTTGAAGTGAATATAGCTTTAGTGCCTTGCTGCCCTCTAGGACTGAGCTTGTCCTCAGAACACTGTGGAAAATAGATATAAACAGAGGGTGCACAGACCTAGTGCATTAACAAAAGACAATTTTATTAGCGATAAAATATAAAACATAGATAGTAAAAGTGCTTAGAAACATAGAAAGTAAAAGCGTTCATCCAGCCACTGCCTGTAGCTACATTTTCCCAGCTTTGCTGAAGCCTCTAGCTTGAGGAGGACCTCACCAGGGTCCCTACTGGCTGACGTGTTTTGAAAGTAATGCCTTCTTCATCAGAGCCCAGGGCTTGTGAGGTCCTCCTAAAGCTAGAGGTTTTGGCAAAGATGGGAAATTGTAGCCACATGCAGTGGCTGGATGGGCGATTTTACGATCTACAGTATGTTTGTGAGTAGCTAGATTTTATATTGTATTTGTTTTTATCTATTTTCCACAGAGTTCGGAGCTGCAGCCTCTTATTCAGGGGCATGGAGAGAATGGAAGCTGCCAGCTTGTGTCGTGAATGATTTCACCTGGGGAAAAAAGGTTTTCATTCACAAAAACACAGGTTGACAACAGCACAAGGCAGATCCTACACTAACTAGGTTGTCTCGGACTAATGTAGAACCTGGCTTGTGCTATTGTGAACTTGTGTTGTTGTGATTGAAAGTGCTCTTCTCGAGCCGCAATCATTCACAATACAAGCTTCCCTCTCTCTGTGCCCTGAATAGCAGGCTGCAGCTCAGGACTTTGTGTAAACTAAACAGGAAAGATGAGGAGACAACAGCTGCAAAATGGAGAGGGAGTGGGGCTTAGGGCTGATTGTATTGTTCACCCAAGGAACGTACATATTTTTAGGCTTCGGGAGGGGTGGAATTACAGCCATCAATGACAGAAAATAAATAATTTTATGTATCTATTTATTTTTTACATTTACTGCTCAGATTTTAACGGGGAGAAGTGCTTAGGATCCCTTGAGGGATATAACAGCATTTCTTATGGTGGTAGATTTTTTGAATTGAAACATTTGGGTGAATTCCATAGAAAACATAAAATCATGACTACCTACTTTAAATTATATAAGCAGTCTGGTATCTGAAAATATATATCGCTTGAGATCAAACTTTTAAGTCTGTAACACGTGTTTAAAATGCAAGATATGGACCAAGCTGGCTCAGCCACCCGAGAACTGCTTGAACAAATATCATTGTATTAGGTATTAATTGCATTTTAGTGGAGCTGCTTAGTCAATTCCAAATTAATACTAATGTATTATCAGGACTTATTGTTCCTTTTTCTTTTTTAAATTGGTCTCTATTGAACAGATGCTACATCATCATTCTGAAACATAATATTGTAGAGTAACGGCCTTGATTCATATAGAGTTTAGTAATTAAAAGAGATCACATTCATGTTTCTTGTTATACAAGGTATTATCGATTCATTTGGTTTCAAAGTTATTCAGAAGTTTGGTAGCCTAAAGAATGATTGTAAGTAAATAAGCTGATAAGGGAAAAGGTGGGAAGAAAAAGACAGGAGGTATATTACATTTTCAATCCTATGGTATTTAACCACTTCAATACAGGGCACTTCCCCCTTTAAATTACATTTTCGCGGTCATGCAACACTGTACTCAAACTAAATTTGTATCACTTTCTTTCCACAAATAGAGCTTTCTTTTGGCGGTATTTGAGCACCACTGGGGTTTTTATTTTTTGCTAAAAAAATGAAAAAAAAAACATTTTTGGAAAAAGTTTTTCTTCGTTTCTGTTATAAAATTTTGTTTTCTCCTTCACTAATGGGCACTAATGAGGCTGCGCTGATGGGCACTGATGAGGCAGCAGTAAGGGGCACTGATGAGTTGGCACTGATAAGGTGGCACTGATGGGCACTGATGAGGAGGCACTAATATGCAGCACTGATGGGCACCAATAGGCGGCACTTATATGCAGCACTGATGGGCACCGATAGGCAGCACTGACATGCAGCATTGATGGGCACTGATAGGTGTCACTGTTGGGCACTGATAGATGACACTGATGGGCACTAATAGGTGGCATTGCTGGGCACCGACAGGAGGCACTGATGGGCACTGATAGATGGCACTGATGGGCACTAATAGATGGAACTGATAGGCAGCACTGATGATGAGGTACTGACAGCCTTTACTGATGGGCACTGATTGGCATCTGTGAAGTGCACTGATTGGCACTTTGATGGGCACTGATTGGCACTTTGACAGGCACTGATTGGCACTTTGGTGGGCACTGACTGGCACTTTGGTGGGCACTGAATGGCAGCTGGTGGGCAGTGATTGGTAGATGTGATGGGCACCTCTAATGGGGGCTGAGCTGATAATCAATGCACCATTTACAGGCACTTCCTGGTTACACACTGTGATCAGCTGTGATTGGTCACAGCCAATCACGTGGTAAAGAGCCTCCGTATATATATATATATATATATATATATATACACACACTATATCACCAAAAGTATTGGGACAGCTGCCTTTACACACACATGAACTTTGTTGGCATCCCAGTCTAAAGCCTCCTACACATGATCGTATTGTTGGCCAACAAAACTGTGGACTTTTGTCCGAAGGGCGTTGGCCCAAACTTGTCCTGCATACACACGGCCACACAATTGTTGGCCAACAATTAAGAATGTAGTGACATACTACGTTGTTTTTCAGCTCTTTAGCGCCACCCTTTGGGCTCCTTCTGCTAATTTCATGTTAGTAGCAGTTTGGTGAGTGTTGATTCACGCTTTTCATTTTGCGCTTTTCATTTCACACTTTTCAGTTCGTTTCTGAACGGCCGTTCATCAACCAGCCATGTTGCGGAATCAGAGGAGATAACGTGTTATTTATTATTGGCCTTGGAGTTATTGCTTTGACATTATTTTTTTGGTTGAATAATGATTTGATTTGGTATATTTTTTATATTTTTGGATGCATAGAATGCACTTTTTGGTTAAGTTCTATTGGCAGATAGCATGTCTAATTTTATTTGTTTTCTTTTTTTAATGCACAAAAAAAAAATTGTGGAGAATAATACTTGGTTAAGTGTTTTATTTCAAATGACAGTTTGGGAGTAGGCAGTTATATTTTTAAAAATACAATGTAAAATTAACAAGGGACACCAACATAGTTGTATCTTTGATCCTAAAAACTACGGAATAATGGTGTTGTGGTAACTTGCCCAAATAAAAAAAAAACATAATAATATTATTCTTGGTATCACTAGAAAAAAAAAGCCTTTGAAAATGTGTTTGCAATAACTCCATCAGTATCACCAGCAAAGCAGCTTCATTATTATCCCATTAAAGAAGAAGAGAATATGCGCTGCATTTTGAGATTTCATAATTTGCCGCATCACGAATGTTAATCTCCATTACGAATGCTAGTTTACAAGACCGACCGCTTCTGGCTCATCCTTGCTTCCAAGCATGCGTGTTTGTACTTTGAACTTTTGTCCGACGGACTTGTGTACACACGCTCGGAAAATCCGACAACACACATTTGTTTGCTGAAAATTTTAAAACATGCTAGCCAACATTTGTCCGCGGAAAATCCAACAACAATTGTCCAATGGAGCATACACACGGTCGGATTTACAGCCAACAGCCTGTCATGGAACATTTCCCGTCGGAAAGTCTGATCTTGTGTACGAGGCTTTAGTCCGTAGGGTTCAATATTGAGTTGGCCCACCCTTGGCAGCTGTAACAGCTTCAACTCTTCGTTGTGCATGATAAGATTTTGGAATGAAATACCATTATTCACTGCACTATGAAGTTCCTCTTCTTTTTCTTCTAAAAACCTTTTAAAAAACACTTACTGGAGAAGTATCAAGCAGAGTGAATGGAAAGTCATTAAATCCATCTTGCTGTCCTTGGCGGCGGAGAGCGGTTATTCCTCTTTGGAGCGGACCAGGTGGAACATCACAGCTGATTATTGCTGATACCAGGTGAGTTTGACCCCTATAATTTGGGGTCCATCAAGTTCGGTTAAGAGGCCATCTAGCTTTTTTAGCTTACTTCTCCGTCCAGATTCTAAGCATTTGACCAGTCAGCATTGCAGATTGTGAGGGGCGGGATCAGAAGTTGCTTTCATTATCACCTTGTTTTAAATTATTTTTTTTCCTGTTGGGACTTTTTTAAATATATCAAATATAAGTATTCCTTGTGGATTTTTTATCCTAAAGTTTACCTTTTTATGTTTTTTGGGACTCTTTTAAACACGATAATAATTAATTAATCAATTATTGATTATCTTACCCACCTGATATATTGATTTATTCACTCACATTGTATATTGCGTTTGCACGAATATGTACTGATGTGTTTGGGTTTTTTGTGCAATCTCTTTTTGTGTGTATAACTCTTCTGGAAAGGCTGTAAACAAGGTTTAGGAGTATGTCCATGGAAATGTTTGACCATTCTTCCAGAAGTGCATTTGTGAGGTCAGGCACTGATGTGGATGAGAAGGCCTGGCGTGCAGTCTCCGCTGTAATCCCAAAGGTGTTCTATTGGGTTGAGGTCAGGACTCTGTGCAGGCCAGTCAAATTCCTCCACTCCAAACTCGCTCATCCATGTCTTTATAGACCTTGTGCACTGGTGCGCGGACATGTTGGAACAGGAAGGGGCCATCCACAAACTGTTCTCACAAAGTTGGGAGCATGAAATTGTCCAAAATGTCTTGGTATGCTGACTCCTTAAAAGTTCCCTTCACTGGAACTAAGGGGCCAAGCTCAACCCCTGAAAAACAACCCCACACCATAATTCCCCCTCCACCAAATTATTTGGACCAGTACACAAAGCAAGGTCCATAAAAACATGAATGAGCGAGATTGGGGTGGAGGAACTTGACTGATCTGCACAAAGCCCTGTATGAGAAAATGGGATAGCGAGGAGGACTAGGGATGAGCCCAATATTACAGCAAACGTAATTTTTCAACAAAAATGCTTATTTTGCATTCACCTACATTTTGAGGTGATTGTTTCTTCCAATGTCTGTGCATGTGAACATTGTTGCTGTATATCATTCAAACTTTACATAAACGTGGGGATCCCAGAAGTTGGTCTCTTGACCATCAAGATGGACATCCTACTCAAACTTCTCTATCTTTTTGAAATGCTGCCTATGCCTATCCCGTCCTTGCACTTAAAATCTTTTCAAAGTGACTTGCTCAATTTCTTTTGGAACTACAAAAGACACTGTATTGCTAGGTCTACCCTTTACGCCACCCCGTGGCCAAGGCAGTCTCGCCTTCCCAAACATAGCCAAGTATTGTAAAAAAACCCAAAAAGGGTTAACGCTGTGCTAGAAACCCAATAATTGATTGGTAGCTATAAGGGATTAACCTTTATAAACTAAAAACACATTAGTAAAAAACAAGGTTTTAACCCAAATTACCAAAGCAGCCAGCATAAAAGAGTCAGACACATACTCTAGATAATAGTAATAATATTATACAGCGCTAAGGACAACCAATAAATGAAAATACCAAAATTATTAAAAATTATTAAAACATAATATCATAATTAATAACGTGAAAAATTACCATAATTATTTATGACCACTGTAGGATATGTGTATAATGACATACTAAAATTGATAGTGTCAAATAAACCAAAAAAAGCACATAAAAAGTCCCATCACAAATAGTGCGATTAAAAAAAAAAAAAAAAAAAAATTCATATATAAAGTTCATAAGCGTAAAAAAGAAGAAGAACTAATACAAAATCCGTGATAAAGGAAATCCAATCTCCCAAAAAGTGAATACACCCAAGTGGATATGAGGCTCCTTACCGACTCAAAAGACCAACAAAGGTCTATCCAGGCATATGGGAGATTACAGGTTTCCCAATAACCTATACCAGCATCTGGGTCTGTGGCTGAGGCTGTATGGCTCCGGAAATAAAAGCAAGAAAGGCTCCCATAGTGTAATCGTTCCAATCAATAATATTTAATGAATAAAAAGATGCACTTACAAGTAGTTCCAATAAACGAGTGTCAGAGTAATCTCAATGATACAGCGTCTCCGATAGGACGTCGTCTGGGGGTTGGCCCGACCCCCAGACGACGTCCTATCGTGACGAAACGCGTAGGGTGTGGCCTATGACGCTGACGTCACTACGCTGTTCCTCTTTGCCGAACTGGATGGGAAGTGTATGCACAGCGGGAAGCCTGCGGAGACGCTGTATCATTGAGATTACTCTGACACTCGTTTATTGGAACTACTTGTAAGCCATGGGTTCTGTAAGTGTTCTGTGCATGCTGACCAGGTTTTGTGATACACCCTAAATATAAAAAATGGTCACAAAGGTGGAGTGAGCTTTTACATTTATGGTGAGTTTTTACATACCTCTTTATAATAGTTGTCAGTGAAATATCTTTTTACATTGGTGGTTGGTGTAGTTCCCCCCCCTCATGTCCCCTGGTGGTCAGGGAAATGCTATTTTACATTAGCAGTCATTGTAATACCTGTTTACATTAGTGAACTTTGATGTAGAGTCTCATTATATTGGTGTTCATTGGACAAATGCTCGCTAAAATTGGTGATCTATGTAGTGCCTATCTACTTTGGTGGTCAGTGATGATGTTCCTCTAAATTTAAGGTCAGTAGTAAAGTGCCCCATTACATTGATCCCTTACATTGATGGTCAGTGGGAGCTTAGCCAAATAAATCATTTGTGTCAGCAGTTATTTACTTGAGAGGCTTGGCTCCTGTGTAGCTGGCTCTGCCAATTGAAGGATGCTCCAGAAGTATGGAGGCTCTATTGAGTTGAAAATCTGTATAGCCAGGACTGCTTGAATGCCATCTGTGTTTTGATTCTCTACAAAGCACCCGCTTACTATTTGAACCAAGATGGACTATACCTACCAACCCATCCTTGGTATGCCACTGATTATTTTAAAGTTCTTCACAACCTGCAAATCAATTTTTTTTATTTTGTTTTTTTTTACCAATAAGAATAGTTGTTAATTTTGTTAATTTTAATGTTATTCTAAATGCACCTTTACTATTTATAGTTTAATCAGGGAAGCAAATACATTTATGTATCAAGAAATATCTATGACTAATGTTTCATAGCTTTTAAATCATCATCTCTAACTACATTGCAGAAGTTTATAAATATTCAAATGAATGCATAATTGGTGAACTTTTCCAATCTGCATGTGTAATACAGAACAAAACAGCTCTTGAAATGCTTTACTTGCTAACAACGAAAATGTTGTATGAATTAAAGATAATGCTGCTAAATATAGCGGTCATTCTTCCGTTGACACTTGTAAGTTAAAATGACCTTTCATACATAAACATCATTTTTAGTGACATGCATTACATAATGGTGGAATAGGTTAATTACAAAGAAGTCACTCTTATGGTCATAACGTGATGCTGTCTCTTAACTAAAAAAAAAATTTAAAAGTTGCCAGCATGCATATAAAGGTCAGGCACTCAGAGGCATATGGGTGTATCAGGGACAAGGACAGCTGCTGCAATTTTGTGCACCTCGAGGTAATTACACTTAGAGCTAGCAGCTTTAATTTTATAGGACACACTACTGCTCACATCAGTTCAGTGATCACGTTTTTATCACGTATTGCGCTTTCACCAACCTACTTTAATGGTGGCACATTCCACAATTTGTACATTTGTAAAATTTTAAGGTTGTTTCCCAATTTACCCTAGAGCTCGCCACTCAAACAGTAGTTTGCATATTTTATTGATAGGGTTTCTTTTAATATATTTTGACTTGACTGAGAAATTTTAGAAGGGTCTGAGTAAGAAAATAGTTTTGGTTAAGGTTAATTGCTTTGTCAGGAGAAGAATGTACAGGATAGGAACTAACTGAATTATCCTATGGCAATAGAGTATAGCTGTGTACTGAGAACCTTATCGGTATAATGTACTTTAATAACCCTAGATAATGTAGACTGAACAATGGTAGATTTTAGTAAGATGGAAGTTAAAGTGGGGTAAACACAAGACTGGACAGATGAGACACATAAACAGAAGACTGGGCAGATGAGACACATAAACAGAACACTGGACAGATGAGTGTATGGTCCTATATCCCTTGATGGAGATACAGCGGGTGAAAACGTGTTCTGTATGATTTTCTGCTATCAAAATGAAAATGGCAGAAAAATACTCTTGTTCTATACACAGATCATTATGATATATTAGCAAAATCATTAGTAAATGCTAATCGAGTGTTTCATCAGCTTAATGCAATAACAGATCTCTTTTTTCGAACATATAAATCAAAAGTGTTTTGTGTTTTTTATTTAGGCCTCATGCACAATGTCCCAGCTGGTTTAAGGATTATCAGTGCTGGTTAGATCTGTTCAGTATATTTCCTTTCCTTGTTCTTTCTCGGTTGTAGTAATGTACATTAGTTCTGACACTTGAGATGCTTAGTTAGATTCTCGTTTAAAGGGTCAGCCATCCCAAAACTGATATTTCAATTTTGATAGATTTTGACCTAAAAATGTCTGAAATGTCCTTGGGATTGTGCTTGAGTTTCTGGTTCTTGCTGGTTTGCACTCCTCCTGTGGCTATTATGAGAGGTTGCCATGGCCCCAGTGAGATTTTCTAGATTTTAGGCATTATATGGTGCATTAATGTACAAATTTGAGTGGGAACATCTAGAACTACCTATTGTCCCAGTAGGCTGGGACACAGGGAGATCTCGCTGTTTGAGTATCCAAGACATTCAAGAAACAAGCGGCTGAATCAGCCCCCAAGGTCCTATAATTAGGTTAAAGAACAATTTTGAGTGGGTAGGCAAATAATTATTCACTTTACTATATGCTTATTCAGTCTTTCTTCTTTTGTAATTGGTTCTGTATTTTTTGAAGCACCCTTGTGTGTTTTTCTTTTAACTATATTTTCACTATCGAAAAACAGGTGCAAACTCTACAACCTGAACAAACGACCAACTTTTGTGGCCAAAAAATGAGGTGCTCTCCATAGTAATTTTGCCATTCAAACCACATGCTTTCTTTTTTTTTTTTTTGTTTGCAAACATTGACCTGTCAAAAAAAATGTAAAATATCAGATGCAGCTAAATATAATACAGGTCTTATTAACTTTATAGGTTCAGAACGTTAATGTGTGTGTGTGTGTGCGTGTGTCCAAACCTTGGGTGGGGAAGGGCTTTAAAGGCTGTCTTGTCCATATTGAGGGGTTTTCCCCTCACTTCCTGTCCACTTGGACAGGAGGTCAAGGAAAGAATTGATTAAAATTATGATTAATCCATTTCTGGATGCCCTTGGTTCATTGGTTACTGGGGTAACTATTTTGTTACTTTGCTACTCATTTCTTACCAGTGTAGATCTTTGATTTTACTTGATCTGCCAACAAGTTCTGAATGCAATCATGGATGATTTTGATAAAGACTGAACACTGTTGTACTGCTTTTCCGTTTTATTCAAGCAATTTTGTTCCTTTCACACCTACACTGAAGCAATCATGTGCATCCTTCATACTTAAGAACAAAAAGTTTCAGTCAGCTGAGGTTTTGTTGATTATAGCTCTCAGCAATTGAGTTATCATGACCTTGTGCTAGCTTTCATTTTCTTTGTATCTTTTGTCAGCTGGTATTTGCTTAGTTTTTAATTTTCATCAGAAAACATGTCACATGTGCCTGTGCTATCTGCAATTATCAGTTAAAAATGAATTATAAGAAAAATATAATTTGCATGCTATTCCACTGTATATTCGTGAAATTCTGCTTATTTCATCTAGGGGTTGTTATGCAGAGGAATAATTACCCTATTCCTCATTTCCCAAGGCTTTAATCCCACCAGTCCAGGGTGGTCACCCAGTCCCACTAAACTGCCCCTTTTCTACTAGTCATTCACTGCCTTCTCACAGATATCTTGACATAATGTTATCAAGAGCTCACCAACATACCTGAGCTGGAGAGAGATTGCAGCTGCTGCAGGAGTGAAGAATAAGGGAAATATTTCTCTGCTTTACAACCCTCTAGACTACACAAGCAGTAATCCATGAATATATTAGTGAGGGGGAGTTTGAACCCTATTTACATTTTATAGCTGAATTCAGCTTTAAAGCGTTTGTTACCCCAACACTTTATATTCCTGATATGTGCCTGCTATACCATATACTGTATGAAAAAAGTATCCTATTCTCTTAGTATTGCTTCCTTTGTGTAATATTCCTGGTGTTCCTGCCAGTCTCTCTACTTTCCTATTAAGGAGAACACACCGTGGTCGGTTCTCTAGCTATGCTGGGAACTCTGTGTGCTCTCCTCCAATGATCAGACTTGTCCTGACACGCCCCTGCTGAACAACCATTCACTGGGAAGCTCAGTTTGCGGCTGCTTCATCTCCCCAGGTCTTATGCAGGTAAGAACAGAGTGAATGTGATCACTTATAAAAAAGGGAAAAAGGTATTTATAATGTTTTTTTATCAATACAAAAATGTTTTGCTTTTCATTTCTATTGGGTTGTTTTACAAGGTAATCATTTACAATCAGTTTAACTATACCTGCCATAAGAGAAATACAGGAGTTTCCATTGTTGAACATGCTAGTTAACTGACTTTGATGCTGATTCAATAGCTATAATAATTGCTAAGTAACTAGCCAAAAGTAATAGCAGTTCTGACTTCACTTACTTTTTACTTGTTCAAGATCCCTGAGTCAGAAATTGTTAAAGGGAACGTATAGTACATTTGCAGTATATACTTTACATTATTATTGCAGTGTTTACCCTAAAGTAATTTTCCATGTGATTATTACAAGCTTTTTTTATTGAATTGAATATGGAATTTTGTAGAATAACCCCCCCAAAAAACCCAAATCAAAGCATTATAGCGCATTTCAGTGAAAAACAAAACTGTATGTTGTAGCAACACATACAAAAAATTGTAATGTGCACAGTATTTAAACACTTTCACTTGGCTGCTTTTTTAACAGGAGAGACACAACTGAGTTAATTTACTTGACTGAAAAAGGCACCAAAATATTGTAGTGACTATGTGTACAGTACTTAAAGTGTTTGTTAACCTAAGAAAAAAAATTGGATCCTGTTTCCTTAAAGCGGACCTTCAGTCATTTTTTCTTCTTTCCTGCATTCAAACTTAAAGCCCTTGCTGTGTAGTCATTGTGAATCAAAAATGTAGATATGTGGCAGTAAATACCTTATTTTCTGCACTTCCTCTTTTCCTGTTTGTAAAACGCCTAGGCGTATGACGCTGTTTTCTGTATTTGCACTGACTCCCGGTAGATAAACGTCAGCTATCCCAGCAGTGCTTCTTTTTTTTTTTTCCTGCTCACTCTCGTGAGAGTTTGCTGGCAGGGGAGGGGCAGGGGGAGTGGAGCAGGGTTGAGGGGAGTGAAAGGAAAGCCGAGGACGCCTGCAGAGTTGGATGGGGGCAGGGATAGGAGGAGACTCCAAGGATCACTGTGCTTTCCCACAGAGAAGAGATTATGTTGGCCAGTGAAAGAAGACTTGCCTTTCTATTTTTAAATGAAGATTTCAGCCCCTTTGTGTGAATAATTGTAAACTTTTCGTAAGCTGCTGAGAGGTAAGAAACATATTTTCTACCACGCATGTGCGGCTGGAAGACCTTTACTGAGCATGCACGGCCGGGAGCCCTTTACCACGCATGCGTGAGATTAAAATAGGCGGCAAGGTGGAGCGGACAGAAACATTTCCAGGAAGACTGTGGCTGCGGCTTCATATGCCATCAGTAGAAATGGCAGCTCACAACATCAGCATGGGGGATATAAAAAAGGCATTTAAACATAGAAGGGGTAAGTGCACAGACATCAAATCTACAAATTATGTTGTATGGTAATTAATCTGCATAATTATGTTTTTTTTTAATTTGGCTACCTTGCCTGCAGTTTCTCTTTAACTGCTTGCCGATCAGCTGCCGTCATTATACTGCAGCAGGTTACCATGGCTGTGCAAACCGCCTTACGTATATATGTCGCTTGCTTTAAGAGCTATAGGGGGCATGCGCCAGTGGCATTACGCTGGAGCCGATGCGCATGGCTGACGGCTGCGATGTCCGCCGGTGACCCACGATCGCTCCGCAGAGAGCCAGAGCGGAGATCTGTCAATGTAAACAGATAGATCCCTGTTCTGTTAGGGAAGTAGAGAGAGATCTGCTGTTCCTAGTAATCAGGAACAGCGATCTCTCTCTACTCCCTGTCAGTCCACTCCCCCCCACAGTTAGAAACACCTCTCTAGGGAACACTTAACCCCTAGATCGCCCCCTAGTGTTAACCCCTTCCCTACCAGTGACATTTATACAGTAATCAGTGGGTATTTATAGCTTTGATTGCTGTATAATGTCAATGGTCCCAAAAAAGTGTCAAAAGTGACCGATCTGTCCACTGCAATGTTGCAGTCATTTTTTTTTTTTTACCAAAAAATATGTAGAAGAATACATATTGGCCTAAACTTATGAAGACATTTTTTTTTTGGATATTTATTATAGCAACAAGTGAAAAATATTGTGTTTTTTTCAAAATCGTTTATAGCACAAAAAATAAAAAGCACAGAGGTGATCAAATACCACCAAAAGAAAACTCTATTTGTGAGAAAAAAAGACATACATCTTGTTTGTGTACAACCTTGCATGACTGTCAGTTAAAGCAACTCAGTGCCATATCACAAAAATGGCCTGGTCATTAAGGGGGTAAATCCTTCCAGGGATGAAGTGGTTAAAGCATGTTATACAGCACAGTGCTTGTGCTGTGTAATGTGGCCCCCTATAACACCTGAAATACCTGGCTGATCCTGCCTGGCTATACCCTTCCCTCTGTAAACTGACCACGGTATATCATGACTGCTGAGCCCTGACACCGTGGTCAGTTTATGTGTCTCCATCATCCACAGCTCTGCTCTCTGCTGTACTCTGTGCTCCTGTGTCCTCCTCCCCCCTCCCCTCCTTGCCTGTCAGCTCGTACCAGTGCCCCCCCCGCTGGTATCATAACTTATTGTTGTTGTTAGAATCCCCTCTGTTACAATAAATGCTGTGCCCCACTGTATCTGTTTTCTAAAAAATCATCTGATAAATACCTTATTTTATTGCGCCACACTGCGATCACGTGACCGGCCATCTCTCTCCTCTTCTTCTCTCCTCCTCCCGGCTGATGTCAGCGGGGTTTTCTCTGCTTTGCTGTCAGACCTGGAGAGGAGAGAGATGGCCTGTCACATGACCGTCGATCAGCGCTATAAAATAAGGTATTTATCGGTGGATTTTTTAGAAAACACATATAGTGGGGCACAGCATTTATCATAACAGAGGGGAATGTAGTAACAACAATACGTGGGTTAACAACCACTTTAAGCACTCTACTAAATACTGAACCCCAAACCCTGTTTTTTATTTAAACCTAGCTGAAAGTAAAAAAAAATAGTAAAATATGCAAACAAATACCCACAAAGCTAAATAAATGAAGTTGTTACCAACACATGCAAAAAGATATGTCTCCCTACAAACACTTTGTAATATTTCCCTAATCTGCTACGGGACTTTCCAAAACATAGTGGGGGAGATTTTATAAAACTGGAGCACTCAGAATCTGGTGTAGCTGTGCATGGTAGCCAATCAGCTTCTAACTTCAACTTATTTTATTAAGCTCTGACAATAAAACCTGGAAGATGTTTGGTTAATATGCACAGCTACACCAGATTTTGCATGCTCCAGTTTTAGTAAATCTCCCCCAATGTGTCTGCGACTCATTATAGATATGGAAAATTTCAGCAATTTGCAGCAGTACCTAGCTCTCTTTGCAAACAGTATATGCTCTTTCCCTAATCTCAATGTCTCCTCCAACACACGCTGAACAAAGGCTGCTGAGAACCCAGACTTTTATAGGTAGGGTCTGGCACATAAGAAAACCTCCATGATCGGCCCTTCTAATATCACAGTTCAGGGCCCTGGAAGACCATTAATGGTAATTGATTGCTATAGATGCCATATTAGTTTGCCATTTTCTCAATTTGTGAACAACTTGAACTTACAGTCAACCTGAACCAGAAGTTCATGACTATTAAAGAACAAGTGATAATACTATGACTACGTACAGTAATAATGCAGCATGCAAAAAAAAAAAAATATTCATTCACCAGTGCAGGTCTTTTCTCAAGTCAGCTGGGATTGACATGCACATTCCAATATTTGCTAGGAATGGCATCAGTTTGTCCTAGTGGAAGATTTACATGGCATGCCTAGTCTAATGAGCTTCTCTGGATACTTGTATTTTAAGGCATGTTATGTTACTAGAAAGTGCTTATTGTTGGCAGTGAAGGTCCTTGTAATTATTTTTATTATGATTAGAATTGGCCTTCTACAAGGTTTTGGCACTGACCATGCTTGTAAGTCTACAATTCATTGTTTATTAAAAGAGACTCCAAGATCTTTTCTATGAACAGTCAATGTCATGCTTTAATATCTTGGTTTATCACTAATAAACAAAACATTATATGTAGACTGTGTACTTGATTATCATTAAGTGTTTCATACCAGAAACAAGGTCATCCTACAAGGTATAGTTAAACTAAATATTAAGAGATGAGCAAGGATGAAGAGTGTATTGTGTATATCACAATAGGAATTTTACCAATTCTCCATTCTTCTACTTGAAAATCTTGGTCAATTTAAATTGCACCATATCTTATATCTTAGACTCCTTCTCCAACTCTTATATGTACAGATAGCTTGTCATTATGTATACAGACCTCACAAGTTGCTCAAATTTGGACTTTCAAGCAATACATTTGAAGGTTGGAGATACAGTATAGTGTTGAGGAATTTTTAATAAATTACTCTTAGTTACCTCTGCAATCTGCCAAATGTCATATAACTATTTCTGAGCTGCTGTTTTAGACCATACACATTACAATCTGATTGCACAACCTCCTTTGGATCTACCAACAACTTTGTAGTACAAGTGTCTGACAGATTGGATACACAAGTTTGGCAGGTGTTTATATTACATAGTTTTGGTAGATCTAAAGTTGATTGTGCAAAGATTTTATGGTCAGATTGTAATGTATGGTGACACCTAGAGATTGAGTCTTATGTGATCTGCAGATCTTAAGTCTAGTACACACGGGTCGAATGTTCAATAGAAACCAGCCGTCCAGCTGTGATCAAGGCTTTCAGCCAAAACACGTAAGCCCGTCTTTTATACTCCCTACCATGTACTAATAAAGACATTTGCATGGACTGAGGAGTTGCCGGCATTCTGTCCGTGTGTATGGCAACTGGTCCAACAGAAGCCGGCCATTCAGCCAGTTTCTGTCAAAGACTCATTTTCAAAAAAGGTCTGCTGACCAGCCCCTGATGGCTGAGAACACTGACCAGAGAGTTCTGCTGGGGGGGGTTGTACCCCTTTTAGAACACAATAACACAGCATTGGAGATCACTGTACTAACCTCAGATTGTTAGTACAGTGGCTCTGACCTGAGTTGGTGTGTACTAGGCTCCAGCTATAGTAGTGGAAGCACTGTTTACTTTTCTTTAATTTACTTTAAAACAAGTGCATGCATTTATTACTTTTTGCTGTAAGGAATGAATGATGGAAATGGTGCGCTTTGATTTATAATAGCAGTGGCTCTGAGAAAATGATTGTTATACTAACACCCACTTGGAGAAATGAGATACAGCACACAATAAAGCATTTCCTCTATTTTTTTATTTGTATCCACCATTGATAAACACTTATACAGAAGGCAGCCTGCTACTTTGCTATTTACATATAAAGATTTGTATTACTTTATGTAATAAAAGTTATTCAGGTAACTACATTTCAAGTATCAACAGGGGGGAAATGTATTTTTCTACTTGTCGTTGCTAGCATGAATCCATTACTGGAAGATTTATTAGCAGCTTTCAGTAAAAAGTGTCAGGATCAATATTGAAAATATGTTATCGCTGCGTTTGACTGGTTTGTTTTCTACAACCTTACTGTTCAAGGCCCCTTTATTGTGTAGCACAGTATTTTATCTGCTTTGACAAACATCCGTTAATAAAAGGTTTACTTTGACTAGTTCAACAGCACTCAGAGAAGTGTGTCTGAAAAAGGACTTCTACTATATATTTAAAGAGCAGTCAAAAAAGCACTTCTGAAAACATCACATATAATGACATTAATGTACTTATAGGGGACCTTCCATGAAAACGGAAGGTCCGCTCTATTGAAAGTCTGCCATAGTGAAACCCCAGCTTCCCACTCTTCCACCATTCCACACCTCTGCCTTCTGGGATAGCTGGGTGTTCACAATCCTGTAAGTATATACCCTTGCATTAGGCTGTAGTGCATTCTCGTGGGATTTTGAGTGCCCAGCTGTCCCAGGAGGTAGTAGAGAGGTACAGTACACAGCCCTCACCTCGCCCAGAAGTGTTCATTTTAATTTGCCTTTGCAGACTGTAGAGTGAGGGGATGATGGGTGTTTATTAACTCAGACAAAAGTGGAATTATAGTCTTCTAATGCTTTATTTATACGCATAAAAAGGATTGACTATATGTAAATAAGCATATAGGCATTTATTATTTTAAAATCATTGTAATATATATGGAGGTGGGGGCAGCCATACTTACTTAAGTGAGCTCTGTTTTCTTCTAATACTCTATTGATAAAATTCAAAACAAAAAACATTCTATAGTTTCTTATGATATGAAACACCCACAGTGCACCACATATAACTTGTTATCTTTATTGAGTCTCTAAAGGCTATAATGCAACTCAAAGAAGCATTTTTAATTAATGGTAAGGTACTTATATAAGCAAAAATATGATGCTTTTTGGTAATGCTGACAAATGCCCTGCTGATTCATGTGGAGTGCCATTTTTAAAGCTGAAATTAGGTGGATTTTTTATTTGGGATACAGCACCATACACATTAGGTATGTGTAATGGTGTGTATCCCATTGACTGCAGGTGGCTGCCTCTGCTCAAAGTCCACAGTGCTGTGTCCACTTTACAGCCGCCGGATATGGTGTTGTGAAGGTTAACAGCAGCAGCTCCTAATCAGGAAAGTTGTGGCACTCACCCTCTCTCTCCTGCCTCCTCTGTCATTCATAGACTCTTTTTACTACACTGCCATGAGTTCTGTGAGTGAAGGAGATGCTACCAATCTACTCCTCCTTCAGTCACAGAACTCAATGTATCACGGGAGTGTAGTAAGAATAAATACCTCCCAACCGTCCCTGATTCACCGGGACCGTCTCGGCAATTGGTCCCTTTCCCGGAGTCCCAGGGAATCAGGGCGGAGTCCCGGAATGCCCACGGCGTTTGCGGGTTGTCTTGGTTCATGCAGAGTGCTCTGAACCCACCCCTCCTCCTCCTGCTGTGATGTTTTCCTGTACACAGAGGAGGAGGGGGCAGGAGTCACACCACTCTGCCTGAACGGCATCTTCTGTCAGAAGATCGGTGAAGTTAAAATGCAGGTAACCCTTGCACTGCTGGCACATCATCACTGCATGGATCATTTTCAAGTTCAGCTGGACTTTAACAGCATTTTACGTTTTAGGAGATTGCTGAGGGGTTGACTTTCAGATTATGTTGTACCAGTCTTCAAGTTTACCAGGTGGTAGAATTGTTGCTGTGTAAAGACTGGCCCTTGCATGTCCCCAATTTCCAGCAATAGATTGTATTTTACTTCTCATAGCCAGCATTCTGACAATGTTGCCAGAGCTCCTGCACTTCCCTCCAAATGTACAATGCAGTGCTTAGTGCCTGGGGCCACATATAGCCCATTGCCACTTTTTTGTGGCCCATTGGTCCCCTGCAGACACTTATCTGTAATATGTCATGTACTATGTCTCTAGTCTATGGTTGACTGCTGAAGCATGCCCCCAGTCTCCCACAACCCCATAGACCCCATGTTCATAGTCACTGACAGGCTCTTGTATCATGTCCACAGTTTCTGACCATCCCTGTATCATGTCTGCAGTCTCTGACTGTCTCCTGTTTAATGTCTGCAGTCTTTGACCATCTCCTGTATCATGCTCGCAGTCTCTAAACATCTCTTGTATCACATCTGCAGTCTCAGACCATCTCTTGTATCATGTCCGCAGTCTCTGACCATCTCTTGTATCATGTCTGCAGTCTCTGATCATCTCAAGTATCATGTCTGCAGTCTCTGACCATCTCTTGTATCATGTCCGCAATCTCTGACCACCTCTTGTATCATGTCCGCAGTCTCTGATCATCTCTTGTATCATGTCTGCAATCTCTGAGGGAGTCTGGAGAGGAGTGAGAGTACCACCGGGATGGGGGTCACGGGAGGAGTCAGAAGTGTGTGGACTTTGAAGAGGCTACTATAGAACAAAACCAGAGTCACCAAGCTGAAACCGTCTGATTGATCCCTGCACAGTCCCTGCAAGACCATCTTCTGTATTATGTCCATATCGCTATTAAGCAGTCCCTGAATATGTTAATAAAGTTCTTTAAGTTAGACTCAGACAAAGCAATCAAAGCATGTTTTATAGGTACAAGGAAGCACAGGTTTTGGTTAACCACATCCCTTATGCCCCTCCCACTGATAGGCACTTGACTACGCCCACAATTTACTGTGACGTAGCGCGTCGCAGGTCTTTTCACTTCTCCAGTGTCCCTCATTCTGAAGTTCAAATGTCATGAGACAAATGTGAACATTGCTATTGCTCACCTCCTTCCTAAAATGCTAGTTGATTGGCTGTTATCCTGACCTTCTCACTTTCATACTTCCTGACATGGACAAGTATCTAGAAAGTCAAAAAAAGTGTGTGTCCTTATCTTCATATTTGTTTCAGATCAGGGACTCAAAGTTTTAAAGCTAGAGGACCAGGATAACAGCCAGATAACAAGCAATTTTTAAAAGAGTGGTCAGCAATGACAGCCTCACATCATGACAGAATCAGTAATGGTCCATCCTATTGAGATAAGCACCAGATTTTAGAAATTCCTTTTAAAGTAAGTATAGATCAGCTTATAAAACATAATACTATAGCTAATAGTATAAGGTAAAATTGCCATATGTATGAAAGTATTGTGCAGCTACCACTGCACTAAATGAGCAAGATTATGGCTTGAGTAGATGACAGCACAGATATTGAAGCAATAATCCCCAGATTTCTTACTCACTTCTGGGTTAGCTGCCAGAATTGAATGCAGTGATTAATGTATATAGGCTATATCCTGTGCTGTTTGAATGTAAATAGTTGACTTTAAATGAAAAATGCTACATTTGGCTACTAGATGGAATTAAGTATTATAGATTCTAAGTTCTTACGTTAATTAGTTCCTGTAAAGGAAGGAGACTGTGAAATAGCTGCTTTCATTACACCTCTAGGGTTATTCGAATTTACTTACCACTTACCCTTTGGACTGTTTAATGCCCCATTACCCTTCAGAGACTGATGGAGTGGTGCTTTGGAGATCTCACCTTTGATTCTGTTTGGCTTTACCTAGATGACATCATTGTATTCTCCAAGACCACATTCAACACTTAAAGTGGTTGTAAAGTCTAAACATTTTCTACCTTAATGCATTTCTTGCATTTCTTGAACTCTGGGAGAGACTATAAAGGGATCGGAAGACCAGGCCAAGCTCTCTTGCTTTCCAGGTTCCATCAAGTAAACACCCCCTTTGCTGCTGTGCAAGAGGACTGCGGCCTACCACGCGGCAACACAGTGCTCCCAGTTCCGACCCAGGCGGGTCAGACGGGGCACCTCCACAGCACTGCTGTAAATAGTTCACTGTTCCAGCAGCCAGACCGCCATCTCAGCCCGCTTGCAGAAGGTAGAATCGACTTGGATCACTCTTCAGGAAGTTCCTACACTATTCTCCAGATTGGTGGGAGGGCACCTGCCCACAAATCCAATACCAGCCACTAGCATATTCCACAGGACACTGTATACAGACATCTTACACCTGGATTACCCTAAGGATTACTACTAGGATCAGACTTAGCTGCTTTACCATGAGTGCATATCACTGTGGTACACTTAGAATTCTTGCCTCTTTGAGCTCCAACTTCCGCTGAAGATAATCGCAATGCCTTGCATTTCTGAACACTGTTATTCTATTACTATTCAAAGGGACCACACTACTATTACCTATTTTAAGTCATATCTCATTTAACCTGGGGTCCCCTTTAGCAGTGGTATTATAGACAGTAGCCAGTAGGCCTTTTAGAGATCCATTAATTTATTGTCTGTTTCTGTGTGCATTCAACTTGGCTGTTTATCCAGGATTTGGCTGACTTATACCCTGTTACAAAACTCTCTGCTTGATTGGGTAAAATCCGAGAGAGCTAATCAATCTGCCTTGTGTCAGTGTGTTATTTAAAGGTATACACAACATGTTTGAACCTAGAGTGTCAGGAGGGCTGAAAAGTTCACAGGGTCAAGGTGGCGCAGACAAACATTTAAATTCTAAGCAACCCCCAAGGGGGCAGTGCTACAGGTATTTTCCTCCTTTTTTATTTTACTTTACTACATATTTTTTCCATGTCACATGACCTGAAGAAGGGTCACGCCCCGATACACGTTGTCAAGACGACAGCTATCCTCTCTCTCCATTCTCCTCGACTTGTTTCCCACCCTTTGTGCTTCAAGCCTTGTTTTGGACTTGTGTTCCCCGATCGTAAGACATCACGCTCGGGTGTTTCCATCCAGCTTTTTGGGCTCTTGCTGGACATTCACAAGGTTCCCAGTGCAACACATGTCCCATTTTCCTGGCACCAGACTGTTTTTGTCATTTTAAGGTATTTTTATGGTCCTTTGCTTTGTTTAGCTGTCATATTGGTCATAACTGTAATGCTGAGGACTGCATTCTTTAAGCAGGATGGAAATATAGGATTCTGTTACGCAGCCGCCACTGCAACTGTCAAGTGAGGTTATTATTTAAGAAGGTAACATCACAGGTGAAGATCTTCAGATCATTTATTCTCATCTGGGTTAGCTGCCAGAAGTAAACACAGTGATCACATAATTGCTGGTTACCTCTGGCACTAGGAGAAACTGGCAAAAGACTGACTTGTTCTCTGCACTGAGCTTCACATAGTCATCTTGAGGGACCCTGTGTCTGATTTAATACAGAGCTCTTTGTAGATTTGGGAAGCCATCTTAGACTCAGAGAGGTTTTATATATAACCCCCTGCTAGGTCATTTTGGTAGCGTGAAAAGTGTAAAATGGGAACAGATACCTGCTGGTTAGGAAAAGGTAGGCAAAACCTAGAGAAGGGTTCCAGGGGAGCAGGGACAGATTAGAGAGAGTCCTGCATACCTCCGCAAAAATACCCGGCAATTGGGGAAAGGACCTTGTCATCCAACGTTTTGTAGGAGTCCTAAGGCTCCCTACCATATGTATGTCTTGCATTATTGTGTGAGGCATTGTGGAGGATGTGTATAAGTGCTTCCTGTCCATAGTTAAACTTTAGGGAAGCAAATGTATTACTGTATTAACTACCCAGTGGCAGAACTACCGCCATAGCGACCCATGCAGGCACTATGGGGCCCGCAGCCGAGTTGGGGCCCGGTGAGTGGCGTTGCTAGGTGGATGCGGGCCGCACCGGGTGACACCCTTGGGTAGCGGCAGCCTCACCACTAATACCGCTCACTGTGCATCGCACCGCTGTGTCCTTCAGCGGCGCTGCCTGAAGCCGCCTCCCCTCCTCTCTGTTTACATCCACAGAGAAGGAGGAGCCTGCGCTCGAGCCTCGAGGAACACACACCGCTGTGTGTATCTGGAGACTGTCAGCGTTGTTCTGAGGTATGTAAGAAGGATGGGGGGCATCTATACCGAGGGGGGGTCTGCACTACTGAGGGGGTCTGCACTACTGAGGGGGGTCTGTACTGAGGGGGGTCTGCATTGCTGCGGGGGTCCTGCACTGTTGGGGGGTCTACCCTGAGGTCTGCACTACTGAGGGGGGTCTTCACTAAGGGGGGTCTGCACTACTGAGGGGGTCTTCACTAAGGGGGGGGTCTGCACTACTGAGGGGGGTTATGCACTACTGAGGGGGGTCTGCACTACTGAGGGGGGTCTGCACTACTGAGGGGGGTCTGCACTGCTGGGGGTCTGCCCTGAGGGGGGGTCTGCACTACTGAGGGGGGTCTTCACTAAGGGGGGGTCTGCACTACTGAGGGGGGTCTTCACTAAGGGGGTCTGCACTACTGAGGGGGGTTCTGCACTACTGAGGGGGGGTCTGCACTACTGAGGGGGGTCTGCACTGCTGGGGGGTCCTGCACTGAGGGGGGTGTCTGCACTGAGGAGA
This sequence comes from Aquarana catesbeiana, assembly GCF_042186555.1. Taxonomy (NCBI): domain Eukaryota; kingdom Metazoa; phylum Chordata; class Amphibia; order Anura; family Ranidae; genus Aquarana; species Aquarana catesbeiana. The sequence continues at coordinate 693,020,753 of NC_133324.1, forward strand.
GGTCTGTAATAGGGGATGTCTGTACTGACGGGGGTCTGCACTGAGGGGGGTGTCTCTACTGCTGGGGGGTCTGCACTAGGGGGGTGTCTGTACTAAGGGGGGTGCCTGCACTGCTGGGGGAGTCTGTACTACTGAGGGGGGTCTGCACTGAGGGGGGTCTGCACTGAGGGGGGTCTGCACTGAGGGGGTCTGCACGGGGGGTGTCTGTACTTCTGGGGGGTTCTGCACTGAGGGGGGTGTCTGCAATAGGGGGGTGTCTTACTACTAGGGGGTGTCTGTACTGATGGGGGGTCTGCACTTGGGTGGGGGGTCTGTACTGATGGGGGGTGTCTGTACTGAGGGGGGTCTGCACTGAGGAGGGGGGTGTCTGTACTGATGGGGGTGTCTGCACTTGGGTGGGGGGTCTGCACTGAGGTGGGGTCTGTAATGCTGGGGAGGGTCTGCACTAGGGGGGTGTCTGTACTAAGGGGGGTGTCTGCACTGCTGGGGGAGTCTGTACTACTGAGGGGGGTCTGCACTGCTGGGGGAGGTCTGCACTGAGGGGGGTGTCTGCACTGAGGGGGGTCTGTAATGCTGGAGGGGTCTGCACTGGGGGGGTGTGGGGTGTCTGTACTGAGGGGGGTGGTCTGCACTGGGGGGGTCCTTCACTGAGGGGGGTGTCTGCACTAAGGGGGGTGTCTGTACTGCTGGGGGGTCTGTACTGAGGTAGGGGGTGTCTGTACTGATGGGGGTATGCATGTGTGTCCTTCAGGGGCTGCATACAGTATACTGCATACTTTGTTGTTCGAAATTAATATAAGCTGTTGTCTGGGTACTGTGCTACATGAGTGTGGTAATCTGTACAACATTTTGCTATGGGGCCCTGTGATTTCTAGTTACGCCCCTGTAACTACCTAATTATTAAATAAATAAATAAATAAATAAATAAAAATAAAGAAGTTATCCTACTTGTTCACTTTAACTCACAGCTTTAGGTCTAGCCCCACCCACATACAGTGTTAGAAAGCATTTCCTTAGATTTGATCTCATATATGAGCAAAACTTAAACATTATGTGAGGACTTTCCTGATTACATAAAGTAGAATAGATCAGTAAGGTAGACTCTTACACTACATATTGTAGATGTTACCCATACAGATTATGTTGCCCACAATCAGGTTGTAATTTGGGTGGCCCACTTATGAAGCTATACATCAAAGTAAAGAACAACATAAAAATGTAGTTTAAAAATTCTGTCAATAAACTGTAGGGAAATACCAGTTATAAGTAATGCAAAAATAATAAAATGGTCATCGTTATTTTTATTTATAGCATTTTGTAACATACATTTCCTGATACTGTATATAATAAAAAAATCTTTCAACAAAAAATGTAATGTGTCACATCTGCAATGTGCTTGCAGATTTTGATCTGAAGGCAGAGTAATTGAGTTTCTATGGCCCATTGCAGGTGATCATTAAAGACATTCTCCTTACATTACTGGGGCTGCCTAGATACATTTCCAATGCTAATTAGGACATTTATTCCAGAACGTGCATTGAAATGAACTATTTTATAGCCCTGTAAAAATCGAATTACCATGGAGAAACACCATGTTTCACTGTGGGATGTACAAACAGGTATGCATTTTGTACTTAATTAAATAAAATCATGGCACTTATATGCAACAGTAATATATACACCAGGCAGTATTGTGCCTCATCTCGGTGATAATTTGATGTTTGGTTTATTTTCATAATATAAAATGTTATTTAATAACATACTATGTTATTTAATATTTAATATTATTATTTAATGTTGATAGGGCCTTTATTTCAGTTTACGGTAAACTGATTTTCTTTGAGCCTGCAGGGTTTCTTTTCTTATGGGATTTTTTGGATTTTATTGATGTTGATAGAGCTTCTTTTTTTTTTTTTTTTCTTTAAAAGTATTGAGGCCTGGGACTTTCCTCTTGCTTAAGAAGTTTCCATTGCTATCCCTGCCTATGTTTGCTTGACCAGGGCAAGGGTGGCCTTAACAGAAAAATAAGGAAACAAATACAATTAAAAACATAAATAAATATGTAAACTCTGCAAAAAACAATACAAGCTACTGGACTGTTAGTACAGCCGCTCTGACCGAAGCTGTCATTTTTTTTTCCGTTCAACTAGCTGGGTGAATGAAAAAAAAATGATAGTTTGTATTATGCTTTAGTCTAAGACACAACATTTTTGTTAGAAAAAAAAACCCACAGAAAGGGGTCATTTAGTATTGTAGTGCTTGGGCTTTGATGTTTGATGCTGATCTCTTAAACTGAAATAAAAAATTTCACCACTGCCATCATTGAAGAGCTTGGAGCTTAGACTCTTAAAGTGATTGTAAACCTTTTTTTTTTTTTAAATAACAAACATATCATACTTACCTCCACTGTGCAGTTCGTTTTGCACAGTGTGGCCCCAATCATCGTCTTTTGGGGTTGCCCGGCAGCACTCACGGCTCCTCCTCGCATTGGTAAACCCCCTGGGAGAAGCGCTCTCCCAAGGGGGTTACCTTGCGGGCGTGCTCCCGGGTCCAGCATTTGCGTGCATAGACACAGAATGCCGGACTCGGCCCAGCCCCCCGGCGTCCGCGTCATTGGATTTGATTGACATCAGTGGGAGCCAATGGCTGTGCTACTGTCAATCCAATCAAGACCTGAGACAACGGGCAGAGAGGTAAAGTGCGTCTCCGCCGAGGGAACAAACGGGCTCAGGTGAGTAAAACGGGGGTCTGGGGGGCCGGTCAGTATCAGAAGTTTTTACAACCAATTCAATGTTCAGATCTTGACGAGATCTCCAGTTGCCTGGCACTGTTCATCCTAATTTCATTTGCAGTAGAATTTTCTCCAATTGTTCATAAAGAAATTCAGAAAAATTATTTGTCAGAGCATTCTCTATTACCGTTATGGACAAATATCGTATGAAAACCCTGAAACATTTTTATTTGATTGATATGCCAATGTTTCAAATTCTATGTTTGATTTTGGGATGCACATTGCAGTATGTATAATTTTTTTCCTGAATGAAAACTACATTCACAGTTATGCCGCATACAGACGATCTGAATTTCCGACAACCAAACCGTGGATTTTTTTCCGACGGATGTTGGCTCAAATTTGTCTTGCATGCACACGGTTGCACAAATGTTGTCGGAAATTCCGATCTGCAAGAACGCGCTGACGTACAACACATACGACGCCACTATAAAGAGGAGGTTCAATAGCCAGTGCGCCACCCTTTGGGCTTCTTCTGCTAATCTCGTGTTAGTAGAAGTTTGGTGAGAGACGATTCGCGCTTTTCAGCCTCGTGCTTTTCAGATCGTTACTGCTCTTCAGTTTGTGCTTGTGGGTTTGTATCTGTTCTTCAGTGCGTGTTGTCAGTTCGTATCTGTTTATCAGTGCGTTCTTGTCCGCTCATTTCTGATTTTCAGATCGTTCTTCTTAGGTTCTTTCTGATTTTCAGTGCATTCTGTTAGTTCGTTCTGAACAGCCGATTGTTTTGAAGCCATGTTGCGGATACATACTCGTCGTAGAGTTTGTGCTGTGCAGGGGCTTGGTGTTGGGGTTCTTAATTTGACCCAAGCCCAGTCCATGTAAAGGGCGAGGAGGAGTTCATGGATGAAGAATTGGTTGCTCCAGCATGACCAATTCTTGCACATTCTTTTTTTTTGCAGGAGATCCAGGAGAATAATCCTGATGATTTCAGGAATTATCTCTGGGTGACGAACCCCATTTTTCACCATCTGTTGGCTTTGCTGTCCCCTAATATTACAAAGCAGGACACCTGAATGCGGCAAGTCATCACTCCCGAGCAGAGGCTCGTCGCCACCTTGCGGTACTTGGCAACGGGGAGAAGTCTGCAGGACATCAAGTTCTCCACAGGCATCTCTCCCCAGGCTCTGGGGATCATTATTCCAGAGACCTGTTCTGCCATCATACAGGTCCTGCAGAAGGACGATATTAGGGTGAATTTTATCCTTTAACATCACATTCTATGTATTTAATGTTTGCTAATGTATTGTATTTATTTCATCATTCCATAATTACCATGATTGTAATATGCTGTGAATGCCCTCTTTGTTCTCATGCATGCTGGAAGCTTTTATTTGTCCTTCATGCATATTTGCCTTCACTAACCTCCCCAGCATGCTATCCTGGACCCATACACACCTAGCCTAGTCACTTAACAATGTTTTTTCTCAGCTCCATTGTAGTTCTTACCCTAAACACCCCCTAAAATGTGTTTAAATGTTATTTTTGTCCTTTAAATTCAGGCAGAGTGCAAAATGTATTTTTTTGGGGTGCCTAAACTCATTTGGAACCCTCCCTTCCCCCCAACCGCTAAGTCAGCTAATACCAATCCTCTATCTGCTGACTTTGCCAAACCCCGGACCAGAGGATTTTTAACTACCGACTGGCCAGAGCCAGAAGAGTGGTGGAGAATGCTTTCGGCATAATGGCCAGCCGGTTCCGCCTATTTCTAACACCAATCCACATGGAGATATAGAAACTCAACCATATTGTGCTTGCCTGCTGCATTCTGCACAATTTTCTACGTAAAAATGCTACGTACTATGTGGCCTCAGTTGGGCCTGAGGCCAGATTTCCTGATCAATCAACCCTGACACTTGAACCTGGCCATCCTGACTTGCCCCCCCAAAGCACCCACAAAGTCAGACAAAAATATCTGGAGTACTTTGCGGGTAGGGGGGCCATTGATATGCCAGCAAATGTGTGAAACATTTTTAAAATAAATTCTTATTTTAAAATGAGCTAATATTTCATTTGATGTACTGCTTGTGTTTCTTTTAGCTGTCTCCTAGGTTCTACAATGGGCTTTTCTTTTTGGCCATTTTCTTCAATAGTGCAAACGTAATTTATTTTATACATGAGGTGACAATCTTTTCTTCAGCTAACTATTATGTTGCGGGTCTGCTACACACACACAATGTTTTTGTTGTTAATGCATGTAATGCATTAATGATAAAATAATCCTTTTCAGCACCATGAATTAATTGTTTTGAGTCCCTAAAATGGCATGATTGGTGCAAATTTTAGAGCACTGTGGGGGTTATTTACTGAAGGCAAATCCACTTTGCACTCCAAGTGCACTGCAAGTCCAGCTCTCCGGCTCTCAAACATCTGTTTTTCGGAAATTCCGACAGCAAATGTCCGATGGAGCCTACACACGATTGGAATTTCTGACAACAAGCTCACATCGAACATTTGTTGTCGGAAATTCCGATCATGTGTATGCGGCATTAGAATGCCATAAATTCAAGAACAGATTTCCATGCTTTTCATTCCATATTTATCATCACTATGGTCCACAATGATCATCATTTTGACCCCATTAACTATTAGGAAATCAAACGAATGTTCTTAAAGCAAATTTTTTGAACAAAGTTCTATTGGTGCATGGCTTGCTTACAATGGAACTTTACCCATAACAACTTGATAAAATAATGTTCAAGGAACATACATTCCACATAATGCTAACAAAATTATTGTGTGCTGTAAATTGCCTCCAGCATTGTTCCTTTTCCTTTTTGCTGGCTGCCATTTTGCTGAAGCCGAGTCCCTGAGCAGAAGTAAATCTTTAGGCTGGCAGCAGATCGACCTCAAGTTGTTCTGATTTTAGGCACAGTGCCTAAAAATAGAGAGCAACTGAGCATGTGCAGTGCAGTGCAGGGTGACACAGTGTACTACTGGATTTTAAACAGTATGGGCACTTATTTTTAATGTTTTACATAGCTAAAAGCAGGGCCGGACTGGGAATAAAAATCATTCAGGTTAAAAGTGGTAAAAGTGGAGCAATCATCAAGGGGGGACTCTGGTGACCAGAGACCACCTTCCACAGAAAGAATACACTAAGGTAAGGAGGTGGGGTTACTGATATAAGGGGGAAACCTTTATATCAGTGCCCCCTACATTATTGTATTCACTCCCCCCTTACATCAGTGACCCCTCTCAGACTGGCCTGGCAACGCTGTCCCTGACCTCCTCTCAGGTGCACCGTGCAGGGATCAGTCAGACGGCTTCAGCTTGGTGGCTCTGGTTTTATCCTATAGTCGCCTCTCCACAGTCCACACACATCTGACTCCTCCCGTAACCCCAATCCCGGCGGTACTCTCACTCCTCTCCAGACTCCCTAGGAGACTGTGGACATGATACAAGAGATGATCAGAGACTTAGGACATGTTACAAGAGATGGTCAGAGACTGAGGACATGATACAAGAGATGGTCAGAGACTGAGGACATGATACATGAGATGGTCATAGATTGCAGACATGGTACAAGAGATGGTCAGAGACTGCAGACATGATACAAGAGATGGTCAGAGGCTGCCGACAAGATACAAGAGATCAATACAGCCTCACTGTGCCCATCTGCAGTCTCACTGTGCCCATCAATTTTATTTATTTATTTATTTATGGTACTTATATAGCGCCGTCAATTTACACAGCGCTTTACATATACATTGTACATTCACATCAGTCCCTACCCTCAAGGAGTTTACAATCTAAGGTCCCTAACTCACATTCATACATACTAGGGACAATTTAGACAGGATCCAATTAACCTACCAGCATGTCTTTGGCGTGTGGGAGGAAACTGGAGTACCTGGAGGAAATCCACGCAGGCACAGGGAGAACATGCAAACTCCAGGCAGGTAGTGTCGTGGTTGGGATTCGAACCAGCGACCCTTCTTACTGCTAGGCGAAAGTGCTATCCACTACATCACTATCAATGCAGCCTTGCCAGTGCCCATCAATGCAGCCTCACTGTGCCCATCAATGCAGCCTCACTGAGCCATCAATGCAGCCTCACTGTGCCCATCTGCAGCCTCATTAGTGTCAACAATGTAGCCTCAATGTGCCAAAAATTCAGCCTCACTGTGCCCATCTGTATTCTCGTCAGTCCCTATCTGCAGCCTCACTGTGCCAACAATGCAGATTCACTGTGCCCATTTGTATCATCAGTGCCCATCTGCAGCCTCACTGTGCCAACAATGCAGCCTCACCCTGCCCATCTGCAGCCTCACTGTGCCAACAATGCAGCTTCACTGTGCCCATCTGCAGCATCCCTGTGCCCATCTGCAGCCTCACTGTGCCCATCTGTATCCTCATCAGTGCCCATCTGCAGCCTCACTGTGACTATGCCCATCTGCAGCCTCACCAGTACCTTGATTACACACAACGGGTGTATCCCGAAGTGTCATGCAGCTGCAGTCTGAACTGTTCGGCGGCCGTTCCATCTGTGATAGAAGGTCAACTGAACACTGATACAATGCTTGGAAATTGAATCAGTGTTCCGTCTATGAAGGACAAGGAGGCGGGGCTTTGTTACAGTGGATGGCCGCCGAACAGTTCAGACTGCAGCTGCATGACACAGTGGATGACACCCGCTCTTTGTGATTTCAAAAACAGAGTGAGGGAGAGGAGGACTCTGCATTTGGATCAGCCCTGGGCACTGCTGCAGCCGCAGCTCAAAGCTTCCCCAGGGCAGGCGGCCTACCGGGAAATTTCCCCGTATCCGGGTAGGCCAGTTCAACCCTGGCTTAAAGGGGCAAGCCTTAAGTGATCTATCAGAACTTAATTTTCTGACTAAAGTACCATTTTAGTGTTTCATCCACCTTAGTGGGAAGCCCAAACCTGCAGATATTACTGCAATCTACTGAGTTTTGATAGTCATGATGGCAGTTCCTCTATTGTAGGCCCATCTCTCAGCACACTTTTGAGCTTTGTCTTCACTGTCAGAAGCAGCAACTCAGCAATAATGTCAATTTGAAATTTGGGAAAGCAGCATCCCCACTCCATATGCTAATAAAACCAAGCTATCTGCTAGCCTCTCTGTGATTTTCCTGGCTTTAGTGCAATCCAAGATACTGTAATACCTTAATATGAGATTATACATTAATCTAGAAATACAACAATAGAGGTGATTGGACTTCAAAATTATTTGCTAAAGTAAATACTGATGGCTAACAGTATGAATGGATTTATCTAAGGATTGGATGTCTCTCTAGAAATGACACATGTAGCTACAATATGATGACATGTCTTATTTTTCCTCGGCTGTTCCTGATACTTCTGTTGGGTCTCATCACTCATCACTGCCTACTGCTGAAGCCTCCATTAGATCCTCCTGAGCACCACACAACCCTAGCCCTGTCATTGGCCCATGCTGCTTTAAAAGCCACTATTGTGTATTATCTATTGTAGAATATTCTTGTCTATGGGTGTGATTATGTCTAGAGTTCCTGGACTGAACCCATTGCCGACCCCACCAACTTTGGCCATGTTTGAGCCCTTCATGCCCAGAGAAAATTTGAATTTGTTCTACATTTTTAAGTTGATGCACATTTTCTGGGCTACAATTCTGCATTACCCCTCGGTATTGTTAATGCCTGTCTGGTTTGACCTGGACATGACTCTTAACTGCTCTGTGTGATAGTCTGATGCCACGTACACACGGGCGGACTTTTCGACCGGGCTGGTCCGACGGACTTTACGACGGACTTTCAACGGACTTTTGACGGACTTCCGACGGACTTTTGTACGAACGGACTTGCCTACACACGATCACATTAAAGTCCGATGGATTTGTACGTGATGACATATGACCGGACTAAAATAAGAAAGTTGATAGCCAGTAGCCAATAGCTGCCCTAGCGTGGGTTTTCGTCCGTCGAACTAGCATACAGACGAGTGGATTTTTCGACCGGACTCCAGTCCGTCGGAAAGATTTGAAACATGTTTCAAATCTAAAGTCCGTCAGATTTTTGACCGAAAAAGTCCGCTGCAGGTCCGATGGAGCCCAGACACGGTCGGATTGTCCGCCGGATTCGGTCCGTCGGACCAGTCCGGTCAAAAAGTCCGCCAGTGTGTATGCGGCATAACTGTTTTTCATAAGGAATTTAATAATATTTATTGAAGATTTTCAGCGTTTATATATTATTATTGAGGTTTTTAAAGGTTACAGGAAAATAATAATTAAGATTATGCATTAACAAAAAAAGGGGGGCATTATATTCCAAATAAGAAATGATTATTACAAATATGTGCATAAAGGGTGGAGTATGAAAACACTAAACGCTGGACTGGGTAGTATTTATAAGTGGTAGCAACATAAAAACTCAAAGTAGATATTCTAACTATGTTTAAATCTTCCTCTCTGATGTGACCTCAGGCTCCTTAGAAAACCCATCTGTTCTTCTCCCAGTCCTTACTGGGGAAGGGCCACTCTGCTCAGACACTATCTTCTGGTGCATAAGTCCTGAGAGCACCTAAATGGCAGATCACATATACTGTATCATTTGTACCCCAAAAGTAGTTGAATTCTCAGTAGGATCCCAGGCAGTGGGTTTAGAACTAAAGCATTACAATATGACCAACCTAAGAAAAATCTGCTGACTAACAATTTAATGATGTATACAGCAAAGTATAAGAAAGATGCTTTGGCAGTGTTAAATGTACAGCGGAATTCAGCTAATTATTTCCAGCAGTAAAAGTTTCATTTGTGGCAATAGTCTTGGCAGAAATTTTTTTGTAATTAAAATAACTGTTCCAAGCAGTTATATAAAAGCAATTTTAAAATGACTGTTTTTCATCAACTAATGTACTTAATGCCAAGAATAGTTTGTTTACTGCATCTTATTTATTTACCATATTAAAACTGTATGCATTTATTAGAATGTAATGTGTTTAGTTAAGGCACATCTTTTTTAAGCCCTTCCCAGCTGCATTAGTATTGCTAGGTGTGTTTTCAGTAGCTATAAGTAAACCTAGTATATTATATATTAAAATAAGTCTAATTTTAAAGTGCAGTATTTTCCGCACCATAAGGCGCACCGGATTATAAGGCGCAGTCTCAATTACGGGGACTATTTCTGTACCTGACCCATACATAAGGCGCATTGCATTATAAGGCGCATGCTAAAACATATGGTTTACAAAAAAAAGGTAACGAAAGCAAAACAGTGAGTTTACTTGTACTTTATTCTACTATTCTATTATTTCCTACTGATCAGCGGTTTTACCAAAAGTAGATCGCCCAGCTCACAGGTAGGAGAAACACCGGCCACACTGCGCTGGAGATACAGTTCATATGAAGGGACGAATGACTTCCCGGTCAGTACGGGGATAGTCAGTAGTCTCACTGAGATCGGGGTGCTCCGCTCACACAGCGATACACACACCAGCCGTGTAGCACTGGAGTTGGACCCATGTGATGTGGCTCCAGCCGGAGACTCAGAGCGCATCAACAGTGTGCTAGTGCCCAGGTGTAAAAGGGGTTTGATGGATCTGTTTAGATTGTAGATCTCCTTCAAAGTGGAGTGGTTGGTTTATCGCTGCCAGCGTACATCCCTGTGTCAGAGCGGGAAATGATTTTGGAACTCAGTGCACACATAAGGCGCAGCAGATTATTAGTCGCACGGACGATTTGGAGGAACATATAAGGCCTTATAGTGCGGAAAATACGGTAGTTATTATTATTATTATACAGGATTTCTATAGAGCCAACAGTTTACGCAGCGCTTTACAATATAAAAGGGAGACAATATAGTTAGAATACAATAAAATACAAGAGGATTAAGAGGGCTCTGCTCAGAAGAGCTTACAATCTAATAGGGTGGGGCAGATGGTACAAAAGGTTGTAACTGTGGGGAATGAGCTGATGTATGTGGTAAAAGATTAGTTGGAGGCGTGATAGGCTTCCTTGAAGAGATGAGTTTTCAGGGATCGCCTGAAGGTAGCAAGAGTACAGGATAGCTGGACAGGTTGAGGTAGCGGGTTCCAGAGGATGGGAGAGGCTCTGGAGAAATCCTGGAGATGAGCATGGGAGGAGGAGATGAGGGAGTTTGAGAGTAGGAGGTCTTGGGAGGAGCAGAGAGGATGGTTTGGGTGATATTTGTAGACAAGATTGGTGATGTAGCTCGGGGCAGAGTTGTGAATGGCTTTGTATGTTGTGGTTAGTATTTTAAATTTAATTCGCTGGGCGATTGGGAGCCAGTGTAGGGATTGGAGGAGAGGGTTGGCAGACGCTCTATGGTGGGTAAGGTGGATAAGCCTGACAGCAGCATTCACGATTGCCTGAAAAGGGGATAACCTATGGAGAGGCAGGCCAATGAGAAGGGAGTTGCAATAGTCAAGGCGAGAGATAACAAGGGAGTGATTGAGGAGCTTGGTGGTTTCATTTGTTAAAAATGGGCGAATTTTAGAGATGTTACGGAGGTGAATTCTACAAACTTTTGACAACGATTGGATTTGAGGCTGAAAGGACAAGTCAGATCTAGGATTACACCTAGTGCCCTGCGTGAGCAGAGGGACTGATGGTTGCATTGTTGATTTTGATAGAAAAGTCATGGAGGGGGGCATAGATGGGGGCAATATTAATAGTTCGGTTTTAGAGAGATTTAGTTTAAGGAAGTGGTGGAACATCCATGCTGATATGTCAGTTAGTAAGTTAGTAATGCAAGAGGACACTGAAGGTGTGAGGTAAGGAGTAGACAGATAGATTTGGGTGTCATTGGCATATAAGTGGTATTGGAAGCCATGGGCCGTTATCAAGTGTCTAAGGGGGAGGTGTAGATAGAGAAGAGAAGGGGTCCAAGAACAGAGCCTTGGGGGGACCCCCGCAGAAAGGGGCAATGGAGAGGAGGAGACAGAGTTGTAAGTAACACTCAAGGAGCGCTGTCATAGGTAGGCAGAGAACCAGGATAGAGAAGAATCTTGGAGGCCAAAGGAATGGAGTTTATTGAGAAGGAGTGGGTGGTCAACAGTATCAAAGGCCTCAGAGAGGTCAAGTAGTAGGAGTATGGAGTAGTGGCCGTTGGTTTTAGCAGTTTCCGTGGAGTTCTGTGAGCGAAAGCCAGACTGTAAGGGGTCAAGAAGGTTATTTTCACTGAGGTAAGAGCTAAGACAGATGTAGACCAAGCGCTGTAGAAGTTTAGAGGTGAATGGGAGCAATGAGATGGGTCTTAAGTTGTTCAGGTTGGTGGGGTCCAGTGAGGGCTTTTTAAGTATGTTATTAAGTTTAGTGCATGTATGTCAGTGCTTAGTAGGAATAAAAGTTCTTTGCCCATACACATGTTGATTACCTGCAAAGAAGGCTTGTTTTAGATCCCCTGAGCCAAAAAATTGAGCATTCCTGGACCCATCATGCATATTGTTTTGCGGGGCTGGTGATGTATTTGCAAGATACAAAAGCCTTGTCATATTCTGTTTGTTGGGGGTCAGGATTATATTAGAAGCTATGATGGAAGGGCATTATAGGTGGGTGTCTCTTTTATACTTTTAGGGCTTATTCGCATGTGAGGTTGGATGGGGTGTTAAAACACCATGGTTGACCCGCTTTTATCCCCATGCAACTGTTACCCCCTTTAGCTGCAGAGGCTGCGTCCGGGGTGGGGGTGGGGGGGACATGCCACGGCAGGAATTATCCCCTATGTCAATTATCCCATATGGCTGTACACTGGAGAGGAGACCTGGCACTGGATCCCAGCAATGGTGAGATATTACTTTTACTCTTCCCCCCTCATCCAAAGTGGAGGTGGAAACTCTTTACTGGGCAAGGGATCTTAAACACTTTGGATGCAGGGACCCAGGATGTTTTTCAGGGACTGATGTCCATGTACCAAAGTTTTTCATAAAATATTTTCCAGGATTTTGATGAAACATTTGCTAGAGATGGATTGGCTGAGGAAATAGCTAGAGATGAAGGACAAGCAAATCCATTCGGGATCAGAGGTTTGAGTAAAGAAACATGTGGAATAAATTTGGTAACTTGAGATGCAGGTTGATTTACTAAAGGCAAATCCACTTTTCACTACAAGTGCAGTCGCTGTAGATCTAAGGGGAAGATCTAAAATGAGGGTAAGCTCTGTTGATTTTATCATCCAATCATGTGCAAGCTAAAATGCTGTTTTTTATTTTCCTTGCATGTCCCCCTCAGATCTACAGCAACTGCACTTCCAAGTGCACTTTCAGTGCACTTCCAAGTACACTTGCAGTGCACTTGTAGTGCAAAGTGGATTTGCCTTTAGTAAATAACCCCCAGTATTTGTAGATGACTGCATTAATTATTGCAGTGATAACATAAGTGATAATATAACATGGTGTAAACTTAATCGATGGAACTTTGAATATTTTGGTGGCAAGCCAAACCTCATCCTAGGTAGGCGCTAGGATGAGTGTATAATAGTTTTTGGTTTCTCTGCTTAACAGAGAGACAGCTAGGTAAATGTAATTGCTGTTTGCTTAACAGAGAGTGGTGATCAGCCAGTATAGTCTGCTCAGTGTGCTCTGGTGCTGCTCATTCTGTCTTGAAGTTTCACTGTGTCCTAGCAACTATGGAAAGTGCTGGATATTAGATGGAAATCATGCAGATAGGAGCATAAATATACATACAGCCCTGGCCAATTATAAGGGGAGGTGCCCCTAGGCATGCTGGGTGCCTGTATTTATATTCTGGGAGCACATGGGCTCAGGGTCTTTCCTAGCAGAGGATTGCACCAGGCTGGGGGAGAGGTGCTGCTGCTCCTGGCACTTGCTGCCATGTGTCCACAGGTGGGTGACCTGGGGGCCTGAAGTCTGTGTGGTGGACCCTGGCCCTGCCATAGCTGACAGAGGGAGAGTCTACAGTGCATCTGGTCTGGTATCATGGAGAGAGAAGGCTGCCAGTGATGCTTCAGGAGCCTGAGTACAGACACCCTAAGGATCTTTAGCCAGTTAAACCCCTGTTGTGCTCTAAGTCAGCTGAGGGTCCACACAAAGAGAACACTGGCTAGTGTTTTTAGAGCTTTGTCCAGAACTGTCCACTAATTTACTAAGGGACATTGCTCTATTCTGCAATCAGTTTGCTGCTGCAGTGACAAAGTATTTATTTGCCTTCTGCAAGCACTTCAGCCAAGTCTCACTAGGAAAGGAAGTGAATAGCGTGACGAGTTCAATTTGGAGGTATCCCACTATATCCCTTACCCTATCCAAATAAAACAATAAAAACAAAACCCCTAGACTGCTTATTGGAATAACGAGAGGAATTGAGTGTGCACCTGGAAATGGCAGATTCTAGCATAGACATCAGAGCCAGGATATGATTTACTGGCACAATGAATTCTGTTGCTGCTGGAGCTTTGGATTCTTGAGATTTGAAGGACCACAAGGGTGCATCAGCTCTGAAGTTGGCAGTTCTGCGTTTAAAAGTGAACACAAAGTCAAACTGAGAGAACAAGGACCAATGGGCTTGCTTGTATTAATTGACAGGAAGTTCGTAAGTACTAGGGGTTTTTATGGTTTATAGAAGTGGTTGTCGAACAGACAATCCTAAGAGGTATCCTTACTTCTCCTGTTGCCAAAGGTGAACAATAGCAGACAGCAAGCTGCAGTGGAGATCACCTCATAGAGCTGGTCAGGAGAGTCTACAAGTCATTCATGGTCCCAGAGGGCGAACCCTACGACACCCACAGAAAGGCTGCAAACATGGGTGTTGTCCCTAGAACCAGTCTCTGTTAAAATGGAGAGCTGGATTTTTGAGACAAAACCTGAAGTGGCGCTGAGGACGTTGTGAGATAGGCATCTCCAGGACTGACCGACCCACCGAGAGACCCTACCGGGAGACACACGGTGTCATCCATCTATGCTGCTGGATCCATTCATCTTCTTCACCCCTCATAGTGGGTAACAAGCGTGTTTGATCATTTGTTCACTCAAATGGTCCATCCAATCTGGTAAGAGTGCATTTTACTGACGGCGGAGGATTTCTCACTATGAACTTTGGCTACAGCATTTGGCTCATTCATTTCTATCACGTGGTGGATAACATATAATGTTGAAGTGTATGGACTTTCATTATTGCGCTGCACCTTTTCATTTTTTTATATTTACATTCTTAGGTGTTGTGATTTGCCTTTTTGGTGTCCAGCTTGCAATTGTCATTGTAGCTTTCTTGCTTGTGTGCCCTGATTGCTTCCTTTTTACCAAGAACCTGAAGAGGAGGCAGAGGTTGCCCGTGATAGTGCTTGAGGGATCATGAGAGGATGCCATCAGCATCAGGGAGGGGGCCAGAACAGAGAGCAGTTTGGACTTCTCCAGGGTACCTGAGAGGTGGACCCAGTGGACTCAATGCAACTGGATGACCGTGAGACAATTTATTGGTGCTGAATGGGGATTAGCCCATGCCCAGATGGCCGCTGATGTATATTTACCCCAGGAGAAAGGCACGCAAAGAAACTGCCCTTTTTGTTGCAACTTCAGTGTTACACTTATACACATGTAGAAATGGAGTTTGGGTGGGATTCCCCATATGTGTTTGAGGAACTATTTAATCAGCTGGAGGAAAACTGAATATTTATATCAGCAAGCATATGAGAGTATATATGGGTCCAAGGCGCAGCATCATATGGTGATTCATATGGATTCAGAACTGATTACTGTGAGTTATACCCTAGAAGGAGGGTAAGGAAGACTTCTGTGCCCTTTACTGTGCCAGTGTCTGTTTTGATGATACCATATTAACCACTTGAACCCTGGAAGATTTACCCCCTTCATTACCATGCCATTTTTTACGATACGGCACTGCGTTATTTTACCTGACAATTGCGCGGTCGTGCAATGTTGTACGCAAATAAAATTTATGTCCTTTTTTTCTTACAAATAGAGCTTTCTTTTGGTGATAATTGTTTACTTCCTGCTATAAAACATATCCAATAAAAGAAAAATTGAAAAAATCTAATTTCTTCTTCAATTTAGGCCAAAATGTATTCTGCTACATATTTTTGGTAAAAAAAATCCCAATAAGCGTATATTGATTGGTTTTCGCTAAAGTTATAGCATCTACAAATTATGGGATATTTTTCTTTTTTTTTTAATTTTATTTTTTACTAGTAATGGTGGTGATCAGTGACTTACAGCTGGACTGCAATATTGCAGCAGACAATCGGACACTAACTGACACTTTTTTGGGACCAGTGACACTAATACAGTGATCAGTGCTAAATATATGCACTGTCACTGTACTAATGACACTGGTTGGGAAGGGGCTAACATCAGTGGTGAGGAGGTGCTTTTACTAGGGGATGGCTTGGATCCATGTTTCTGTTTTGCAGGAACACAGGATTCATGCCTTCCCCTATGACAGAATGGTGATCTGCCTTGTTTACATAGGCAGATTGGCGTTCTGGCTCTAACGATCGCTGGGCGCTGGCTGACATCAAGTCTGCGGTACCTGCAGATCAGCTCCCGCTGTGTATAATCATTGGTGACGGGCATGCGTGCCCCAGATTCAGAAGTGTCAGATCATGTACTAGGTACGTGATCCAGTGCAGTAGTGCCTTCTTGCCGCAGTATAAGTATCTTATACTGGCGGCAAGTGGTTATGTTTGGGATCCCTGTAGTGGAAAGTAGGGAGTGTAGGTGCCTTGAAAGCCACTGCAGGTCCTCTACTAGAGTAGTGAGCGGGTGTACCATAAATAGCGAGAAAGTGCCAGTCCTGCCCCAGCCAGTTTGAAGCATCTTGGGTGGAGGGCTGTATAGAAAGTCAGCAAAGATGTAATATTTGCCCACATTATTAATGTTCTCTGTGGGTGGTGGTGGCAAGCAAGGAGAGGTACAGGACTATGGAACTACTCACATCCCTTAGGTATAGGATGTAAGACCCTGACAAACCCTAAGAAGTATGGGGTGCTCCTTAAACTCAGCTCTTGACTGTGCTAATATCTGTTTGTAACCAAGGGATAGTGCCGTCACCCTGTGGGATGACTGAAGCATTTAAATATCTGTTCCAGTAAAGAAGTTAAAAGGCTGTCATATGGAATCTCCCTTCTCATAACCTCTGTAGCGCCCACCCCATTTAGATGGGTGCTAAATAGGGTTTAGGTAGATGTAGGTAAATTTGGCCAGGACCTTACATTTTAGATCTGGTTGTCTGTTCAGGTGTGGAGGAGTGACAGAATAGAGGGGGGGGGGTGTGATCACCTGCAATCTTGTTCAAGTAAGTTCCACCTATCCTTCTGGGATCATGTTCTGGAGGGAGGGCTGGATTTGAGGTCAGAGTGATGGGCAGTTTGTGGAGGCCTTCTTGGTCTAATCATTAATTTGGTTGGGCAGGGGCGGTTACACTACTTAAACTGAGGTCAGACTGAGGGAGAGAGGGCTGAAAAGGAGCAATCATGATGTCAGGAGAGGAGCCGCAGGCTTGAAGGCCTGGGGGTTCAGAGACCCCAGTGCTGGATAGCAGGAGGGGACTTGAAGGCCTGAGGGTTCAGAGACCTCAGTGCTGGATAGTCCACAAGTACAGCAACTATGTGATCTGGAGAGTGGGCCGAACATCCCAGCCTGGGATGCATCCGATCATGTGGAGCGGGAAGTAGCTGCAAAGAGGACGTAGTAAACTGGAATCGACCCTCTGTGGCAATCATGGACCGTCGATGGGAGAGAGCAAGGGAGTGCAACCCAGCAGTGCTTATTGGTCTGGTACTTTACTGAACTGACGGCGGGAGGATTACAGAAGTCAGAGATTAGGGCGGTGATGGCCTGGAGCTTCTAAATATCTGCAACCCACAGTGTCTTTCAGAGGGGCATTGGTCAGTTCACTGTAAGAGAGGACTATCATCAGGAACCAAGAAGTAAGAGGCAGCTCATATTCCCATAATCAGCATGTAACATACTGCAAGTAAGTGAATAAAAGTTTCTTTCTAAAAGTTACTGGGCTGTCTACTGGTTGTGAATTCATGCAAGGGTGGAAGAACGGAGGCAATTAACAGAAAGGCCTGAACACACACAGCAGCTCCCAAGGGAAAAGTGCGCTACATCTCTAATGGGAACGTGTTCTGAAAATGAAACCTTGTGCTGGAAGCGCTGCTACTTGCATCCTCCACCATAAGGCGTGGTGAAGGTATGTGCACATGGAGAACATGCAGCTTGGCTGGTTACACAACAATAATACATAAAACAATAACCAACCCATCTAATTCAGTATGAGTAATATGACCTGTCTGCAATTTGTAAATTTCACTACAGGTACTCCTCACTTAACGACCAGGTTCCGTTCCAGCGACCAGGTCGTTAAACGAATTGGTCGATAAACAAGGAGCCAGTAATCAATATTTTAAGCATTCTTAACTACTGTACAGTACTGTGTTCTGAAAAAAAGTTTAAACACAAAACTCCAACTCAATAACATTGTTTTAATTTGCATAAGTACAGAACACAAAAATATAAACAACAAAAATACTGTACTGTACAGGATACAATGATGTACAGTGCCCAAAAAGTAAAAGTATATGGTAGACATTTAGAGTAACATTTTAGTCATCAAATCTTTAAAAGGGTGATAGTGCTTCAGGGTCATCAGTGTCATCATTGAAATAACCAGCAGGGTCATCAGTGACATCATTGGAGTTACCGGCAGGTTCATCAGTGTCATCATTGGAGTTACCAGCAGGGTCATCAGTGTCATTATTGGAGTTACCAGCAGGGTCGACAGTGTCATCATTGGAGTTACCAGCGGAGTCATCAGGAGTTGTAGATGAGGGAGAAGATGACAAGGAAATTATAGAACTGGTAGGGGTAGCATTCAAGAAGAATTCTGTTAAGGTGCTCTGCTTTGTAATTTTATTTTTTTCATCATAAATTTCACGATAACATTGCATAAGTTCTTTCATCTGCCGTTCCACTTTAGAGAACCTTTCAACATTTGGGTCCAAACTCTATAATTGTAATAAAGCTGCATTCATTTTTGAGAACACGCTAGCTAACCCCCTGACTGTGAACCTCTTTTGTACTTCTTCCATTGTTTCCTCCTTTTCTTCCTCTTCCAGTTCTAAGTGCTGTTGTGCTTCCAACTCTATTAAATCTTCATTACTTAGCTTCCCCTCAACAAAATCCACTAATTCTTTAATATCTGTCACTTCAACATCTAAGTCAAGCATGTTAGCAAGTTGCACACTTATTTGATTTATAACTGCAACATCTGTTTCGTCAAACCCTTCGCTATTGTTCACAAAGCGCTTTAAGCATTTTTTCCATATACCCTGCATACACTTTTCTGTTACTCCCTCCCAAACTGATGCAATGTTTTTTATGCAGTGTAAAATGTTGTAAGCTTTTCAAAAAATCACAAAGGGTAACTTCATCATTTTCAGCTGCTTCTACAGCTTTGGAAAAGGTGGTGTGCAAATAGTGGCCTTGAATAGTGCTATTGCACCCTGATCCATGGGTTGTAGGATAGCACAGTGCTGTGTTTTGGCCTAGGCCAACAAGGCCCAGGCCTAGGGCGGCACTTTGCGGGGGGGCGGCAAAAGGCCGCCCCCCCCCCACGAGAACGGCACCTGCGCCCTCTTCCCACACAGCAGGGCCACCATCAGGGGAGTACAGCTTAGGAGTGGCGTCGGGTGAGGAGGAAAAGCCAGAAAGCAATTTAACTAGGAGCCGTCAAGCCGCCCCTGTAAAGCCCTGATTCTATCTCTGAATGGCCCTCTGCTGTGACCAATCATGGGGAGGGACACAGCGGGCAGGAAGCTGGGCGGCGGCCCGCTGAAACCAATTAGAGCTGCTCTTTCTCTCTTCGGCTGACAGAAAGGGGAGGGGGGAGTTCTCTGGCAAATGGAGCAGCAGCGCTGTGACAGGGAGAGGAGAGATGCGGGCTGTCTGTGTATCTCCCCCGCTCGCCCCCCTCCTCTCTCTGTCAGCCGAACGGAGAAAAAAGAGAGAGCGGCTCTAATTGGTTTCACTGCGCCGCCGCCCAGCTTCCTGACCGCTGCCTCCCTCCCCATGATTGGCCACAGCAGAGGGCCAATCAGAAGACTCTGGGGGCATCATGGGAAAAGTAGTCCCTACAGCCCCCAGCATGCATGCATGCACTCTGCTGGGGGGGGGGGGGGTTACAGGAGGAGAAAAAGAGTACTGTGCTGGGGGAAGCCAGAGAGGGAGCCACACTGTACCCGCATCACCAGAGAGAACCACACTGTACCCGCACCACCAGAGAGAACCACACCACTAGAGGGAGCCACGCTGTACCTGCACCACCCGAGAGGGAGCCACGCTGTACCTGCACCACCCAAGAGGGAGCCACGCTGTACCCGCACCACCCGAGAGGGAGCCACGCTGTACCCGCACCACCCGAGAGGGAGCCACGCTGTACCCGCACCACCCGAGAGGGAGCCACGCTGTACCTGCACCACCCGAGAGGGAGCCACGCTGTACCCGCACCACCCGAGAGGGAGCCACGCTGTACCCGCACCACCCGAGAGGGAGCCACGCTGTACCCGCACCACCCGAGAGGGAGCCACGCTGTACCCGCACCACCCGAGAGGGAGCCACGCTGTACCCGCACCACCCGAGAGGGAGCCACGCTGTACCCGCACCACCCGAGAGGGAGCCACGCTGTACCCGCACCACCCGAGAGGGAGCCACGCTGTACCCGCACCACCCGAGAGGGAGCCCGCTGTACCCGCACCACCCGAGAGGGAGCCACGCTGTACCCGCACCACCCGAGAGAGAGCCACGCTGTACCCGCACCACCCGAGAGGGAGCCACGCTGTACCCGCACCACCCGAGAGGGAGCCACGCTGTACCCGCACCACCCGAGAGAGAGCCACGCTGTACCCGCACCACCCGAGAGAGAGCCACGCTGTACCCGCACCACCCGAGAGAGAGCCACGCTGTACCCGCACCACCCGAGAGAGAGCCACGCTGTACCCGCACCACCCGAGAGAGAGCCACGCTGTACCCGCACCACCCGAGAGCCACGCTGTACCCACACCACCAGAGAGCCACGCTGTACCCACACCACCAGAGAGCCACGTTGTACCCACACCACCAGAGAGCCACGCTGTACCCACACCACCAGAGAGCCACGCTGTACCCACACCACCAGAGAGCCACGCTGTACCCGCACCACCAGAGAGCCACGCTGTACCTGCACCACCAGACAGGGAGCCACGCCACCAGAGAGAGCCACGCTGTACCTGCACCACCAGAGGGGGAGAAAGATGAAGCCACTGCCGGGGTACAGACATGCTACACTACTGACCAGAGTCAGCCTGGGCAACCCAGAGTGAGCGAACGTCCAGATGGAGGGATCACTGTTGCAGTTTCACCGGGTCTGGTAAGAGAGCCTGTTGGCCATTATCCATTACTGTTCCCAGGGACTGAGCCATTAGGAAGTGCCTATCCTGATATACTCTAGGCCTTATTGACCGCCATAATGAGCTCCAATGCTGGGCCTCCAGTCCAAAAATTACGGGGGGGGGCACACAATTTTTACTGCACCAGGTGACACCGAACCTAGTGACGCCACTGTCCCGGAGCCCACAACAAGTTACGGCACTGAGCTTCGGTAACTGGCCATACAGGGTGCGCTAGCGTGGGCACCCAGGACATCTGCCACCCAGGGTCCTACAAGCGCCGATCAGTTTTCCGTAGCAGCCACCACCTCTCTCCCCACTGTCAGCCACACACACTCCTCAGCTCCTCCTCCTTCTCGGCTCTAATGTTCTAGTGTACACAGTCAGGAGGAGCCACAGAGGAGGGACATGACTTCAGTGCAAAAGCCACGCTGCTGGTCTGAGGTCTGTGTATAGTTTACAGTGGAGGGGGACACAGTAACCGGGAAGGGGGGCAGATAACAGATGCACACATGGATGAGGGGAGGGGGGGGTAAGGGGATATGTGCTGGGTGCTTTGAGAGGGGAGAGGATATGTGCTAGTGGGGGGGGGTCTGATCCTCCCCTCCCAAAGCACCCAGCACATATCCCCTTACCCCCAAATGAAAAAATGCGGCATCCCTCTCTGTCCCTCTGTCCTCAGCCCATGAAGATGAGAGGGCGGATCTTAAAAAGGAAGAGGTGTGGCCTAAACAGGAAGGGGTGGGTCATATATTTAAATTAGGGGGTGCGCGAGCTTAGTCAGGCCTAGGGCAGCACAAAACCTAAATACACCACTGGGATAGCAGTTGTGTTTTTAGGCAGATACACTTCCTTTACGTCTGGATGTAGGTCATCAAGATGCTAGGGGTGGCCTGGGCATTATCAAGTTGGAGGATAATTTTAAAGGGAACACGCTTTTGCTGATAGTAACGCATGACCGAGGGTATAAAACAATTGATGAACCAGTCATCAAATAAAGCTTGTGTCATCCATGCTTTTTTTTGCATGATAATAAACAAGCAGTGTGTGCTTACTAACCTGCTTCAATGCACGTGGGTTCTGTGAAGGATAGATAAGGAGAGGCTTTAACTTGAACCCAGCAACATTTCTTCCCAACAGCAATGTGACCTTGTCTTTGAAAGCCTTAAAACCGGCATTGTTTTATCTTTGTGTATGTATGACCTTTCAGGCATTTTTTTCAAAAAAAGTCCAGTTTCATCCACGTTAAATATATGCTCTGGACAGTAGCCACCTTTTTCGATGATTTTATCAAATTCAACCACAAATGTTTCAGCTGCTTCCACATCTGCACTTGCAGCCAGCCCACTGATACTCCGATTATGGAGGTTGAATCTCCCACGAAACCTTTGAAACCATCCATGGCTTGCTGTAAATGTTTCAGTTGATTCTTCTCCTTTGTGCACTTTCAAATTCTCATAAACACTGCATGCTTTGGCTTGAATAAATAAAAGATTTATTGGCATTCTTTTTTCTATTTAGTCATCAATCCATACCACCAGCAATTTCTCCATTTCATGAATGAGGCCTTTCTGCTGCCTACTTATTAAGGCTTGATATCCTGTCAAGGCTTTGCTGCCTCTTTCACTCTATCCTTATCCTTTAGGATTGTTGTGATGTGGAAATATTGAGGCCTTAGTTTTTACTTCCAAGGACATCAAATTTGATTAATATGTACGATTTTTTTGTACTCTCCACAAGTTCTCTAAATAGGCATTATACATCTATCTTCTCACCATAAAACACCCATTTCCTGTTAAAGGTCTATTTTAAATGTGGCCACCTAGCTTACATAAGGGAATAGGCCCTGATGCACTATCTATTTAGATACCTCATAGGGAGTAGGGATGGGCCGGTCGGACCCCTGTTCGATTCGCACCAGAACCTATGAACACTGCGAAAGTTCAGACCCAAATAACGAACCCCATTAAAGTCAATGGGACCTGAAAGTCAAAGTGCCCATTTTAAATGCTTATATGCAAGTAATTGGGCATACAATGTTTATGGGGGTCTGGGTCCTGCCCTGGGGGACACGTGTCAATAAAAAAGGTTGGGGAAAAACTTAATTTTTAAATGAGCAGTTTTTTTTTTTATTTTTAAAGTGAAAGCCTAAAAATGAAAAATTCTTTCCAATATAGTGCCTGGGGTCTACCTGTAAAGTGGCATATCTGTGCCATGTCTAGAATCTGCTGCAGCAATAATTGCATTTATAAAGCCAAAGAAAATGACATTTTCCATGCAAGCTGCCTTTATTTTGCTCAGCAACAGCTGGGGAGCCAGAGTGTACGATGAGGCCACAATGTAGTGCACTGGGAACAAGATTAGAGATTTTTTGGATACATTCTGGTGTCACTTTGACTTTGTAAAGAAGTAACAGGTGCGTAAAAATTGATCATTCGGTGTCGGTGTCCACGGATACCGTTGCCTTCCCACCGTAAACCCTATAGAGGTACTCTTGATGAAAGTAAGAATTGGCCTTGTTGTAAAAAATTGCAATGATATGCACCTGTCAAACAGGTGCAGAAAAATTACTTTTTGAGTGTCGGGGGTGCCTTCCCACCGTAACTCTATAGAGGTGCTCTTGATGAAGGCAAAAAAAATTGCAATGATATTCATAATGTTGGTGTTTTTGCCATGTTTGATGTGCCTGAGACACAGTTCGCAGATAGCAACAGTGCGATCTCCTGCAGAAGTGCTGAAAAAGGCCCAGACAGCTGAGCGTTGGGTAGCGGGCAGGGAGATAACAGCTGCACAATGTGATGGAATAGGGTGACTGCTCTCTACTCTTTCTTGATGTCGGCCTCCTTGGGGTTGTGCTGCCTCACCTTCCGTTTCCTCCTCTGCTCTGGCACCCAAGTTGCATCAGTGACCTCATCATCATCATCTCCATCTCCTCCATCTTCATCATTACCACTGGAGGCAACTTGGCAATACACTGCAGCTTGGGGAACATGAATGCCAATGTGTCTACCAGTGTTCCTCCCTCTCTCTAGGCTCATGTTCCTGTCATCCTCAACCTCAGAACCAACATCTGAATCCAGTAATGGCTGGGCATCAAGGAGCAAGTGGCTGATGCTGTGGTCAAATAACTCAGCTGACTCCTCAATGGCTGATGTTGGGGCTATGGCATGAATAGATGTGGACAAGGAGGCAGGTTTATCCACTCTGGCAACTGCAGGGGACTGCACACTTGTCTCTGCTTGCATGACAGAGGATAAGGAGGATAAGGAAGGTTTAGTAAGCCAGTCTACCACCTCCCCTGCATGCTGTGGCTGGATAGCATGGGCAAACTCACTAAACAGAGGAAATGATGCCCTGCCTGAGGACCAATGCTGTATCCTGGCCTAGGCAGCACTTTGCAGGGGGGCAGCATGTAAACAGTCCCCGCCAGCTTGCACTACACTGTTAGTGTAGCGGCAGTCTTATAGGGCGGACTGGGCTGAGAGGCAAATTAGTCTAGCGCCCCCATAAAGCGGCCGCACTGCTTCCAGTATGTGGGCAGCTGGCATTCCACAACTGGGGGGGGGGGCCACTTCTAATTTTGACTGTCCTATCATCCTGGACCACAATCCTTCCTCACTGTGCTATATGTTTTCTGCTGCATCATTGACATGGTTATATCTTCTTAGTCCTCTCCATAAAATGATCATAAATTTGTGCTTAAAGTAGAACTATACTCAACACTTTTTTTTAATGTGGGATAGAATAAGGGAGGGTTATAGCCCCTGTCAGTTTATTTTTTACCATCCCTGTCCCATAGCATAGATTTCCCTTCACTTCCTGCCCCATAGCCAAACAGGAAGTGAGAAGAAATCTATGCAAATTAAGGGAATCCATTGCCCCCCCCAGGCCCTCAGAACTAGTGTTCCCGCTTGAAAATTTCAGGGCGGGTCTTAAACAGCATGGGGTGTGGCCTTGACAGGAAGGGTTGGGTCATATTTAAATTGGGGGGTGCACAAGTTTAGTCAGGCCTAGGGCAGCACAAAACCTAAATACACTAATTCTGAGGACTGACCACCACGTCCACCTTTGCCTGTGGACACATTTGTTGCTGGCCCCCTTACAGTGCCAAGGGAACATCTGCCTCTCCTTGCTGTCCTCCCAGACATTATTGGAAGGGAGGGGGCTGTGCTTATAAGCAAATGTAAAGAAGAAGTTGAAATCTATGCGTAGATGCACTTTAATCAATGTAAGGAGGTGTTTGGTGCACTTTAATTTGAGTACTCACACTATACAGACACACTCCACGAATACACTATAATATGAATGAATGATTTGTAAGGCGCTGCAAATGCGAACTGAATCGCCTCAAGGTGCTAGATCTGTTCTGTGTTGTCAGCTTCTTAGAAGAGATAGGTCTTGAGTTTTTTCCTGAAGGCCTGATGGTTTTCTTCCATGCGGATGTAAGTCGGAAGAGCGTTCTATAGCCGTGGTCCTTGGACTGCGAATCTTCGTTCTCCCTTTGATTTGTAGCGGCATTTGGGAATGAAGAGGAGGTTTTGGTTAGATGATCGAAGACTGCGATTGGGTGTGTAGTGTTTAATTTTCTCTTGAAGGTATTGAGGAGCGTTTCCTTGTATGCATTTGTGGGTGAGGCAGAGGGTCTTGAATGTGATCCGATTCTTTACGGTTAGGCAATGCAGGCTCCTCAGGGATGGGGAGATGGATTCCCAGGGTTTTTATATACTGCAATATAATGCGCCAAACGTACAGTGACGCACAAAACTATATGGCGTTAAACTAGCAGTAACACACACAAAAGAAAATGGCGTTAAATTGGCAGTAACGCACAAAACTATACAGCGTTAAACTGGCAGTAACACACACAGAACTATATGGCATTAAACTAGCAGTAATGCACAAAACTATATGGCGTTAAACTGGCAGTAATGCACACAGAACTATATGGCGTTAAACTGACAGTAACGCACACAGAAGTAAATGGCGTTAAACTGGCAGTAACGCACAAAACTCTATGGCGTTAAACTGGCAGTATAGCACAAAACTAAATGGCGTTAAACTGGCAGTAACGCACACAGAACTATATGGTGCTAAACTGGCAGTAATGCACACAGAACTATATGGCGTTAAACTGGCAGTAACGCACACAAACCTATATGGCGTTAAACTGGCAGTAACGCACACAGAAATAAATGGCGTTAAACTGGCAGTAATGCAATCAAATAGACGGTGTTCAACCGTCACTACACTGACGCTATCTGAACTGTCCCTACTCTAGCTATACACTAATGTAAAGATTGCTGACACGGTCTCACTACACTACAATGAAATTTTACACTGAAACTATCTGAGCTGTCCGTACTCTACACTAATGTATGTATGAATGACATGGTCTGACTACACTACAGTGAAACTATTTGAGCTGTCCCTACTCTAGCTGCATACTATGCAAAGCTGAATGATGGTCCTCCTCACTACACTTACACTATCCCTAGACTGACACTAAACTAATATTCTACACTGACAATTGAAGCAAAATAGCACAGCATAGCACACTAACTAACTAATAGCAATGAACAGAGCCCTGTTCTATCTCTCTCCACGCTGAAATCACACTGAAAATGCCTGCCATTGAAAGAATACTTTTATACTGTGGGGCAGAAATGAGCCACGATTGGATAAAGTCATGATGACAGTGTCCAATCATGACTCTGACAGTGCTCTGTGCCCTGATTGGCTGAAGCTTTCACTGCTTCAGCCAATCAGGGCTTGCAATGCGCTGTTCAGCGCCACAATGCATTGTGGTTGGTTCAGGGGGCCGAACAAACGGTTGAACACCCCGTTTGTTCGAGTGTTCGTCGAACGTCTGAACAGTGAAAGTTCGGCCCGAACTTATGCTCGGGCCTAACCATTCGCCCATCCCTAATAGGGAGGTGTTATAATAGAGTTTCCTGATGTATGTCCAGCTGCTCAACTGGATGTTTGGTTGGCCTAAATGACCTCTAGTACCAGGGTCTTGCAAACCAAGAGTGGATGTCCCAAAGCAATGCCCATTTGAGGGGAGGGAGACACAGATCAGAAAATATAGACTGCAAACGGACCAGAGGAACTAAACTGCAGCCTGCAGTACACTGCGCCCGAAGGTGGTATCCTCTTGCCCTCTTACATCCACCTGATAGAATCTGGTGAATGTATGGACTGAAGACCAAGTCGCAGCCTTACAGATCTGAGCCATGGAGGCCTGGTGATGCACTGCCCAAGAAGCACTAACAGCCCTCGTTGAGTGCGCTTTCACATGAAAAGGAGGAGTCTTCCTCTTTATATCATAAACCTAAAAAATAACCTGTCTAATCCATCTAGAAAGCGTGGATTTCGATGATGCTTGGCCTTTCTTATGGCCATCTGGCAGAACAAACAAACAATCAGTTTTCCGTATCTGAGCGGTTGCCTGCAGATAGACACTGACTGCTCTAACCACATCAAGAGTGTGCATAGATAGTCCCTCCGTGGACTGCGGATCTGGAAAAAAGGATGGTAGGATTACATCTTGATTCAAATGGAATCCTGAAACCACCTTAGGTGATTAGGACGCATAACGATCCTTGTGAATAATTACATATGGCTCTTTACAAGAAAAAGCTGCCAATTCTGATACTCTGCTAGCAGAGGATATGGCTATCAAGAAGACTAATTTTTTAGTCAAAAGCGCTAAAGGAGCCAGGTGCAGTGGCTCAAAGGGTTGTCCCTGTAAAGCCGACAACACCAAATTCAAATCCCATGGGCATGCTGGAGGTTTGACTGGCGGATTCACCCGCAATGCCCCCTGAATAAAGGCCCCCGACAAGGGAATGTGAAGCAATTGGCTTCTGAAAAAATACAGACAAACCCGAAATTTGGACTTTGATAGTGCTCAAAGCCAATCTCATTTCTAGGCCTGACTGAAGAAAGGTCAAGATTCTGCTAAACATATACCTTCTAGGATGCCATCCCCTGGGTTCACACCAGGAAACATATGCCTTCCAGATTTTGTAGTAAATAAGCCTGGAGGCCGGCTTTCTGGCATTGACCAGAGTGGAAAGGGCTGACTCCGAGAGCCCACGGTCTTTTAAAATGTGGATTTCAGCAGCCAAGCCGTCAAATTTAGACTTCGTAAAGCAGGGTGGCAAATCGGACCCTATGTGAGCAGATCTGGTCGGAATGGGAGGACCCAAGGCCTGCCCATTGCCATCTTTATGATCTCTGCATACCAAGGTCGTCTGGGCTACTAAAAGGATCAACTTTGCTTCTCTTTTGACCCTTCCCAGGAACCGCAGAAGAAGTGGGTTCGGAGGGAAGGCATACATTAGATTGTACTGGTCCCATGGGATTGTCAGAGCATCTGACCCCTGAGCAAGTGCATCCCTTGTTCTGGACACAAATTTGTCCAGCTTCCTGTTGAATCTGGACGCGAATAGATCCACATCTGGTGTTCCCCACCTTTGACATATGGTCTGGAATATGTCGGGGTGTAGGGACCATTCTCCTGGGCATAATTGCCGGCGGCTTAAGAAATCTGCTTGCCAATTTTCCACTCCTGGGATAAATACCGCAGACAGGCAGGGAACATGGCTTTCTGCCAATGCAAGAATGCGATTCACCTCCCTTTGGGCATCCAGACTTCTGGTGCCTCCTTGGTGATTGATGCAAGCCACAGCCGTGGCATTGTCGGATTGTATCCGAATAGGATGACCCTGTAGCCTGTAAGACCAGTCCATGAGGACCAAGTAAATTGCCTGAATTTCTAGAATATTGATGGGCAAGCGTCTCTCGGTTGCAGACCATCTTCCCTGCGTGCATCTTTCTTCCAGAACTGCTCCCCAGCCTGTCAGACTGGTATCTGTGGTTACAATCTTCCATTGTAGTGGAAGAAAGGCTTTGCCTTTCAAAGATTTTTGGTTCGTAACCACCAATTGAGGCTTTTGCGTATCCCTGGGGATAGGCACATCGGAAGATCCAAGGCATGAGTCTTTTTGTTCCAAGCTGCGAGAATGCTTCTCTGCAGGGGCCTTGAGTGAAACTGGGCAAATGGAACAGCCTCGAAAGTGGCAACCATCTTTCCTAACAGTCTCATACATAGCCGAATGGATGGGCTCTTTTTGCTTAATACTAAGCGGACTACAGCTCTTACAGCCTTGACCTTTGGCTCTGGTAGAAACACCCTGCCTTGAGTGGTGTCTATGATCATGCCTAGATACTCCAACCTTGTTGAAGGTTGCAAAGAAGACTTTTCTAGGTTGATTATCCAGCCTAGTCTTTCCAAATGTCTTACTGTCTTGAAGACAGCGCGGTTCAGGTGTGCCACTGATTGCTCTATGAGTAGCAAATCGTCTAGATAAGCTACCACATTTATGCCCTGAGCTCTTAGATTTGCTAAGAGAGGGTCTAGAATTTTTGTAAAAATTCGAGGAGCTGTAGCGAGACTGAAAGGAAGGGCCACAAACTGGAAATGGCGCTGGTCTACCGCCTAACGGGAAAAATCGGCACATGAAGATATGCATCCTTGATATCCATTGATGCCATAAATTCTCCCCCCTGCAGGGTGGAGACCACCGAATGAATTGACTGCATTCGGAAGGATCAAATGTGTAGAAACTGATTCAGATCCTTTAGATCTAGGATGGGTCTGACATCTCCCTTTGGCTTTGGAACAGTGAAGAGATTCGAGTAGAACCCTGAACCCTAATCTTTTGGGTTAATTTCTACTATCACTCCCTGGAATAGTAAGTCATCTAAGGCCAGTAGTAGCGGTTCTCACTTTACTGGATCTTTGGGAACTCTTGACCTTAGGAAACGAGCTGGTGGAAGCTCTAGGAACTCTATTTTGTAACTTAGAGATACTGAAGAGACCACCCACTTGTCTTGAACCTCTTCCCGCCAGACTCCTGAAAACTGTAGGAGCCTTCCCCACACTCGGCCGAGTGGGGGCGCCCCTTCACAGGGATGTTTTGGGGCTCTGCTTGGCAGGCTTTCGTCCCCAAGCCTTTTTCTGCCCTTGGGTGTGACCCTGGGCCTTTCCTCTGAAAGTAGATTGGGAAGGCTGTCGCCACTGCTTAGAGCCTGATGTTTCAGGGGAAGGGGAAAGAGACCGTTTGAATGGTGGACATTTACTCCTCTTAACTGGTAGGAGTGTAGATTTACCGCCTGTAATTTTTTGGATAAAATTATCTAGGTCATCCCCAAATAGGCGTTCCCCTTTGAATGGGAAGCCAGCTAAATATCTTTTGCATGAAAGCTCTGCTGCCCAACTTTTAAGCCAAAGGGACCTGCGCATGTGTACCAACAGGAGAGACAAACGAGATGTTTGCTGGGCAGAATCCAGAATGGCATCAATCATAAAACACAGCACCTGTGGAAGGTCTGCATAGTTCTCCACTTCCTCACTGGGAAGGAGGCCAAGCATCTGCTTAACCTGTTCCTGGAGGAATTGACACAAACCCACAGTTGCGACTGTAGGTTGGACTACAGCACCAGCCATGGAGAAGGAGGTTTTTAATAAAGTTTCCAGCTTTTTATTAGTTGGATTTTTAAACACCTGAGCATTGTCCAAGGGACAGGTCAGGTTTTTATTCACACAAGAGACAGCCGCAACCACGGATGGGACCTCCCACTTCTTGGTGACGCTTTCCTCCAGAGGATAAGGCATAAAAAACCTTTTAGGAGGAGTAAACAGTTTATCGGGATGTCCCCAGTCCTCATACAACAATTTATCCATTAAAGGATGAATTGGAAAAGAAAAGGCAGTCTGTGGGATCCTTCTGACCCCCAGGGAAGAAACAGAGGATGTAGCGGCCTCAGCAGAGGGCAGTTTAAATGTGGAACGCACTAGTTCAGTATAATACTGGACCTGCTTTTTGAGTGCCTGAGAGGAAGAAGCTCTCTCCTCTTCCTCTGAATGCTCAGATTGCTCTTGATCCCTATCTCTGGATAGGGATCTCTCCTCATTGTCAGAAGAATCATCTGAAAGAGAAAGTGCAGCAGAGGGAGGGGATCTACCCCTTTTTCTGCTATCTTCTAAGGCATCCAAAAAGAAAGTTTTAACTGTCCCTCTCTCTTATATACACGCTTTCTGCCCACCCCCCTTTAAGAAGAGAAGAGGAAAAACACTTTTCAGAGAGATTTTAATCTTAAAGTGTTACCACTCTCAACCAGTGGTTTGCAAGACCCTGGTACTAGAGGTCGTTTAGGCCAACCAAACATCCAGTTGAGCAGCTGGACATATATCAGGAAACTCTATTATAACACCTCCCTATGAGGTGTTTGAATACCTATTCAGGGCCTTTTCCCTTACATAGCCAAGTGGCCACATTTAAAATAGACCTTTGACAGGAAATGGGTGTTTTATGTTGAGAAGACAGATGTATAGTGCCTATTCAGAGAACTTGTGGAGAGTACAAAAAGTTCATACATACTGATTAAATTTGATGTCCTTGGAAGTAAAGACTAAGGCCTCAATATTTCCACAACAGTTCCCCCTGAAGTTCATTCTTGAACTTATGCCCTCCCTCAATGATTTTGTACCCACCCATAACAGCCCAGAAGCCCCGACCCTCCAATAACTGTACACTGACATTCTCCCTTTTCTTTTTGTATTCATGCACGACTGTCTGGAGGCCCACCCTACCACCACCTCAAGAAGCAATGACAACTATCACGCCATATCTTGAAACCAAGGTGCAATGACTAGACTGTCCTTAACTTTCCTTCACCATGCTGAACAGTGCCGTCTCACGGTCCGATCCGATCTTTTCAAACATCACACAGCATTCCCAAGTTACGGGACTAAAAGATGCCAGGATCCCGCCATCGAAGGCAGAGGAGTGTGGAAACATCACAGCACAGGCACTCATGATCTGGATGTGGAGTCTAAAAAGCACCAGGATTTCTCTACTGTCTCAAGTCTACCTTGATGGGTTCCGGCGGGCTTAAAAAAAGAAGAGGAGGTCTCAATGGTGGTGGGGAGGGTCAGGGCTTCTGGGCTTTTGTGGGTGGGTACAAAATCATTGAGGGAGAGCATAAGTTCAAGAATGAACTTCAGGGGGAACTGTTGTAGAAATATTGAGGTCTTAGTCTTCCAAGGACATCAAATTTGATCAGTATGTATGAACTTTTTGTACTCTCCACAAGTTCTCTGAATAGGCACTATACATCTGTTTTCTCAACATAAAACACCCATTTCCTGTGAAAGTCTATTTTAAATGTGGCCACATGGCTATGTAAGGGAATAGGCCCTGAATAGGTATTCAAACACCTCATAGGGAGGTGTTATAATAGAGTTTCCTGATATATGTCCAGCTGCTCAACTGGATGTTTGGTTGGCCTAAGCTAGCCCTGCAGGAAATGTCATTCTTGTATGTGTGCGCTGTAAAATATTTTGTACTGTTTATAGGTCTTACAGCAGCACCATCTTGAATTTAAATGCATTGTATGGTGTGCCCCCCAAATATGTTCTTGTATGTTGTAATAGGCTCTGACCAGGTTTTTGGGCTGGAGCACCCCTCCCCCTCCTCATTACCTCCTATTTAGTGGCCACCAGTGATTAGGATGTATCCCTTTCAGTTCTCCCACATAGAGGCATTCAGCTCCCATGGTTGAGACAGAGGATCTTCCATTCTATTACTAGTGTAGGACCCACTAATTCGGGGTACTTTGTCGCAGTAAGTGGGCTTAGCACTATATGACCATATAGTGTGACCAAACCCCCGTATTTTTTGAATATGTTCAGGTGTTCAGGTGTTTTTAACTAGCCCTGCAGGAAATGTCATTCTTGTATGTGTGCGCTGTAAAATATTTTGTACTGTTTATAGGTCTTACAGCAGCACCATCTTGAATTTAAATGCATTGTATGGTGTGCCCCCCAAATATGTTCTTGTGGTTGGCCTAAACGACCTCTAGTACCAGGGTCTTGCAAACCAAGAGTGCTTCCACTGGTTGAGAGTGGTAACACTTTAAGATTAAAATCTCTCTGAAAAGTGTTTTTCCTCTTCTCTTCTTCTTAAAGGGGGGTGGTCAGAAAGCGTGTATATAAGAGAGAAGGACAGTTAAAACTTTCTTTTTGGAGTCCAGGCAGCCGGGAGAGCAGGACGTCTGTGTAATGGATCCGCATTATTCATTTGTTCTAATTCTTCTGTACTTTCTTCTTTCTGCAATTTGTTCTAATATACTGAAAGCTTTTATGTCCATTGTAGCAATATTCTGTTTGTATTACTTAGTTGGTATCTTTGGAAACATCTTTGTTTTTACTGTAAGGTTTTGCCATTTACCTTATAGTTGGTGATATCTGATTATTACAAGTTTCTTTTCTGCACAATAGTAAGTTTAAATAAATTTGATTGTTATACTTTTCGCACAGTTACCTTTCGTTTTAATTCTATCCGTAATAGCTGCAATCGCATTGGTTGATGCTTATATAGACAAAAGGTTTTGATCACTTATTTTATGTATCATTAATCATTTAACTGAGGTACGATCATTGCCATCACAGTTGAAATGGTAGAATGTGCAAGTTCCAATTCACTTGCTATTTCTTTAACTTTCTTGCCAGCCTCATAGTCCTTAATGATCTTAATTTTTATACCAAGATCAATAGCTTTTCTTTTTTTTCTGAGCACTTTCTGCAGGTACAAGCACACTTTTTCTTTTTTTCTGACATGGTGTGAGCAATACCTGTACAGCACAAGCACACATTATGTAGCTGTATCCCCGTAGGGGCTATTGAATGTAGTAGTTCATCTGTCACCCTGCCCCAGCCAGGCACATACTTTTCACTCACTCAGAGATATGAAAGCAGTCCTTGCAATTATTTTTTATGTTTTATTGAGGGGGATTAAACTTGAATAGGGATGGGAAACGAATGAGATGCCCAGGTAATCAAAAGTCAATAGTGGGACCGACTATATACACCTCGGTATATAAAATCTCCTCTTCTCCTCCTGCACTTCCTTGCTTGCAGAATATCACTCCTCCAGCACATCACTTACTTGCACTGTAGGCCTGACACTGGCACAGCCAGGCTTAAAGCAGATGCCCTTTGCAGGCAGGGACAGTGGGCCCCTATGGTGTAGCAAAAATAGAAAAGTTCCAGTGCTAGCTGTCCCTGTGGCTATTTCTCCCAGTACCACCTCTTCAGGCACTGTCAGCTCCCCTGGCTGCTGCTGCCCCTTTCCACTGCTCATGCCACAACAATCCTCCAGACTGGCTCTGCACCCATACCAGACTGCTTCTCAGTCCTCTCAGCAGGGCCATCTTTAACGCAGGGCAAAAGGGGCAGCTGCCCTGGGCCCTGTCATTGTCGGGGGGCCCGCCAAAGCAGCTGTCCCTTGTATCCACGCTGCCCGCAAATTGGGGTCCCAACCATGCCATGATAACCCCCGCCGAGTGCAGAAATTCATCGCTGTATTCCCCTGCCAGCAGGGCGAGGGCGGGGCCGGGAGCTCCACTGCCGCTCTGACCACGCCCCCTGCAGCCTGTATTCACGGAGGTTCGGAGCTGACATCGGAGTAGAAGAGATGAGAGCCCCGCCTCCGGACCTGTTTGAGTCCTGCCCCCAGACCTTTGTGAGTCCCGCCCCAGACCTTTGCAAGCTCTGTCTCTGGACCCCTGAAGGCCCCGCACCTGGACCCCTGAGGGCCCCACACCTGGACCCCTGAGGGTCCTGTCCCTGAATCAATGAGAGAGGGTGGTGAGCCTGGCTGGCTAGGTAGGTCATTCTCCCCATAGACTGCTTGTTGACTGTTATCCTAACCATGACCTGTTGTTTATGAACAGTATAGCTGTACACTGCTATGTAAAATTTTAAAATGGTTACTTAGTTTATCACCACCTGTACTCTGATCATCTCCTGTACTAGATCCGCAGTCTCTGGTCATCTCCTGTATTAGATCTGCAGTCTCTGGTCATCTCTTGTATTAAATCCGCAGTCTCTGGTCATCTCCTGTATTAGATCCGCAGTCTCTGGTCATCTCCTGTATTAGATCCGTAGTCTCTGGTCATCTCCTGTATTAGATCCGCAGTCTCTGGTCATCTCCTGTATTAGATCCGCAGTCTCTGGTCATCTCCTGTATTAGATCCGCAGTCTCTGGTCATCTCCTGTATTAGATCCGCAGTCTCTGATCATCTCCTGTACTAGATCCGCAGTCTCTGGTCATCTCCTGTACTAGATCCGCAGTCTCTGGTCATCTCCTGTATTAGATCCGCAGTCTCTGGTCATCTCCTGTATTAGATCCGCAGTCTCTGGTCATCTCCTGTAATAGATCTGCAGTCTATGGTCATGTCCTGTGTTAGATCCGCAGTCTCTGGTCATCTCATATATTAGATCTTCAGTCTCTGGTCATCTCCTGTACTAGATCCGCAGTCTCTGGTCATCTCCTGTATTAGATCCGCAGTCTCTGGTCATCTCCTGTATTAGATCCGCAGTCTCTGGTCATCTCCTGTACTAGATCCGCAGTCTCTGGTCATCTCCTGTATTAGATCCGCAGTCTCTGGTCATCTCCTGCACTAGATCCGCAGTCTTTGGTCATCTCCTGTATTAGATCCGCAGTCTCTAGTCATCTCCTGTATTAGATCCTCAGTCTCTGGTCATCGCCTGTATTAGATCCGCAGTCTCTGGTTATCTCCTGTATTAGATCCGCAGTCTCTGGTCATCTCCTGTATTAGATCCGCAGTCTCTGGTCATCTCCTGTATTAGATCCGCAGTCTCTGGTCATCTCCTGTATTAGATCCGCAGTCTCTGGTCATCTCCTGTATTAGATCCTCAGTCTCTGGTTATCTCCTGTACTAGATTTGCAGTTGCTGGTGATCACCTGTATTAGATTTGCAGTCTCTGGTCACCTCCTGCACTAGATCCGCAGTCTTTGGTCATCTCCTGTATTAGATTTGCAGTCTCTGGTCATCTCCTGTATTAGATTTGCAGTCTCTGGTTATCTCCTGCTCTAGATCCGTAGTCTCTGGTCATCTCCTGTATTAGATTTGCAGTCTCTGGTCATCTCCTGTATTAGATCCGCAGTCTCTGGTCATCTCCTGTATTAGATCCGCAGTCTCAGGTTATCTCCTGTGCTAGATTTGCAGTTGCTGGTCATCTCCTGTATTAGATTTGCAGTCTCTGGTCATCTCCTGCACTAGATCCGCAGTCTCTGGTCATCTCCTGCACTAGATCTGCAGTCTCTGGTCATCTCCTATATTAGATTTGCAGTTTCTGGTCATCTCCTGTACTAGATCTGCAGTCTCTGGTCATCTCCTGTACTAGATTTCCAGTCTCTGGTCATTCCTGTGGTAACGTTTCTCAGTGAGCAGTAATGATGTGCAGTAACCTCTAGCAATGAATGAGGAAGCAGAAATTATGTGTTGTAACCTCTAACAACCAGTCAGTGATCGGTAATAATATGCTGTATCCTCTGGCAACCAATTGCTGCCTGATCTGCTACAGTAAACTGATTTTGAGTCTTACTGCTATTTGTTATATGTCTAAGAGTGGTTGGGGGGCCCCAAGAAAATGTTTGCCCAGGACCCAATCAACATTAAAGACGGCCCTGCCTCTCAGGCATGCCTCCCAGTCCTCCTGACTGTGTGAACACTCGCCAACCCCATTGGCTGCCTCTGTGGAACTCTTAGAGAGTTGCGTGGCAGTGTTCTTCCGCTGTCCTCTCTTGCTCCTCCTGGTCAGGACACCTCTGTGGGTTGTAAGAGGGTCCTGTCTGCACCCGAGCCCAGGCCCAAGGCAACCCCAGACTGGGGAGCTCCCTCCAAGGCCCTGACAGCCTAACACTCCATCATCTTCCACTCAATCAACTCCTCCCCAGCTAGGCTGATTCTGGGTATTTAAAAAGGCCTGCCCCCTGCCAATCCAGATTGGGGATTGGTCAGGTCTCCTCAGAATACACCAGGTGGTTCCACCTCTCCTCCCCACCTCTCTTTCCAGAAAGAACCAGAAGATTCTGGGAAGAAGTGGGAGGTCCCAGTGACACCACCTGTGAGTCACCCAGCTCTATTCTAGGTCACTCCCAACCAAGATCACAAAAACACACCGCCAAGCCTGGAAATGTACTGTTCTCAAAAACAAATGTACTACTCCTATAGCACACTAGAGGGTGCTACACTACATTACAGTACTGTACATAAAGACATAAAACAGTACAGTTTAAAGACATGAGACTTTAAACAGTACAGTATAAAAAACCCTGGAAGGGACATTTAGGAGAACCGAGTACAGCATAATACATACCTGTTAAACAGCGGGCTGAGAGTGAGAACGAGGCTAATGCAGAGTGATGACATGACGTCCTGTGCGCGAGTCAGGAGAGCTGGTCGTACGTTCGAGCAGTCCTCCTGCATGGGTCAGGAGAGCAGGTTCTAAGTCTGAGCGGTCGTTAAACAGGTAAGTCGTTAAACGAGGAGTATCTGTATTCTATACATGTTTTTTAAAAATCTAACAATAAACAATATATCAAGCAACATAGCAATCCACAATATCATACTACTTCTTCAATATCTGCAATGGTACATGTAATTATATTACAATTTGACCTTTGTGAAGAAGTCTCTTTAAAGGCCGAAGATGGTATAATGCAGAGCTGGCACTCCTTGTGGTTATCTGGCTTCCAAGATATAAGGTGACAGCATCATGGATAGTCTTTGCTTCAATGTCATTGAGTAGTGCTCTGGAAATGAGATCCTCTGACCATTCATCAATGAACCTCTTTGCCTTCAGTAAAATAAGACCAACTACTTGGAGAATTGTATTGATTTTGTATTGGTTTTGTGCAGTTTGTTGCAACATTGCAAGTCATGGAGATAATCTTTCCACAAACAATTCCAAACCAAAATAGTGAGATGTTGAACTTGTTTCTTAGTGTTTTCCGTACAGACTGAAATAGATGAAATCTCCTGGAGGGACTGGAGCTGTTTGAGAAGAGTGTGGCTACGTGTTTTAGTCTGGTTTTTCAACCTAAGAGGTGGACCTGGCTCAGTTTCCTCCAAATTCAACTTTTACTTCTTTGTTTATGATCGTACTTGTGGCAATTCATTTTCTTTTCTTCTTTTCTCACTTGGCTTAGGGATTTTATGTTGCTGAGAAAAGCAGGGGAACCTCTGGACTGGTCTTTGGCGGGAGAGGAAGGAGGTCCTGACTCCCTATATAGATCTTTAGTGAAACCTCATTTAGAATACTGTGTCCAGCTCTGGAGGCCTCACTTACAAAAAGATATTGATAGCATAGAACGAGTCCAGAGACGGGTAACAAAAATGGTGAAGGGTCTGGTGGATAAAACATATTGAGAATGACTTCAGAAACTTATTATGTAGAGTCTGGAGGATGAAGGGAAAGGGCAGACATGATTGAAACCTTTTAATACATCAAGGGGGTGAATGTTGCATGACCACGCAATTGTCAGTTAAAGCGACGCAGTGCCGAATCGCAAAAGGTGCTCTGGTTAGGAAGGGGGTAAATTCTTCTGAGGCTGAAGTGGTTAAAAAAATTAAAAAGTGGGCAGACACGACGGACTGTCTTTTTTCTGCCATCACTTTTCTATGTTTCTATGAGTTAAAGATTGCTTTAGAAGGTTTTCATCTGAATTAGTCTTTTCTCAGGCTTTTCTCAGGCTGCTTAACTTGTGTTGAAGAATGCTGCATTCAGCAATTGTTCAGTCATTTCTTGATTGGTTCATTATTCCCATCATCCCACATATAATGGAAATGTACAAAGACTAACCTGTTTGAAATG
Source organism: Aquarana catesbeiana (assembly GCF_042186555.1). Taxonomy (NCBI): domain Eukaryota; kingdom Metazoa; phylum Chordata; class Amphibia; order Anura; family Ranidae; genus Aquarana; species Aquarana catesbeiana. Next base: position 693,059,649 of record NC_133324.1, read on the forward strand.
CAGCTTGGGTGACAAGGTCATGACTCCTTTCCATAGATTACAGTTGTAGAGTGAGTGTAGCTACCTAGGGGCAGGTTATTTGTAGGCTTACCTGGTGTAAATAAAAAATATCTGAACAAAAGGAAACTAGTGCAGTCACCACTTCTAAGGAATTTCACAATAATGATTAATAATAGGCCTTTGCTTTATGCAGTAATGATGTGGGCATACAATTTTAGAGATACACATGAAATTGATTAGCTAGAGATCAATTATTTTCTCAATATGTGTAATTATTTGAGAAACATTTGTTGTATGAATAGTTTGTAATTACATACAGTATATACAAGGACAACTGTATTTCTCATTACAGAACTAGGCTCTACTTCTTGCTACTACTCTTCTTCACAATCAAACACTAATGCCCTGTACACACGATTGGACATTGATCGGACATTCCGACAACAAAATCCATGGATTTTTTCCGACGGATGTTGGCTCAAACTTGTCTTGCATACACACGGTCACACAAAGTTGTCGGAAAATCCGATCATTCTGAACGAGGTGACATAAAATACGTACGTCGGGACTATAAACGGGGCAGTAGCCAATAGCTTTCATCTCTTAATTTATTCTGAGCATGCATGGCACTTTGTGCGTCGGATTTGTGTACACACGATCGGAATTTAACCGATCGGATTTTGTTGTCGGAAAATTTTATAGCCTGCTCTCAAACTTTGTGTGTCGGAAATTCCGACGGAAAAAGTCAGATGGGACCCACACACCATCGGAATTTCCGACAACACAATCCAATCACACTTTTTCCGTCGTAAAATCCGACCGTGTGTACAGGGAATAAGAGTTGGCTGCTCTATTGAAAACAATGCACTTCCAGTGTGAAAGCTTATCTTTACAGCAGGTAAGAAGGTAGACAGAACCACTGCAGGGTTGTCAGTTGCTCCTTGTAAAAGCTATTAGTTAATATACAATTTTTGTATTTATTAGAAGAGCAAGAAAAACACCACTCCCATTGTCACCGATTCAAGTCTGTTACACAAATAAATAATACAATAATTGCTCATAATATTTTTTCACTAAAATCTGGTAAATGTTCCTTATTTAATAGCACATGTATATTACAGCGCGGATCTACATTGCCGGGACGACGTCCATTGACGTCGTCCCCTTTCCTCGCTCTCCGCGTGCTCTCTTGAGTGAGCATCAGGGAAAATCTGTGTCACAGATCGCTGTAAATGGCCAATCACAGCAGCCGTTTACAGCGTGATCGCCGTGACCAATTAGAGATGATCTCAAATGTAAACATATGAGATCATCTCTCATTGCCGGCTCTCTCTCCTCACACAGAAACCGAGTGTGAGGAAAAAGAGCTTCTGTGAATAATTGTGAGTGAATTTTACAGTACAAAAAACAAACAGTGTGCCCAAACATTGCCCAATCAGTGCCCACAGTGACAATTAGCATCTATAGCTAGTGCCATCGGTGCCCACCTGTGCGCATCAGTGCCCACTTGTGCCATTAGTGCATCATCTGTGCTATCAGTGCCTATCTGTGCCATCAGTGCCCATCTGTGCCCACCTCTGCCCATCTGTGCAATCAGTGCGCATCTGTGCAATCAGTGTGCATCTGTCCAATTAGTGCGCATCTGTGCCACCTCATCAGTGCCCATGTGTGCCACCTCATCAGTGCCCATCTGTACCAATCAGTGCCCATCTGTGCCACCTCATTAGTGCACAATTGTGCAATCAATCAGTGCCCATCTGTGCCACCTCATCAGTGCCCATCTGTGCCGCCTCATCAGTGCACATTTGTGCCGCCACATCAGTGCACATCTGTGCCGCCTCATCAGTGCACATCTGTGCGATCAGTGCCCATCTGTGCCGCCTCATCAGTGCACATCTGTGCCATCAATCAGTGTACATCAGTGCACATCTGTGCTCATCAGCGCCACCTCATCAGTGCCCATCAGTGCAAGCTTAGCACACACCTGTGCAGTCTCATCACCACCAGCAACCATGTCCAAAAGATGCTTTTCCGCCAAGGAGGCATACCAAATTCTTTTCACGGCCGACGAGAGCAACGGGGAGTCTGACGTAAATTATGAGCCAGTCCTCAGTAGTGGAACACTGACAGACTCAGAGGAGGAAGATATTCGGCCCGCCAAACGAAGGCGTTCTGGTGAGGAGGCAGTGGCATCCACCAGCACCGCAGTGGCATCCACCAGCACCGCAGTGCCATCCACCAGCACCTCAGTACCTCGGCAAACAAGGCCAAGTACCAGTGTGGTGTCACCTCAGCCCCAAAGGGTCCTAATTCAGGAGAAGCTAACGTTCCCCCTTTCACTGCCCAGCCAGGAGTCCAGGTGGACACGGAGAATTTTACCCCAATTAATTTTTTTAATTTAATTTTTACGGAGGACATGTTGGTGTCAATTGTGGCCCAGTGCAACCTGTATGCACAGCAATTTATTTTGCAAAATCCAACATCATATTATGCCCGTCCCTACGAGTGGAGAGACCTAACAGTGGAGGAGTTGAAGGTTTTTTTGGGCCTCACATTTAATATGGGACTCACCAAAAAAATCAGTTGCGTTCCTATTGGTCAACCCACCCCATCCACCACATGCCGCTCTTCTCCACGGTAATGCCCAGAACCAGGTATCTGATGATCATGAGGTTCCTACATTTCAGTGACAATACCCAGTGCCCCTTCCCGAAATGACCCAAATTATGACAGGCTTTACAAAATTTGGCCAATACTAAATTATTTTTCAGAAATATTCCCCCAGTTGTTTACCCCGGACCAACACATATGTGTGGATGAGTCCCTTGTTAAATTTAGTGGCAGGCTTAAAATTAAGCAATTTATCCCCTAGCAAAGGGGCCCGCTATGGGGTGAAGGTGTACAAATTATGTGACCAAGCTACAGGGTACACATAATCCTTCATAGTCTACAAAGGGAAGGACACCCAGCTGCAGCCCCTTAACCACTTGACAACTGGGCACTTAAACCCCCTTCCTAACCAGACCAATTTTCAGCTTTTGGTGCTCTCACATTTTGAATGACAATTACTCAGTCATGCAACACTGTATCTATATGAAATTTTTGTCCTTTTTTTCACACAAATGGAGCTTTCTTTTGGTGGTATTTAATAACCGCTGGGTTCTTTATTTTTTGCGCCGTAAAAGAAAAAAGACAGAAAAATCTGTAAAAAAATACATTTTTCTTCATTTCTGTTATAATATTTTGCAAATTAGTAATTTTTCTTCATATATTTTGGCCAAAATTTATACCGCTACATATCTTTGGTAAAATTAACCCAAATTGGTGGATATTATTTGGTCTTTGTGAAAGTTATAGCGTCCAAAAGCTATGGTGCGAATATCTGAAAATTGATCACACCTGAAGTACTGACGGCCTATCTAATTGCTTGAGACCCTAACATTCCAGAAAAGTACAAATACCCCCCAAATGACCCCTTTTTGGAAAGAAGACATTCCAAGGTATTTAGAAAGATGCATGGTGAGTTTTTTGAAGTTGTCATTTTTTCCCACAATTCTTTGCAAAATCAAGGTTTTTTTTTTACTTTTTTTTTTTCCCACAAAATTGTCATATTAGCAGGTTATTTCTCACACACCGCATATGCATACCACAAATTACACCCCAAAACACATTCTGCTATTACTCCCAAGTACGGCGATACCACATGTGTGAGACTTTTACACAGCGTGGCCACATACAGAGGCCCAACATGCAGGGGAGTACCTTCAGGTGTTCTGGAGCACCCAGGCCAATTCTGACATTTCTCTCCTACATGTAAAAATCATCATTTATTAGCTAGAAAATTACATAGAACCCAAAACATTATATATGTTTTTTTAGCAAAGACCCTAGAGAATACAATGGCGGTCGTTGCAACTTTTTATCTTGCACGGTATTTGCGCAGCAATTTTTTTATCGCGTTTTTTTTGGAAAAAAAACTGTTTTGTGCTTTACAAAAACCAAAACAGTAAAGTTAGCCTAATGTTTTTGAATAATGTGAAAGATGAAGTTACGCCGAGTAAATAGATACCCAACATGTCACCTTTCAAAATTGCACGCGCTTGTGGAATGGCGCCAAACTTTGCTACTCAAAAATCCCCATAGGCGACGCTTTAAAATTTTTTACTGGTTACATGTTTTGAGTTACAGAGGAGGTCTAGGGCCAAAATTATTACTCTCGCTCTACCAATCGCAGCGATACCTCACATGTGTGGTTTGAACACCGTTTTCATATGTGGGCAGGACTTACGTATGCGTTCGCTTCTGCATGCGAGCACGCAGGGACAGGGGCGCTTTAAAATTTTTTTTTTTTTTTTTTTTTTTTTTATTGTTCATTTTACTTTATTTATTTTAGTTTGATGCTTTTTTCCAAAAAAAAAAAATTTTGACCACTTTTATTCCTATTACAAGGAATATAAACATCCTTGTAATAGGAATATGGCATGACAGGTCCTCTTTACAGTGAGATATGGGGTCAATAAGACCCCACATCTCACCTCTAGGCTGGGAAGCCTGAAATAAAAAAAAAAAACGATCCTGGCTTCGATCGTAGCGGTGAGTCGGTAGAAGCGCGGGAGGGGGGGACATCCCCTCTCGCCTCCCGTAAGAACGATCAAGCAGTGGAACAGCCGCTATGATCATTCTTATGGTGTAGGGAATCGCCGGCTGAAAAAGTTGATATCTGGATGATGCCTGTAGCTGCAGGCATCATTCAGATATCACCGCACAAAGTCAAGGACGTTGTATGACGGCCGGCGGGCGGGAAGTGGTTAAAACGCTTTTTTTTTTTTTAACACAAAGTTGTCCATTTATACAATATTTCTACCACATAACATGTACATACCAAAAATGACACCCCAAAATAGATTCTCCTGCTCCTCCTGAGTACGGCGATACCACATGTGTGAGACTTCCACAGCCTGGCCACATACAGAGGGTGAGTACAGCTGAGCATGGCTCAGCATGGCAGGGTATGGCGGGGTATGGCGGGGTATTGCGGAGTATGACGGGGTATTGCGGAGTATTGCGGAGTATGGCGGGGTATTGCGGAGTATGGCGGGGTATGGCGGGGTATTGCGGAGTATGGCGGGGTATGGCAGAGCATGGCGGGGGCATGGCAGAGTATGGCGGGGGCATGGCAGAGTATGGCGGGGGCATGGCAGAGTATTGTGGGGGCATTGCAGAGTATGGCGGGGGCATTGCAGAGTATTGTGGGGGTATTGCACAGCATTGCAGAGTATTGTGGGGGCATTGCAGAGTATTGCACAGCATTGCAGAGTATTGCACAGCATTGCAGAGTATTGTGGGGGCATTGCAGAGTATTGCACAGCATTGCAGAGTATTGTGGGGGCATTGCAGAGTATTGCACAGCATTGCAGAGTATTGTGGGGGCATTGCAGAGTATTGCACAGCATTGCAGAGTATTGCACAGCATTGCAGAGTATTGTAGGGGCATTGCAGAGTATTGCACAGCATTGCAGAGTATTGTGGGGGTATTGCAGAGTATTGCACAGCATTGCAGAGTATTGCACAGCATTGCAGAGTATTGTGGGGGTATTGCAGAGTATTGCACAGCATTGCAGAGTATTGCACAGCATTGCAGAGTATTGTGGGGGTATTGTAGAGTATTGCACAGCATTGCAGGCCATTGCAGAGTAGTGAGGGATGGCTGAGCATGGATGGATGGATGGTTGGATGTCTCTGTGCAGCGCTATGGGCACTACACATACAGCCCACAGCGCTGTAGACATCCATCCATCCCCCTCCCCGCTCACTGTGTACCGATCGGTACATAGGAGGGGAGGAGAGGAACCGGCGTCATCAGATGACGCCGGTCTGTTTACATGTGATCACGTCATCATTAGACGGCGCGATCACATGGTAAACGGCCGCGATCAGCGGCCATTTACCGGGATCCGTGATGCGCCGGGTCCTCTGGACCCGGCGGTCACGGATGTGTTTGGGTGCGCGCCCCAGGGGGCGCGCGAGAGGGGAATTCTGGGAGGACGTCATAGTACGCCCTCCCAGAGTTATCATTCGGCTATGGGCCGGTTGGTAAGTGGTTAATTGCCTGGACTACTTGGGATCCAGCAGGAAAGTTGTTTGGGACCTGATATATCCCCTACTGGAGAAAGGCTACCATTTATAGGTAGACAACTTCTACACATCTCTGCCTCTGTCCCACAACCTTCACCGGAAGAAGACGCCAGCATGTGGCACGGTAAAAAAGAACCAGAAGGGCTTTCCTCAAAGTCTTGTCAATAAGAAGTTGAGAAAAGGAGAAACGGCAAGACTGCAAAACAAGGAGATTCTGGCGATGAAGTGGAGGGACAGAAGGGATGTCTACATGTTGTCTTCGATCCACAATAACACCAATGTGGAAATCCCCAGAAGGAATGGCCCCATCCAAAAACCAACATGCATCCATGAATACAATTTGTTTATGGGGGGAGTCGACTTCAACGACCAAATGCTCGAACCATACCTTGCCACAAGATGGACATACCATTGGTATAAAAAAGTAGCAATTTATTTTTTTCAATTGGCCATATTCAATTCCTATATCATTTACCGCAACTCCACCCAAAACCCCCAACCCTTCCTTGGCTACCATGAGGAAATTTACACTGCCCTTATATTGCTGAACGGCCACCAGAAAACATTTGATCAGATGTTCTTAGTCGACTCTCCGAATGCCACTTTCCTGATAAAATCCCTCCCAAACCAACAGGCCAAAGACGTCAAAAAAGATGTAGGGTGTGTACCAGTAGAGAAGTCAGAAGAGACACATCTTATTATTGTGCACAATGTCCTTCCCAACCAGGCCTCTGCATAGTTGAATGTTTTCGCCGTTACCATACTTCAATAAATTATTAGTGAAGTATGGTAAACGTAATCCTCAGTTCCTGCCTTCACACACCTTCACACCCCTTATGCCACTGCCTGCTCTGTAACTGACCCTGGCTTGTTATTCGACCACACTTCTGCCTGCCAATTCTGTACATACCGCTGCCTGATCTGGAACTGACCCTGGACTGTTATTCGACCATGTTTCTGCCTACTGATTCTGTACATACCTCTGCCTGATCTGGAACTGATCCCTGACTGTTATTCGACCATGTTTCTGCCTAAGTATTCTGTACATACCTCTGCCTGATCTGGAACTGACCTTGGACTGTTTGACCATGTTATTTGCCTGCCTCTAGGACTGATCTTGTACCCTGCAACTGGACTAGTGGGATTCAACACAGGGGTCTCACATATGTGAGGGGCTCCAGAATAGTTTTTCTGGATGAAGAAAACAGTTTTCTTTGTTTTCTCATTCCTAGATTAGGGTCTGGAGACTCGAAGGCTTCAAAGAGATTTGGGTGGGAGAAGCCTCTACCCCTGTCCCCATTCTGTCCTGAACGAGGCCCTACTTCTGCATGCTGCCTGTAGGACTTACTGCCTCATGCCTCTGTCTGTTGCACTGACCACAGCACATGGACCATGTTCCTGCCTACTACCAGAACCAATATTTTTGGCACTGCTGACAATATCTCTGCCTGCACTGACCCTGGACTGTATATGGACAGTATCCCTGGCTGCTGCCTGAAAAATTGTGTTCATTGTTGCTGACCAAGTCCCTGCCTACTGCCTGGACCAGTGCTATCCTCCTGTGTACAACTGCGCTACTAAAACCACAGGTAATCTTTTGTTTACCCTTTGCTCAGTATAATGTATTTTGGCGTGTAATTCTTGGTATGTGCATGCTATGTGTCCCTGGAACACCTGACGGTGTTCCTTGCATGTTGGATCTCTGTATGTGGCCAGGCTGTGTAAAGGTCTCACACATGTGGTAATGCCATACTCAGAAGGAGTGGCAGAATGTATGTTGGGGTGTCATTTTTGCTATGTAAATGCTATGTGTTGGAAATATCTTATAAACTGACAACTTTGTGTAAAAATAAAAATGCGTTTTCATTTTTTCCACATTTTCCAAAAACTTCTGGAAAAAATTAACCGTTCAAAAGACTCATTACGCCTCATAGATTATACGTTGGGGTGTTAGCTTTCCAAAATGGGGTCATTTTGTGGGCGTTTCCATTGTGCAAAAAATAAAAAACCCAGAGGTGATCAAATACCACCAAATGAAAGCTCTATTTGTATGAAAAAAAGGACAAAAAAATCATTTGGGTACAGTGTTGTATGACTAAGTAATTGTCAAAGTGTGAGAGCACTGAAAGCTGAAAATTGGTCTGGGCAGGAGGGGGGTTTAAGTGCCCAGTAAGCAAGTGGTTAAAGGAGGATCTTTACAGGGCTTTTACCATACCATCCAACAGTCACTGGTTGTGTGGGACAGTCCCGAATTTTCAGCTTAGTCCTACAATCTCCTATACGGGGTATATGTCCCTGACTAAGTGCATTCTAGTTGAAACGCGTTAACTGCTGTCTTCTTGATCTGTGATGTCTATATCTGTATTTTATGGAAGATTGAAATAAATTACGTTTTAAATTTACACCACCTAGAGTGTGGTCAAACTGTGGGAGAAGGGCATGTGGGCTCACCTGTTCCTGACTTTGGTGGGAGGAGTTATATAAGGAGCTCCTCTCTCCCCAATTGCACATTGCTGTTCTTCCCCACCCTTTGCTTGACATTATTGTTCTCTTCCACAACCCCCCACAGGGCACTGTGTCTCCTCCCCATCCTCTTAACCTCACCTCTGTTCACTGTGTGTCACTTTCACCTGACCTCTGCTCTCCATGCAGCCCTTACACCCGACCTCTGTTCTCCTAGCATTACTTATACCTGACCTCCATTCTCCATGCGTTACTTATACCTGACCTCTGGTCTTTTAGTGTTACTTACAGCTGACCGCTGTTCTCCTAGCATTACTTTCACCTGGCCTTTGCTCTTCTTGCATTACCTACACCTGACCTCAGCTGTCCTAGTGTTACTTACACCTGGCCGCTGCTCTCCTAGAGTTACTTAAACCTGACCTCGGCTGTCCAAGCATTACTTACACCTGACCTATGCTCTTCTAGCATTACTTACACCTGACTTTGGCTCTCCTAGAATTACTTACACCTGCCCTATGCTTCTCTACCTTTACTTACCCCTGACCTTTGATTTTGTAGCGTTTCTCACACCTGGTCTCTGCTCTGTGTGTGTGTTACTTACACCTGACCTCTGTTCTTTCAGTGTTATTTACACCTGACCTTTGTTCTCATAGGGTTATCCCCCTAATCCATGCACCCAGCCCCTAATCTACATGCAGGGTGCCCAACACATGGCCGAGAGGAGAAGCGACCGTATTGGCCGGGAGCAGAAGCAGGGGGAAGGCGCTGAGGAGGAGAAACAGGGGGAAGCTGCCGAAGCTGCCTGCGACCTGGATGGTGTAAGTGCTAGGCTGGTGGGCGGATAGGTGAGCCATGGGGGGAGTTTGTTCGATGATCGACCTGAGTGATGGGGGGGTCGGGTGGTTTGATTGCCGCCCTCCCCAAAAAATAGAGCACCAACCGCCACTGCTTACACCTGACCTCTGCTGTTTGTGCTTTACTTACACCTGACCTCTGCTGTTTGTGCTTTACTTACACCTGACCTCTGCTGTTTGTGCGTTACTTACACCTGACCTCTGCTTTTTGTGCGTTACTTACAACTGACCTGTACTCTACATGCTTCTCTTACACAAGACCTTTGCTATTTCTGCGTTACATCAGTTGACCTCTGCTCTTCATGCATTACTTACACTTGACCTCTGCTCTTCTAAGCATTGCTTACATCTAACCTCTACTCTCCTATCATTACCTACACCTGAACTCTGCTCTGTATGTGTTACTTACATCTGACCTAAGTATTATGTCGCGTACACACGAGCGGAATGTCCGACAGAAAAAGTCAGATGGATGCTTTTCATTGTATATTCCGATCGTGTGTGTGCCTCATTGGACTTTCTTTTTCGAAAATTCCGACGGACCTAGAAATAAAACATGTTGTAAATATTTCCAACGAAACCAATTCCTATCGGGAAAACCGCTCGTCTGTATGCTGTTCCGATGTACCAAAAACGACGCATGCTCTGAAGCAAGTACGAGACGGAAGCTATTGGCTACTGGCTATTGAACTTCCTTTTTCTAGTCCTGTCGTACGTGCTGTACGTCACCGCGTTCTGGAAGGTCAGACTTTGATTTGACCGTGTGTAGGCAAGACCACTTGAATGGAATTCCGTCGGAGTTCTGTCGGAGAAACCTTCGGAGGTTATTCCGACGGCAAAACCTGTCGTGTGTACAGGGCATTACTTACACCTGACCCCTTCTCTCTTAGTGCTACTAACACCTGACCTCTGTTCTCCCATCGTTACTTACAGCTGATCTCTGCTCTGTGTGTGTTACTTACAACTGACATCTGCTCTTCATGTTACTTACATTTGACCTATATTCTCCATGCAGCACTTACATCTAACCTCTGCTCTCCTAGCATTACTTATACCTGACCTCGATCAGACTCGGATCACTTTTCAGAGGAGCAGCACAGTTGCTGCTGCACTTGTGAATTAGTCCTTTTTTGGCAGTGGTACCCTTAGGGCTCGTTCACACGTAAAGTTAGGGGGTGGTAAAACCCTGTGGTTGGGTCAATGTTTTTAACCCCCCCCCCCCCCAAAATCACTCCCCCCATTAGCTGCTGAGTCAGCAGCCAAAGGTGTACACATGAAGCAGCAGGAAATAAGCCCCCTGTTGCTTTTGGTAGGTGCTACCGTCTGCCAATTTTGACCAATTAAAGTACACTGGGCCACTCTGCAAGCTCCCCGCAACTGCATGCTTCTGCGGGGTCCAAGGGGTTAAAGCAGGTGGTGAGAAGGCAACACAATGCTGCTATTATGCCCAGTGTATTGCTTCACACTGACCTGAAGAGCTTTTCTTTCCTGCTACTGGCACCACTCTGGAGACCGCTAGTCGGGCTAAGAGATGCTCCCTACAACAGCTCCAATTTTACAAATAGTCCCTCCGCATTACACTTTATTTGATGCTCTGGAAGCTCTGGAAGCAAGCCCAGACTACGGTCTACAAGTCAACTGGCTGCAATCTACTGGTAGATTGCGATCTACAGGTTGCTGACCTCCGCATTACACCTTACCTCCACTCACTGTGCCTTACTTACATCTGACCTCTGTTGTCCTAGTGTTACTTACAGCTGTCTTCTGCTCTTTGTGCATTACTTTTACCTGGCTTCTACTCTCTGTGCCTAACCTTTGCTCTTACAGCATCTCTTACCCCTGACCTTCGCTCTCATATCATTGCTGACACTTTGCCTTTGCATTTTGTATTTTACAGGCATACCCCACTTTTAAGTACACAATGGGGTTTATTTACTAAAGCTAGAAAGTGCAAAATCAGGCTCACTTCTGCAGAGAAACCAATGAGCTTCCAGGTTTTATTACCAAAGCCTAATTGAACAAGCTGGGGTTAGAAGCTCATTGGTTTCTATGCAAAAGTGAGCCTGATTTTGCACTTTCCAGCTTTAGTAAATAAACCCCATTGGGTACTTAAAAGTGGGGTATACCTGTACTTACATTTGACCTCGGCTCGTCCAGTGTTACTTACACCTGATCTGTACTCTCCATGCTTCACTTACATCCAACATCTGCTATCCTAGCATTACTTACACCTGACCTCTGTTCTCCTACTGTTACTTACACCTGCTCTCTACGTTTCATGCATTACTTACACTTGACCTCTGGTCTTTAAAGTGTTATTTACACCTGACCTCTGCTCTTCTAAGCATTACTTGATTCCCTATCTGGTAAAATGAATCCAAGTGGTTATACAGCTACTTGATTACTTTTACAGGCGGTGGAAGGGGGTCCTTCCCACTGCCGCCTTTCTCGGGCTCCCCGATCCCACCAGGGAGCCCAGGACTGATCAGACCAGCTGCATTAGCTTACCTGCAAACATTGAGAGTAACTGACATTGTTCCTCCCACTGTGTGATGTCAGATGGAAGCGATGAGGATTTTGTCACTTTGGGTTTCCATTTATTTACCAGCTTGCAAAGCAGCGGTTCAAACTGATCTTAGTTCGATTAGCTGCTTTGGAGAGATAGCCAGAGGAGAGATATGGGGTCTCTCCATAAAGAGTATCTGTCACAGCCCAGGTTATCACAAGGGATGTTGTTCATCACTTGTGATAGCAATGAAGTTGATCATAATATATAAATAAATATAATAAAAAATAAAGGGACAGTGTAAAAAAATAAAATAAGTTAAATAAATAATAACACTTTTAAAAAACCTGCCCCCGTCCCCCTGTGCTCACGTGCACATCGGTCTTGCACACATATGTAAACAGCGATCGCACTACATGTACAAGGTATCACTGTAAACGTTAGAACGAGAGCAATCATTCTAGCACCAGACCTCCTGTGTAATTTTAAATTGGTAACCTGTAAAGGTTCTTAAAGCGTTGCCTGTGGATAATTGAATGTACCATAGTGTGATGCCATTCCAAGAGCATGCGCAATTTTAAAGCATGACATATTTGGTATCTACTGACTTGACATCATCTTATATTTTACAAAAAAAATTGTATTGTATTGTATTTGTGTTCACTTTGGTATCTACTGACATAACATCATCTTATATTTTACAAAAAAATTGGTATTATATTGTGTTTGTGTTCACTTAAATTTATTAAAATAATTTTTTCCTGATATTTTTTGTGTGATAAACTGCTGCACAAATATTGTGTGACATAAAAAAATGCAACAGCAACAATCTTATTCTCCAGGGCCTCTGCTTAAAAATATATAATGTTTGGGGGTTCTAAGTAACTTCCTAGCAAAAAATCCAGATTTTTACATGTATGTGAGAAATGTCAGCATTAGCCTGGGGGTCAAGTGATGAAATGCCATACAGTCTTATCACATTTTCAGACTGCACTTTGAGATGCCTATGCATCGCCTATACAGAACTTGTCACCGAGATCCTCCTTCTACACCTACAAATATGCATGCAGTAGTGTCAGGTCACCTGAGGGGGTGACAGATACACTCTGTAGGAGTCGGAAGTGCACCGCTAAGGTAGTGGACCCTAGGACTGACTGCTGTGGATTGAACTGGAAGGTTTAGGAAGCAGGTCTACTGGATCACTAACATGGATCCCAGTGGAAGCTAGAGCATAGATTCCCCAAGGCGCAGAGTCTAAGAGCCAGCGGGTGTTCACCAGAGCCTCTAGTGGTGAGGATGGACTGCGCTGCAGTCTGGCTCCAGGTCACGGCCCCCAGGGTCTCACAGCTCACGCTCACCGTAGACTACAAGAGAAGAGGAAGGAGGCAGCAGGCTGGAACGACAGGGAAGTAAGGGGTAAGCCAAAGGTCAGGGCGACTAGCATACAAGGATAAACATAACACGCCAAAGGTCAGGGTAACAAGCAGACAGGGAGAGTGGAGAACAGGCCAAAGTCGGTAACAGGAATCAGACGTAGGAAACACAGCAAGTACACACAGAGGCTAACACACAATGGTTGATCAGCACTGCTGGCTTGCAGTGCATAGGTTAATATAGGGTTCCCTGATAGGGCCTGGGGTGGGGCCATGCTTAGAGGAGAGGTTATAAAACCAGTCAGGTGAGAGGCAGCTGGTCTTTAGAGATGAACACATGGAGACAGGTAAGCTGACAGAGAAAACTCTATTGCATAACCATGACAAGTAGACAATGTAGAAGAGGACTGTGCTTGATCTGTGTTCTACCTGCCGTGCTTTGCTACATAAAAAAGACCTACAGGAGAGAAGGAAGCACAGTGGATGAAGGGCCAACACATTTTCATCACCATCAAAATTAACGACGGCATTACAGCCTTTAGCAAAAAAGCCTGCTGAAGGAACAATTACATGAAAATCCATGTTTCCCTTGGATGTGTTCAAGTGTTTTACTCTAACCCACAACATTTTTAAGCCATAACAGTTTTTTTTTATCAACACAGACCTTGATTATCTGCTAAGTGTTGAACATCTGGATCTCATGATCTTTTAGTGTATCTTGTAGAGAGAGATATTACATTTTGTTGCTATGTAATTCCACTTCAGCATTATTCTTCAGCATTAAAATGTTTATTTGCTAATAAAAATGATCATATTGCCGTAATTTATCCTGAAACTCTTTATGATAGTGTATTTCAAAAAAGATAAACACTTTGTACACAGTTTCTGATTTGTTTAACAACATGATTCAGTTGCCCTTTTTCAAACACAACTTCAAGTCTCAATGCAGGCATTATAAACAATCCTACAGTGTCTTGAAAAAGTATTCACACCCCTTGAAATTTTACAACCAAAAACGTAAATGTATTTTATTGGGATTTTATGTGATAGACCAACACAAAGTGACACATAATTGTGAAGTGGAAGGAAAATAATAAATGGTTTTCAACATTTTTTACAAATAAATATCTGAAAAGTGTGGCGTGCATTTGTATTCAGCCCCCTTTACTCTGATACCCCTAACTAAAATCTAGTGGAACCAATTTCCTTTTCCAGAAGTCACCTAATTAGTACATAGAGTCCACCTGTGTGTAACTTAATCTCAGTATAAATACAGCTGTTCTGTGAAGCCCTCAGAGGTTTGTTAGAGGCCCTTAGTAAACAAACAGCATCATGAAGGCCAAGGAACACACCAGACAGGTCAGGGATAAAGTTGCGGAGAAGTTTAAAGGAGAAATAGGTTATAAAAAAATATCCCAAGCTTTGAATATCTCACGGAGCACTGTTTAATCCATCATCTGAAAGTGGAACGAGTATGGCACAACTGCAAACCTACCAAGACATGGCTGTTCACCTAAACTGACAGGCCGGGCAAGGAGAGCATTAATCAGAGAAGCAGCCAAGAGGCCCATGATAACGTTGGAGGAGCTGCAGAAATCCACAGCTCAGGTGGGAGAATCTGTCCACAGGACAACTATTAGTCATGCATTCCACAAATCTGGCCTTTATGGAAGAGTGACAAAAAGAAAGCCATTGTTGAAAGAAAGCCATATGAAGTCCTGTTTGCAGTTTGCGAGAAGCCATGTGGGGGACACAGCAAACATGTGAAAGAAGGTTCTCTGGTCAGATGAGACCAAAATTGAACTTTTTGGCCTAAAAGCAAAATGCTATGTGTGGCGGAAAACTAGCACTGCACATCACCCTGAACAAACCATCCCCACCATGAAACACGGTGGTGGCAGCATCATGTTGTGGGGATTCTTCTCTTTAGACGGGACAGGGAAGCTGGTCAGAGTTGATGGGAAGAAGGATGGAGCCAAATACAGGGCAATCTTAGAAGAAAACCTGTAATGCCCCGTACACACGATCGCACATTCCAACAACAAAATCCATGGATTTTTTCCGACGGATGTTGGCTCAAACTTGTCTTGCATACACACGGTCACACAAAGTTGGTCGAAAATTCAGAACATCAAGAATGCAGTGACGTACAACACATACGACGAGCCGAGAAAAATGAAGTTCAATAGCCAGTGCGGCTCTTCTGCTTGATTCCGAGCATGCATGGCACTTTGTGCGTCGGAATTGTGTAAACACGATCGGAATTTACGCAAACGGATTTTATTGTCGGAAAATTTGAGAACCAGATCTCAAATTTTGTGTGATGGAAAATCCGATGGAAACTGTCCGATGAAGCCTACACACGGTCGGAATTTCCAACAAAAGGCTCCCATCAAACATTTTCCATCAGAAAATCCGACCGTATGTACGCGGCATTAGAGTCTGGAAAAGACTTTGTCATGGTTATGCAATAGAGTTTGTCTATCAGCTTACCTATCACCATGTGTTTATCTCTAGAGACCAGCCGACTCTCGCCTGAATGCTTTTAAAATCTCTCCTCTAGCATGGCTCCACCCCAGCTCCTATCTGAGAACTCTATATTAACCTGTGCACTGCAGGCCAGCCCTGCTGATCAACCTTTGTGTGTTTGGCAACCTGTTTCCTGCTGTCGTGTGCTCTACGTTTGTTTTCTGTTACCGACCTTGGTGTGTTTTCAGCTATTCCTGTTTGCCTGTGATCCTGAACCTCTGGCGTGTCTCTGATGTCCTTGTCTGATGTGGCCCCTACCTTGGCTTATTCCCTTACTATCCCTATCCTCCTGTTGCCTACTGCGGGTGTGAGTTAGGGGACCCTGGGGGTTGTGACCTGGAACCAGTTGCAGCCCAGTCCATCCTCACCACTAGAGGCTCTGGTGTACACCTGCTGGCTCTTAGACTCCGCGCAGTAGTGTTGGTGTTCCAGTGGCCCTGTCTTCCTTACCACCCTGACTCCCATCCGCAGCAGTTAGCTGTAGGGTCCACTACCTTGCGGTGCACCCCTGATTCCAACGGTGTGCATCTGTCACCTAGCCCCAGGTGACCTGACAGACTTGAGACTGGGGTGGAGGTTCACCTTCCAGCAGGACAATGACCCTAAACATACAGTCAGAGCTACAATGGAATGATTTAGATCAAATCATATTCATGTGTTAGAATAGCCCAGTCAAAGTCCAGACCTAAATCTAATTAAGAATCTGTGGCAAGACTTGAAAATTGCCGTTCACAGACGCTCTCCATCCAACCTGACAGAGGTTGAGCTATTTTGCAAAGAATGGGCAAAAATGTCACTCTCTAGATGTGCAAAGCTGATATAGACATCCCCAATAAGACTTGCAGCTGTAATTGTAGAGAAAGGTGGCTCTACAAAGTATTGACTCGGGGGGCTGAATACAAATGCACGCCACACTTTTGAGATATTTAATTGTAAAAAAATTTGAAAACCATTTATCATTTTCCTTCCACTTCACAATTATGTGCCACTTTGTGTTGGTCTATCACATAAAATTCCAATAAAATACATTTAATTTTTTGGTAGTAAAATTACAAAATGTGGAATATTCCAAGGGGTATGAATACTTTTTCAAGGCACTGTACCTGCATGATGTGTTTATCATACCTCCAAACTGACCTGATTTTGCCAGGACCATCCTGGGATTCGATTTAAGTCCCAAAGTAGAGCCCAGTGCCTGAACAAGTTCCAGCACTTGGTTTCAGGGACTTGCCCAGCGGGGATGCACTAATGCAGGCTTGTGTGGGATGTCTGGGGTACTGCAAGCCGCATACATATCTCTATATGGCAGCCAGCATCTCTCGAGGCCCGCTGCCTCTCACAGTACAGAGCCGCTGAACCCGTCTTCTCCGCCTCCCAGACGCTGATGTTTTCCTGTATACAGCCAGGAAGAGGAGGCGGGAGGAGGGACACCGCTCTGCCTGTGCTGATCTGAGGTCTGTTAACAATTTGCATTAGGAAAGAAGAAAGAAATGGCTGCACACCCAGAACTCCCGATTGCCTTTTATTTGATTACAAGGATAACACCAAATACACCAACAAATGGTCATGTAGATGTGTTTCACACATACATCTTGTGCTTAATCATTACTAATGATTCATCATCCCGGTATAACCCCTTAAAGCCGAGGCCGGTAGGGTGAGGGGTTTTTGCAGCCAGCCACTGACAACCAATGCTGGGGAGGGTAGGTTTACAGCCATCCACTGACCATCAATACTGAAGGGTTTTGTTTACAGCCAACCATTACGGACTACCAGTACTTCTGAACAGTTGCTAAGTAGACACCGACTATTTTTATGAAGTTCTTTTTTAAAGCCTAATTCCAGCTTTTGTCACTTTAAAATAGTTTGTTTGGACCAAGGTGGTCCAGATGAACTACTACCTTCACTAACAGCTGTGCCTGCAGGGAGCGCTTTAAAAACTGTATGTAGCATTAGCTACATACAATATATAGCACTGTGTTCCTGCAATGCTAGAATCAAATAGAGTGGGACGCTACTTAGACATTCACACAAAACTTTATATTTTCTGAATAAGAACAAGGCTTCTTCTGATTTGCTGAGGTGGAGATCATGATATCATCTGCCCTCATCTTCACCTCAGCTAATCAGGGGAAGGCTTGTATTGACTAAGTATAAGATGTCAAAGCTTTGACTGAGCAGAAAGGTGAAAACCGCTCTTCAGATTTTCAGATCAATTTTTTAGCTACAAGGCAGCTTACCCAATTAGAGTTTCTTTTGTCTCAATTCAAGAAATAAAAAGTATGTAAACCCAATATTTCATATTCCTGATACGTGCCTGTTGTACCATGTACTTGCATGAACAAGTATCCTGTTTTCTTTGTATTGCTTCCTTTGTGTGAAATACCTGGTATTCTTGCCAGTCCCTCTGCTTTTCTATTAAAAACTGACCACACTAGGCATGAGAGCACACCGTGGTCAGTTCTTTAGCCATGCTGAGGCTGCTCTCCTCCAATGATCAGACTTGACCTGACCCCCCCCCACCCTGCACTGCCATTCAATGGGAAGCTCTATGTGGTACTGTTTCTCCCCCCAACTCTAAAGAGAACAGAGGGAATGTGACCACTTATATTTTTTACATGTATACACAAAAGTTTTGCCTATCATTTCTATTTTAAACTGAATGGGTTGGTTTACAAGGTGGTCGATTACAATCACTTTAACCCAGAAGCAGAAAATGCATTGTCCTAAGAGTGGATGTTTTATCTAGCTTATATCCTTCTCCAGTTTTTATACTTTCAGAAGTTTTTTTTTTAGCCAGATACATTTAGATGCCTATAATCGCATAACTCCAATGCTTGTGGTCTGTTCCCATAAGGGTAGTGATTGAAAACGAGGTAGCAATTTAGATGAAATGGGAATTTAAATATATCAAATTACAAAATTAATTGCATTTATTTACTTTCATATATTTTCAACAAAACTGGAATTGGATTTCTTCTACATCTTGTGCCTTAAAGCAGAATTAAACTCTCTCAATCAACATTAACTATTTTTAATCATTATGCTGCTAGCATTAGTACAGGCAGTCCCCAGGTTACAAACAAGATAGGGTCTGTAGGTTTGTTCTTAGGTTGAATTTATATGTAAGTCGGAACAGGTACATTATTTAAGTGTAACTCCAGCCAAAAAAATAATTTTTAAGTTTTTTGGATAGCATAGGGAAGGGTTAACACCCCTGTAATGTTTGTTTTGCTGTCTGTGCCCCTGTTCTGGAAGATTTCTGTCCCAATTACTATTGAATTTTGAAAATTTTGGGTTGTCGTGGAAAGAAGGATTGGTGATAAAGCTTCAGTGGAGACACCTTTTTCCAATGGTAACTCTTACAGAAGGGAATTTCCCTTCCTAGGGGTAGATTTCCTCTCACTTCCTGTTGTCTCCCTCTGCTTGTAATTATGAGTCGTATGTAAGTCAGATGTATGTAACTTGGGGACTGCCCATAAATAGAGAAATAAATTATATTTACTTCCTTTAACCATTTTTTTACATCTCTTTAGTTGCTTCCTGGTTCCTAGCCTAGGCCAAAATAATCTCATATATCCCATAAGTCTTCATGGGCATTTTTGTTCTTTTATCAATGAAAGGAGGGGCTTTCTCAGCCAAGAACACCCTCCTGACTGCATGCCTAAGCTAAGGGCAGATAGGTTCCAGAATATACAGTAAATGCTACATTAATCATCTGCCCTTACTCAGAATGAAAATGCTAGGGTGGGAGTTGTTATTCAAAGTGATTTAGCAACAAAATAAAACATAGGGACATGGATGGATGAGTGAGTTTGCTTTGAATATTAAAGATTGGTTAAATATTTTTTTCATTTTGTGGTGTTCAGATACAGCTAAGATCCGCTTTTAAATGATTGTGAACGCAAACCTCATTAACCACTTGACCTCCGGAAAGTTTTACCCTCTTCCTGACCAGGCCATTTTTTTCAATACGGCACTACGTGACTTTAATTGACAATTGCGAGGTTGTTCAAAACTATACCCAAATAATATTTTTGTCCTTTTTTTCCCACAAATAGTTCCTTCTTTTGGTGGTATTTGATCACCTCTGCGTTTTTTGTTTTTTTTGTGCTATAAACAAAAAAGACTGACAATTTTGAAAAAAAAAAAAAAAGCAATATTTTTTACATTCTGCTATAAAACACATCCTATAAAAAAATGTTAAAAATCAAATTTCTTCATCAATTAAGGCCAATATGTATTCTGCTATATATTTTTGGTAAAAAATCCCAATACGCAAACATTGATTGGTTTGTGACTTATAGCAGGACTGCGATATTGCGGCGGACATATCGGACACCTAACTGACACTTTTGACACTTTTTAGGGACTAGTGACACTAATGCAATGATCAGTGCTAAAAAATATGAACTGTCACTGTACTAATGACAGTGACTGGGAAGAGGTTAACATCAAGGGCGATCAAAGGGTTAACTGTGTGCCTAGGTTGTGCTTACTCACTTTGTGGGAGGTGCTTTGACTAGGGGAAGGCAGAGATCTGTGTTCCTGCTTAGCAGAAACATAGGAGCAATGCCTTCCCTACTGACAGAACGACAACCTGCCTTACTTACATTAATCATTCTGCCTGTGTCTTGTGTCACCGGAAGGTGGAGGCGGATATCGGGTTTGCGGTACCCGCCTCTGGGCTCCTTCTCACAGCGGGGTAGCGGGTCCCCGTTGGCGTGCGCATGCCCCATACCCAGAAGTGCCAGATCATGTACTTAGTACGTGATCTGGCGCAGAGCGGCCGCCCTGCCGCAGTATATCTATGGTGGGTGGTCCGCAAGTGGTTAAATTAAATTTAAAAAGATTAAAATGGTAATGCAGAGAGCAGTTCTTTCCCTCTTCTTCTGGAGTCCCCTGCAGGCGCTCTCTGTTCTTCCTCTCCTCTGAGTGCCCCCTCAGCAAGGTAGCTGCTGAAAGAACACCCATGCGGGCTCACTCCCTAGCCAGGCTGTGTGCATCCATACACTCACAAAGCTCAGCCACGCCCACTGCTCCCTTTCTTAACAGGATTTGACTGACAGCAGCAGGAGACAATGGCTCCTGCTTACTTCAGAGTCCTGTGAGACAAGGAGAAGAGGAGAGAGCTGTTCCAGATGGGACAGAGACAGATGTTTGTTGGGGGGGGGAGTGAACATTTAGTGGGATGTTTTTACCTTAAAGTGGTTGTAAAGGTGTAAGGTTATTTTACCTTAATGCTTTCTATGCATTGAGGTAAAAAAAAACTTTCGGCATGCATCCCTTCCCCCTTATACCCACCTGAGCCTGATCTCGATCCAGCGATGTGCCCCAGAGCAGCGGCTATCTCAGCTCTCTCTCTTCATTGGACAAAAAGACTCCTGCTGCTGTCAATTACAGTCAGTGAGGGGGGAACGGGAGGGGGGTTGCACCAGTACCTCAAGAGCAAGCAACTTGCTATGGGGGCACCCAGCAGGGGAAAGGAACCCAGAACACTGGCGAGGGTCCCCAGAAGAAGAGCAAGCAACTTGCTACGGGGGCACCCAGCAGGGGAAAGGAACCCAGAACACTGGAGAGGGTCCCCAGAAGAGGAGGATCGGGGCTGCTTTTGCAAAACAATTGCACAGAGCAAGTAAGTATAACATGTTTGTTATTTAAAAAAATGCATTTGGAATTACAAGGAAACAACAATTAGGCTACTTTCACACTGGGGCATCGGCGGTAAAGCGCTGCTTTACCGTCGTTTTTGCAGAGGTTTTCGGCCGCTAGCAGGGCACTTTTTACCTCCGCTAGCAACCGAAAAAGAACGCTCAGCTGCAGCGGCGCTATGCCGGCGGTTCGACGGCGCTGCCCATTAATTTCAATGGGCAGGGGCACTTTAGGAGCGGTGTATACACCGCTCCTACAGTGCTTCAAAGATGTGGCTTGCAGGACTTTTTTTGGCGTCCTGCCAGCGCACCGCTCCAGTGTGAAAGCACTCAGGCTTTCACACTGGAGTGAGAGGAGAGGCTCTTTACAGGGGCTATGCAGGTGCTATTTTTAGCACTATAGGGCTTGTAAAGCACCACAGTGCGAAAGCAGCCTTAGACTTTAGAATCACTTTAAGGCTTTCCTATAGTAACACGATCCACCTGCCCTGCAGTTTTGCATTTATTTTATTGCACTTTGCCTGCAGGACTATCTGTATGTAAAACATAGTGTTACAATTCAGGTGTAAAGATAAAATTATGTGTAATGATATCTGTGTCTGTTAAGTGAATATGACCCAGAGGGAGCCAAGGATGCTCATGGAGAAACAACACTAAAAGGTCTTTGTATTTTGCCCTGCAGAGATGTCAAAAGCATTGGTGACTTTTCCACTGTTATGGGAAATTCTTTCAATGCTTTCTGCATCCACTTAAAAATGTATATTTATACTTTAGCTACATTTTCTATCTTACAAGTTCTCTTTCCTAACAGACTCCATGGCAGCCTACGTATGGGTTAATCCCATCTCTCATACCTCATAGGACCCTTCTCCCATAAATCTTTGCTCCAAGCCAGAGGCCGTGTTCCTTTTTTCGTCCTCCTCCTAGGACCACAATGAAGTCTTAACTTTTATGAAGATTCTGCAATTCAGGCCTGGTGGTGTGCACGCGATCTCTTTATGGCGGTGCTTTCTCTTGAGTCCAGCAATCCCTAGCTGTTAGCAGGGTGGATAAGGGCGATATCTGCAATGCCATGAAGAGCTTACTAGCCTGGCCATTGGCAGGCAAGCGGCAATATGGGCAAACATCCCAGCTGTTAGCGGGAGGCCTCCTTACCACATGTCCTGGTTGCGCAGCGGGTACAGCATCAGCTCCCGGTTCCAGGTCTGGTCGCGATAGTGCCGATAGTGGTATTGGTATGATTTGTATGATTTGATTTGTATGATTGGTATGATTTCATAGGGCCTATGCTTTTCCCCGGGTTCCTGTCAAGACTCAGGTGGGAAGAAGTGGAGATAGTGGCAATAGTCCCGTACTGGCCAAACAGGCCATGATTTCCTCTGCTGATGCAACTTAGCTTCCAGAACCCAGTTCCTCAGCCCTCCAGGCCAGATCTCCTGTTGCAAGGGACGACTCTACATCCATGCCCGGCCCATCTGCACCTGATTGCTTGGTTTTTGAGAGGGGATGGCTGGAGGCCCTAGGTTGTCCAAGCAGGGCTATCTCTACATTGCTGAATGCCAGAAGAGCAGGTACCAACAGAGTCTATCAAAGGACCTGGTCAAAATTTGTAGACTAAGTTTCCACCACTGGAGGTTCCTGAAATAACCCAAAGATACAGGATATCCTAGATATCCTAGGTTTTCTACAAACGGGCCTGGATTTTTCCTTGTCAGTTAGCTGCCTTCATGGGCATATCCTGGGCAAGACACCCTGTTACTAGGCAGTTCTTCAGAGGAGCAATAAGGCTCAGACCTCAGAGAAAGCTGAGATTTTCCAAGTGGGATCTTCCCCTTGTCCTGGATTTCTTCTCAGGAAGAGAGATAGAACACATGGCTCAGTCGGCCAAGAGGGTTTCCAAAATTGGCTCTCTATGATACAAGAAGCCATTCCTAACATTTTTTCCTGATCGGGTAGTTTTGATTCCTAATGCTGGGTTCAAACCCCCAAAGTATCCTCTGTCTTTCATGAGAATCAGGAGATTGCTCTTCCAACATTTAGGTCAGCTGAGGACTCTAGTGTTCACCCTCTAGATGTTGGAGAAGCTCTGAAACAGTATTTAGAAGCCACAGCTCTTTTTCACCAGTCTGAGCACCTGCTCGTTCTCTTCCATGGGAAAAATAAAGGCTTGCGTGCCTCTTCCAGATCTATTGCAGCATGGATTGTTCAGGCCATTCAGTGGGACTATAAGGCTAAGGGTTTGGCACCTCCAGAGGCGGTGACTGCTCATTCAACCAGGAGCATTTCTACATCATGGGCGGCTTCCCGACACGTTGCTTCAGAAGTGATTTGCAAAGCGGCCTCATGGTTTTCAATTAATACTTTCATGGCGCACTACTGCGTAGAACCAGCCTCTTTGTCTTCTGTTAATTTTGTTTTGCATATTCTGTCTGTTGATGGTGCCAATTAAACCTTTTTTTCTTTAACCAGCAATTGCCCACCCGGGTGTGTATGGCTAGTTATTTTACATACGTAGGCTGCCATGAAGTCTGTCAGGAAAACAGAACATTTCTTATAAAATACTTAGCGTAATTTTCCTTTCTTGCTGGACTCCATGGCAGCAGGAGTTCCCTCCCATTTGCTGGAGTAGGCTAAGTTATGGAAGACAGCCTTTGGCTTGAAGCAAAGATTTATGGGAGAAGGATCCTATGAGGTATATAGAGGTGGGATTAACCCATATGTAGGCTGCCATGGAGTCCATCAGGAAAGAAAAATTACAGTAAGTATTTGATAAGAAATTTTCTGTTTTACATGCAGTTATACTATTTTTTGGCTATTGATATGGCAAATTGCAATAAATTAGTTCATCTGGTAGATTCTTAAGTAATAAAGTGAGTTGACCAGATTTGTTTTGGATAAGTGGATGGTCATATAAAGACAGATCAGACCTTAAAACCCATAGCAAGTTTTTTTTTTTTTTGGTTTTCTGTGTTCCCATCCCATTTACCTTCTCTTAGCCCAGGTGATCATTGTCACCAAAAAAGAAAGGGATTGAAAATCCAAAATCCCTAGTCTATACAAAATTAAAAATAAGAGTTTTGGTTATACATACCCTCTGAATCCACATGGTCCCCATGAAATCAGCATTTTAATCTGCAGCAGCATATGTTATTATTGGACTGTCTATGGTCAATCTATCATTGCCCATTGAACACACAACTCCTAAGTGTTTGATCTGCTTACTAAATCTGTCCAATATTTTCTCTAGTGTATTATTTTACAAATGGCCTTCAGTCTTGAGTTTGCTTTTTGGTATATATACTCTTAAAGACTTATTTACTGTAAGTGTAAAATTGGTAACTATTTCAGTCTTCACTAACCTCTGTTTGCTGCAACATGAGCAGTGACATTTGAAGTGGGATCTGTGATCATTGTTCCCTGTATGAAATGAAGCCATGCAGGATTGGAGTCCCCAATTCCACCTCCTGAGGTTCACACTACTGATTGGTTAGCTGCCTATCAGTGTATAGCCAATAGTGAGATGGAGGAGATGAGCACAGGGCAGGCCAGGGCACATTAAGAAGCTGGTATCCCTTTGGAAAAAGTGCCCAGGGTTTGGGGTGCTTTTGGAAACCATAACTGGAATTAGGTTTGCAGGAACTTGGAGCTGACTACTATCCAGGTTAAATGTCTGTTACACATCTTATTCTGGACCACAAGTCTACATTAAAAGAATATGTAAACCTAACATTTTATATTTTTGATATATGCCTGCTGTAACATGTACTTGTATTAAAAAAGTATACTGTTCTCTTTGTATTGCTTCCTTTGTGTTCCTGCCAGTCCCTCTGCTTTCCTATCAAAAACTGACCACACTAGGCAGGAGAGCACAGCATGATCAGTTTTCTGACTGTGCTGTAATCAAGTCACATCCCCTCTACACAGCCATTTACTGGGAAGATCAGTGTGCTTCCTTTTCTCCTTCCTGAGGTACTTATGCAGCTGAGAACAGAGATTAGGTGATCACTTATCAAAAGAGGAAAAAAAAACGTATTTATAATGTTTTTTTAAATGTATACATAAATGTTTTGCTTTGCATTTCTATTTTAAAATGAAGGGGTTGCTAAACAAGGTAAGGGTTTAAATATACTTTAAGCGTAATAGTGGCCAAGCTCTGGACATTCAAGTATTTACATATTCTTAAAGTTTATGTCCAGGATACACACCACAAACCTCCCAAACTTTCATATGGCTCTCCTCATACTACTTATGACCTTTTCACCTAAAATAGTAAAAAAAAAATGATTGTCTTTTATACTTTATAATCTGCCTGGGTTAAGTGGGAGAGTACACAGCGATCCCACATATAATTTCTTCCATTTCTCCTTACTCAACATTGAACTAAGCATCCCATAATACTTTAGAAAGTTAGTTTTCTGTGTTGGTGCTCATTGGGCCAATCTGTGGGTGGTTTCAGATGAGTTGCTCCTGCAGGCACTGTGGAGCAATTTATTCTTAAATGCAACAGCATCATATGACTGAGGTCATCCAAGTTCTCTCAGCAGCTCAGATGTGATCTGTGTTTACCTTAGTTATTGAAAGGGTATTTAAAGATGAGTTGCTCCACGGTGCCTGCAGCTACAGAAGTCAGTCAGGGTTTTGTTTTGAAACCTCATTTACTACTTGTTAAAAATATGCATATCCAACAGATGCTGGAGATGCGAATCAGGGGTGGAATCTCTGTTTCACATTTTTTTGGATGTGTATATATACTTTTGGGAGTAGGTTAACTCACCTGTCCACCTAGACCCGCTGATGCATCTTTTGGGCCTTCCTGTGCGGGAGCAAGGGAAAACCTTTAAAAATTTGATGATGCATATTCTTACAACAGCTAGATATTTAATAATTGCTGCCCGGTGGAAACAGACATCTCTCTACCCCCCCCCCCCCCCCCCACACACACACACACACACACACACACCCTGGACATTGTCTGCTTTTCCACAGGACCTAGGAGAATTTGATGATGATCAAAGGATAAGGACACTAGAAGCAGTAAACACTGCATGTATCTCCTCATCCCAGAAATTTTGCTTTTTAATACATATACTTTGGCATTGTCTAAAGCTCTGTGAATATTGGACCGGTATTTTTGATGCAGTTCAAGATCTATGCAGTGTAACATTATTACTGGACCTTAAGATGGCAATTCTGGGTATATTTCCTGAGGTCCTTATACCACTGTTATTTTGGTTAATGCTGACACAAGGCTTTTTTTCTTACCTGTAAACTTATAGCGCAAAGGTGGTTGTCTCCTTGCCCTCCAACATTTTCACAATGGCAAAATGCTGTTAATGCTATCTTGTTAGAGAGAGATTGACATACCAGCACAGGGGCTGCCAAAAAAAAAAAAATTCCAAAATGTATGGTTTCCTTGGTTATCATCTACTTTAGCATATTCTTCCTCTGGTCTTTCTCCATCACTTGCCACTTTATTCAAAGCTACAGTATAGTTTCAATCTGCACAGTGGGTAGAAATTATTCTGAATCTGTGGGTTTCATCTGCCTTTTTTTTTTTTTGGGGGGGGGGGTGTATTGTGATATTGTTTGGATTAGAAAGATATGCTCCCAGGGGTTGCTTTGATTTTATCCTGAACGCTTGTCTCATCAGGGTGTAATGTATTGCATCTACTCATAATAATTACAAGACATAATAAGTGTGTTGTTGCTTGAATTGCTTTGTGTTGATGTTTATCCGTAGCTATTTTGATTTGTGTTCTTTTTTTATTGTTTTGTATGTTTGTTAAAACTATAATTAAAATTACTTGAATAAATGTAGAAGAAGTGGTCCTTGTAGGTTACACTGATATCAGTTATATTCATCCACATGCCCTAATAGTTTGACATTTTAAGGAAATTTGAATTTCACTCTTGCAAGCAATATATGTCATGTTTATATTTGTGTCCTGTTATGTTCAATAAGGTCCTTGCTACCGCTAGTGGACAGTATTATAAACTTATTAACAGATAATGACTATTTATTTTTTTCTAACAATATTTTGGTCAATATGTATTACATACAACATCTGTGTCATTTGGAGTCCTGATGAAGTTCTGAGCCCCTGATACGCATTGCATGACTTTTTGTGTGGATGTGTTTTTTCCTGTTGTCCTTTATTGAATCAATGAAAAACACTTTAGACTCTAAGAGCACTTATTTGCTGCCCTCTTTGGCTAAAATGCATATGGACCTCTGTCATTTGAGAGGCATATCAAAAACCTTTTTTTTAAAAAAAAAAAAAAAAAAACACAAAAACAATAAAAAAGAAAATCATAGGCAAAAGAAATTAAAAAACAAAACAGCCTGCGTTTATTCTGGGACGTTTACTCAAAATGTTCTTTTGTCTACTCTCGGATGCACAGCGGGAACATTCCTAAACTTGGGCTATAACCATAATAACTCTAAGTGCTCTTATAATTGTAATAATCTATTCATCACTAATTGTGGTGGGGCAAGAATTGGGTTATCGAGCCAACTTTGCCAGATAAGGTGAAATTTGTTAACAGCTTTCCTATGGCGATAAGACAATTGCTCTCTAAGTAGGAGAGAATTACCATAGGCGATCCCTAGAAGGTAGCAATTTGGCTCTATAAGGACTTCTTTAATTATATATTAAGGATCCAGCGTCTCATTTTCATCTTTTTCTTTGGAAAACTAAGGAATTGTCTGTGATGAGATATTTAAATATTCATACTAATTATCCCATAGTTGCTACACGTATTATTTATTTAGAGAAGGAAAATCATCTATTATTTTTTGGAAACCCTGCAATACATACCGTAGAATACATATACTAGGCATGCTATGGTGTGTGGGAATTCATTTATGAAGAAATCATTCCACTGTTTAATTTCAGTAAAATGTCAGTGAGTAAACTACTTTATGTTCGCAAAATAATTGAAAGGTCTCATTGCTAGACAAGTTCTAATAGGTTTTGCTAAATTTAAAACTCATTTTAAATGATAGAACAAAACTGCCTGAGGAATAATGGCAGACAAGTATTGAGAAATGTGAGATAAGAACATAACGTGCTGGCAGGTAATTTAATACAGCCTAGTTTTAAAGGTACATAAAAAAGAGCATATACAGTCAGGTCCATAAATATTGGGACATCGACACAATTCTAATCTTTTTGGCTCTATACACCACCACAATGGATTTGAAATTAAACTAACAAGACTAACTAACAGACTTTCAGCTTTAATTTGAGGGTATTTACATCCAAATCAGGTGAACAGTGTAGGAATTACAACAGTTTGTATATGTGCCTCCCACTTTTTAAGGGACCAAAAGTAATGGGACAGATTAACAATCATCCATCAAACTTTCACTTTTTAGTACTTGGTTGAAAATCCTTTGCAGTCAATTACAGCCTGAAGTCTGGAATGTATAGACATCACCAGATGCTGGGTTTCGTCCCTGGTGATGCTCTGCCAGGCCTCTACTGCAACTGTTTTCAGTTCCTGCTTGTTCTTGAGGCATTTACCCTTCAGTTTTGTCTTCAGCAAGTGAAATGCATGCTCAATCGGATTCAGGTCAGGTGATTGACTTGGCCATTGCATAACATTCCACTTCTTTCCCTTAAAAAACTCTTTGGTTGCTTTCACAGTATGCTTCGGGTCATTGTTCATCTGCACTGTGAAGCGCCGTTCAATGAGTTCTGAAGCATTTTGCTGAATATGAGCAGATAATATTGCCCGAAACACTTCAGAATTCATCCTGCTGCTTTTGTCAGCACTCACTTAATCAATAAATACAAGAGAACCAGTTCCATTGGCAGCCATACATGCCCACGCCATGACACTACCACCACCATGCTTCACTGATGAGGTGGTATGCTTTGGATCATGAGCAGTTCCCTTCCTTCTCCATACTCTTCTCTTCCCATCACTCTGGTACAAGTTGATCTTGGTCTCATCTGTCCATAGGATGTTATTCCAGAACTGTGAAGGCTTTTTTAGATGTTGTTTGGCAAACTCTAATCTGGCCTTCCTGTTTTTGAGGCTCACCAATGGTTTACATCTTGTGCTAAACCCGCTGTATTCACTCTGGTGAAGTCTTCTCTTGATTGTTGACTTTGACACACATACACCTACCTCCTGGAGAGTGTTCTTGATCTTGCCAACTGTTGTGAAGGGTGTTTTCTTCACCAGGGAAAGAAATCTTCGGTCATCCACCACAGTTGTTTTCCGTGGTTTTCCGGGTCTTTTGGTGTTGCTGAGCTCACCGGTGCGTTCTTTCTTCCAAACAGTTGATTTGGCCACACCTAAAGTTCTCTCTCTAATGGGTTTGTTTGTTTTTTTCAGCCTAATGATGGCTTGCTTCACTGATAGTGACAGCTCTTTGGATCTCATATTGAGATTTGACAGCAACAGATTCCAAATGCAAATAGCACACTTGAAATGAACTCTGGGCCTTTTATCTGCTCCTTGTAAATGGAATAATGAGGGAATAACACACACTTGTCCATGGAACAGCTGAGCAGCCAATTGTCCCATTACTTTTGGTCCCTTAAAAAGTGGGAGGCACATATACAAACTGTTGTAATTCCTACACCGTTCACCTGATTTGGATGTAAATACCCTCAAATTAAAGCTGAAAGTCTGCAGTTAAAGCAAATCTTATTTGTTTCATTTCAAATCCATTGTGGTGCTGTATAGTGGCAAAAAGATTAGAATTGTGTTGATGTCCCAATATTTATGGACCTGACTGTAGTTGTTATTCATTAGTTAACACCCAGTGATTTCCTAACTATTCTTTTTTTCAGCTTTCAATCTACTAGATAGAAATGATGAACTATTTATTTTTGAACATGATTCTTTATACACTAGGACTGATTTGCCACAATGTACGCAAAAACTGATTTCCATAGTGCAGTGTAAGGCCCCATTCACATTTGCCCTTTTGCATTTAGCTTTTCTAAAAGTAGGGGAAGTCTTCTTGGAAGTATAGTCAACTTCCCAGATAATTTTTTTCATGTGTTTAGCTGTTCCTGCTTTAAAGCAGGTTTAGGTGCGTTTGGAGTATCTAATTGGATTCTAGACGCACAGAATTCTATTCTCTCTAAACACAGCTAAACTGACAGCACCAACATGCAGGTAAAGGTACAGTGTGAATGGCACCAATGAAAAATTATTACATGCATTTAGAGATGTCCTTTAAATGCATATAAATGCTGGTTTGACATGCTAGTGTGACTGAGGCCTAAGAGTGAGCACATTTATCACCTGGCCAATTTTTTTAAAATTAAGTTTACAAACAGAAATTTGGATGGAAAAATAGATCTTTTTACAGTCCACTGTCAACATCACAATCAAATATGGATGGTAATAAAATGTACAGAAATTATACCTTTATACTAACTATACTTTAGAACACTGCAAAGAACTTGATTAATGTAAATTATATATTGCCAAAATCATTTTTTTTAGATTTGAATAGCGTAATGAAGGGATAAAACCCTTGATAGATTATTTTTTTGCAGTCTGTGTATTTTTGGGGAAATTTGCCTTCACTTCCTGTCCCACAGATGCAAAAAAAAATAATTAAAAATTAAAGGAAATCTCCCAAAAGTGAAAAGGAATTCCCTTCTTAGACAGCTGTCCCTAGAACATATGTGCCCATTGGACAATGTTCTCTTAAAAGAAAGGTATGGCCTATGCTTTTTTGGCATAGCTTCTCTTGTGGGTCACAGGGATGCACCTACTTTTGCTCTCATGTGACCCAGAATCAACCAACAGAGAGCTAAAGTCCACTGTCAGCTGACATCACAAGGATCCCTACAATAATATCAGAATTAATTTAGATGCCTGACCGGCAGCTGGCTCAGCCTCTTAGCAAGCCGCTGAAAATCTGCTCCCACCCCTCCCCAGCCAGGCACTCCAATGACGATAGAGGGGCAGTGCAGAGAGCAGTGACTGACAGTCACCGCTTTCCATTTAGAGCAGACCAAGAACTGAGAGATCAGCAGGTTTACAGTTGCCAGGGGGACAGCTAAAGCATCACAGTGGTATGTATGTTTGTTGTAAGTATGTGTTTTTTTTCTTGTTATTTCTTGCCTTGACTACTGCAATTCCCTCCTCATTAGTCTACCTTTACACAAGCTATCCCTCTTCAGTTTATTATGCATATAAACATTAGACATGTGCATTCGTTTTCGTCCTAATGCATTTTCGGCCGAATTTCAGGTATTTTCGTTATCGTTTTAACAAACGATAACGAAAGTGCAGAGTACGAAAAATGAAAGATCCGACATAAACAAATGCTTTATTTTCGATGCTACAACAGTTCAATATAGATAGGAGATTCGACATGATGATGACAATAACAATCTGTGTCCATCAAACCTGTGGTCGAATGTGCCTAACCTTAACTCTATTAGTCCAAGATTATTCTACATAGAGAGAAAAGATTCAACATAGAGAGAAAAGATTCGACGTAGGGGAGAAAAGATAAATAAAAATAATGATGATGATGAATGTTATTGGCTGATTGTAACCAAAGAGGAGGAGCAGTAAAATAGCTAGAACTAAGTACACACATACTTTGACTTATGGTGTCTGTTGAAAGTTCTAAGAAGATTCGACGGAGCAGGTAAACTATACGGCATCGTACAGTGTAGCTGCTCCGTCAAATCTTCTTTGAACATTTGACAGACACCATAAGCCTTCAATGACAGATTCGACCTTAATTTGGATTTTCGGACGAATGCAATTTTTAACGAAAAACGAAATAAATAAAAATGAATTTCAGGAGTAACTAAATAAATTTATTTTTCGGACGGAAATATTTCAGTGTGCACATGTCTAATAATCATGTATAAGATTCCAAACATTAACAACATACAAAGCCATCCACAGTTCTGTGCCTAGCTATATCACCTTCACTCGAGACCTCCTGATCTCTAGCTGCCTTGTCACCTCCTCCTTTGCTTGCCACCAACACTTCTCCAAAGCCTATCCTATCCCCTATAAATCCCTACCCCAACCTGTACAGCGATTTCCTGGGTTTTGTGTTAACGTGGTCCGAGACATAAGGGTGAGTCTGCTGTTACTAATTCTATTTTCTATTTTTTATTTTTCATATATATATATTTTCACACATTTTTTTCATATATACTTATATTTATTATATATTTATATTCATATTCATTTATTTATATTCATATTTTTAATGATCAATAAGTGTACACTTTTGATTATATTAATTACACTTTAATAGTATTTGTAATATCACTTATTATTATTCACAGTATATAGGTTTAATAATATAATTTATCTTATAGACATATTTTTATATTTATATATTCATGATCAAATAAGTGCACATCATTAATTATTACACTTTAATATTATTTGTAATATCGCTTATTATTCACAGTATATAGGTTTAATTACCTTCTTCATAATATAGTGGATCGGTTTCACTGTTATATCGATCTATCAAGATACCAATTTATATTTATGACACTGGGTTATTTTAATTTGGGATAGTTATTGTAGGGTTAATTATTATGGTGGCTGATTGCTACCCAATAGGAGAAGTAAGGAGAGGGATGTGAGACCCTCTACCTTTATCACGTAATGTTTATTTTTCTTTTTATAGCCTTTAGTTATTTTTTTTTATTTGAACCATTCATCATGGCCATCTATTCATTATGTTGAATATACATGCCATTCTCTTAGGTCTTTTTGCTGCTTTAGAAGTCTTTTTAGTATATATTTTATACACATTTTTTTGTATAGCCATTAGAGCTCTTCCTGCTGCTTTAAAATGGGTATTCAATGCCCTTAGTTTATATGGTGCTGAGTACGGTTTAGTATGGAAGTTTTTTCCCACTTTTTTTCATAGCTGGCAGATTTATATTTGCCGCTTTGAAATAGGTATCAGATGCCCATGATCAAAATGGCGTTTGTGGCTTGACGCTTACAACTCAGAACGAGGTCTGGCTCTATATATGGTGGTGTGTCATTGCGTTGCCCGATCCCCATTGAAAACGTCACCTATGAGAAATCGCATCTGGGAGGGCACGCATTGATGTCACCACACTGTTCGAGAGGAGGACGGGCTCCTGTGTTTGCCGGCCGGCATTTGTTTTTATGCGATTTCTATCTTTTTATATGTAAGTGCAGCAGAGGCGGCTCTAGGCTTTGTGAGGCCTTAGGCAAAATTTAGACATGAGGCCCTACTCACACCCTTTGCAGGGTGAACCCCGGGCTGGAGCATCTTATTACTGCTGCTGCTTGTGTGGGTGGGATGTGTACTGCGCCAATCACATGGGATGAATAGGAGAGGGGGGTCAGCAAGGATGGGCACAGTACACATCCCACCAACACAAGCAGCAGCAGTAGTAAGATGCTCTGCCTCAGGGTCCTTCCTTAGCCCCTGAAGAAGAAGGCGGGGGTAAAAAGGAAGGAGTGGGTAGGAAATGAGTGATGGGTAGAGTAGAACTGGAGTGAAACTGGGGGATCTTGGTCTGTATAGGGATAAAAAAGGAAGAGGATTTGCGCTGGCATGAGGGGGGGGGATAGATAGACGTCAATGGGACTGGAGCGGGATGGGGAATACTGTTGGTTGGTGAGGAATAGCCATAGTATAATCCAAGCAAATGGGCTGGCAGGGAGGGGGAAAGAAAGGAAGAGAGAGTATGGCATGGGTGGTATGATCAGGAGAGGGCACTGACTGTATGGCAGTGGGTGGTCTGTGCAGGAGGGGAGGCACAGATTTTATGGCAGTGGTCTGTGCAGGAGGGGGGCACAGAGTGTGTGGCAGTGGGTGGTATGTGCAGGAAAGGGCACTGAGTGTATGGCGGTGGGTGGTATGTGCAGGACAGGGGCACGGAGTGAATGGGGGTGGGTGGTATGTACAGGAGGGGGGCACAGAGTGAATGGGGGTGGGTGGTATGTGCAGAAGGGGGGCACGGAATAATTGGTGGTGGGTGGTATGTGCAGGAGGGGAGCAGGGAGTAAATGGGGGGGTGGGTGGTATGTGCAGGAAGGAGGCACAGAGTCATTTAGGGTGGGTGGGTGGTATGTGCAGGAGGGGGGCTCAGAGTGAATGGGGGTGGGTGGTATGTGCAGAAGGGGGGGCACAGAGTAATTGGTGGTGGGTGGTATGTGCAGGAGGGGGGCACAGAGTAGTTTAGGGTGGGTGGTATGTGCAGGAGGGGGGCATGGAGTAATTGGTGGTGGGTGGGTGGTATGTGCAGGAGGGGGGCATGGAGTAATTGGTGGTGGGTGGGTGGGTGGTATGTGCAGGAGGGGGGCTCGGAGTGAATGGGGGTGGGTGGTATGTGCAGAAGGGGGGGCACAGAGTAATTGGTGGTGGGTGGTATGTGCAGGAGGGGGGCACAGAGTAGTTTAGGGTGGTTGGTATGTGCAGGAGGGGGGCATGGAGTAATTGGTGGTGGGTGGGTGGTATGTGCAGGAGGGGGGCATGGAGTAATTGGTGGTGGGTGGGTGGTATGTGCAGGAGAGGGGCTCGGAGTAATTGGTGGTGGGTGGTATGTGCAGGAGGGGGGCAGGGAGTGAATAGGGGTGGGTGGTATGTGCAGGAGGGGGGTGCAGATGGGTTAAAAGTATATGGTGTGAACAAGCCCCAGCACTGCAGAGACCACTAGTATGCACTGAGGAAGTGAAGCTAGCTGCGCACACACACAGCACTAGAACTGGCCTTGCACCTCCCAGCAGACATTGCTCTCAACCCCCCCCCCATCTCAACCCTCTTCCTCAAGTTGCTGCACAGAAATGTCTCCTGGAAACGTGCAAAACCCCGCCAACTTACCACATTGCACACACCCTGCAGAATAGACTCGCTCTGCTTGTATCCTTCCCCGTGGGATCTCTGATCCCAGGCAATGAGCTCTCAGCGTCCCATTCACTCCCATCTAAGCACTTGTCAGCTGCAGCTCCGCCTCCTCCCTTGTTGTAAGATTTTTGCCGACAGCACTGGAGTACACTGAGCTGGAGCGCCAGAAAGAGCTGAGAGAGAGAGAGGGAGGATTATCCATGCCCGTGCGCGGCCGCGCTTTTAGAAACGTAACAGGAGCCAGAGAGTGACAGGCGCGGCTTTGTCTCATCCATGGGTGCTCTGTGGGAAAGCCTCAGAGACGGCTCTTAGGCAAATTAGGCAGCTGCGAGGCCCCTATGAGCTCTGGGCCTTAGGCGACCGCCTAATTTGCCTAATTAGAGAGCCGCCTCTGAAGTGCAGTATTACCCTTTTTTCTTTTAATAAATGGTCAAACTGTATTACGCTATGGTCAGTCTTTCTTCTTTCTGAGCCCATCCTGAGTACACCTCAAGTACAGCTACGAATTTGGGAGATGCCTAGGGGGTTGCCAGCAACAAGGTCCAGTTCCTGTGTGTCCAACAGTCATCCTTGCAAGCTAAAGGCCGTGGCTGGGTTACAGCCAAACGCCCCTTTTTACTTGCTATTTGGTAAGCAGTCCTTTTATACAGTGGTCGGGCACTCTTTTCAATGTGTGAAGTCACTGTGGTGTCATTGAAGGATTGAATTTATGGACTACTGTTTTTACCTATGCTAATTTACATATTGTGATTGGCGCAGCTCTCCTCCATTTTCTACAGCTATTTCCTGCCCTGTCTGCCTTTAGGCAAAAAGAAAATAACCCCTCATGGAATGGTGGGACTTTAAAGGCAACGAAATAAGTATAAAAACAATTTTATTGGTACAAATATACAAAAATATACATATAAGAAAAAAATCTACTACAATCATATGGAATGATCAATTTAACAAATAAAATCAAGAATATACTGGTGAGCGAACCAAATGTGTATTCATGTAGTCTTCCACCTGAGCCTACGCGTTTCGGGACTGCAGGAGTCCCTTCATCAAGGGCAAATTGTAGGAGGATTTTACACTACATAATGAAACATGGAATATCGTAATTAGAGACAAATGCATTGAACATGTTTCCTGCATCTAACATCATTCTGTAAGGAAAACAAAAAAAAAAACACATACCCAAGTATAATCAGGAAGGCTGACTGTCGGAGTGAATCTCGGGGACAAAACCACACAGGACGCCAGGAATCCAACTGAGGAAACGGGCGTATATCTGGCCCCGCCTTCTCCACACTGGTCCCAATGTGCCACCCCAGGAGGGGATTCTGGGAGTGGCAGCACTATCCCAAAGGGGCCCAAAAAGCGAAAAGCCAAAAAGGAGGGGGGAAAGAGATAATCTGAAAACACAAAAGAAAAAGGCCATATAGGCTGGGTACTATAAGTACTAATACTATAAAGGAGCAAGAAACACCCATATGCTTGGACATGCGGGTATGCATATAGGTCGGGTGTAGAAAGACAGTCTAAGTGTTCATGACTTACCCCAATGTTGGTATGTGAGGGATATGGTGATTAGGTGTAAGTGAAGATCCCCAATGTAAGAGCAGGGGAAACGGGTGTCCCTTGAGAGCAAGAACAGCTCCACGAGTTGTCAGAGATAACAGCTTCGTACAGCACAAAATCTGTAAGGTAATGCAAGAAAAGGAAAAGCTTACTCACCAACAGGACAAAGGTGTTGGCTATGTATAATGATGCCTAATATGCGTGGACAGGGAGTTCCTCAGATAGGCACACTGAGAAGCATATCACGATGGGGGGTTGCCACAAAGGAGACAGTGTTGACAAGGAGATACAGGACGGCCTTACCTTGTCTCAAGTACTGTATTGCAGTGTAATCGCTAACTCCGTCTCCAACCACCGCCGCCGAGTCGGACAGTGACACCGACACGGCGTCCGGTGGTTAAATATAGGGAGGAAGAGGAGATAAGTGCGGTGCCCGAGTTCCGCCAATCACACCGCCGCTCCAATCAGGGTGTGGATACCATAGTAACCTCACAGCGTCGATCCACCTACGGACGCTGAGAGAAGGGATCCATGGTAACAATGAGACGCCACTCCGTCCAACGGGGAGGGGAAAACGGAAGCCCTGACAACAGGGAGAAGGAGTCTCCCCGTCGTCAGGGCGTTCCGCCCAGTCTATTGACATTAAGACAGGGTGTGCACCAACCCGAATGCTGCAGCCTAGTCCACAAAAGGGGGCTGCTGAAAGAACATAGCTACATGAAATTTAAAGGGGAAGTAAATAATTAGAAATTGAAGAGGCACAAGCGATAAACAACCATAATAATTAGAAATTGAAGAGGCACAAGCGATAAACAACCATAACTACCTGAATGAGTTTGCGGTGGAATCACCAACCTCATATATTCGTACCCTCGGGTAATCACTGAATGGGCACCGCAGGGGCAGTGGGACCCTGGGCGGGAACTGCATGGCACCCCCCCACAGCGGACTATGTGAGGGGTCATGCAGAAATCGCCCACCGACGCATAGAGGGGCGCCAAAATTTGCGAGCTTGGAAGGGCAGCCAATTGGCCGCCAACCACCCCGCGAGTATGTTCCGGGCGTCCGGAAGGAGGCCCCCCGAAGGACAAAAAAATCCCGGGAGGCCCACGTGCGCCGGGCGGGACAAAGAGGGGTCAGAGCTGTGGTGAAAAAAAGGTGTTCCCCGAGTACCGCCGACAGTGTGCCTCAGGTGATGATAAACCTGTATATACGGAAAGAAAAAAAAAAATTATATATATATTAATTAAAATATAACATGTGAAAAATATAAAAAGGCAACCAAGAAGGACCTGACAGCACCCTACAGAACAACACCTTATAAATCTTTCTCACAAACCCCAGAAGAGAAGCCCTCTAAGAAGGGTCTAAAACTTAAATGATCATTCAAGCCGGGGGGTGAGGTGGCAGCAAGGTCCGCAATCCAGCGGGCTTCCCGCTGTAGCAAGGCCTTGTTCCAATCCCCACCTCTCGGGCTGGGGTGAACTCTGTCCAATATTAAAAAATAGATATTGGGAAATATACCATGATGTACATTCACCACATGTCTCCCCAATGGGAGCTCAGGATTCGCTTTCCTCATGGCAGTAATATGCCGTGAGGCTCGTAAAGAGAATTTTTGTTTGGTCT
Organism: Aquarana catesbeiana; assembly: GCF_042186555.1. NCBI lineage: Eukaryota > Metazoa > Chordata > Amphibia > Anura > Ranidae > Aquarana > Aquarana catesbeiana. Next base: position 693,098,198 of record NC_133324.1, read on the forward strand.
TGCCTACATAAAATTGATGACATTGGCAGACTAAAAGGTATATCACACCCTCGGTCTTGCAGTTTGAAAAGTGGCGTGGTCTATATGGATGCCCATTTGGGAGGGTCACATTCTGTTGTGTATTCATAAATCTGCATATGGAACATCCTCCACAAGTGAATGTTCCAAACCTCTTACATGGATCCCCACGTGATTCACTGACAAATTCACTGCGGACCAAATGGTCACGCAGGGAACTGGTACGCCGATAGGTGATTGCTGGTCGTGCGGGTAAGTGTGGCCGTAGAGTGGGGTCAGAGTGTAAAAGGTGCCAATGTTTGTTGAAAATAGATTTGACCGATTCGTGCTGGTTTGTAAACCTCATAATAATCCTAGTGGTGGAATCCATCGCAGCCTTTTTTTGAGAACCAAAGAGGAGTTCCCGTCGAGTATGTCTGTTTGCACGTTTGAACGCTTTTTTTAAAAGCGTAGAAGAGTAGCCCCTCAGGACGGAGTCTGTCTCTGAGTGCTGCAGCCTCCGTCAGATATGTCTGTTGGTCAGAGCAATTCCGTCTCAGCCTTAAGTATTGGCTGTAGGGATCGCTCGGATCAATGGTTGAGGGTGAGAGCTGGAGACGTGTAAGATGGTATTGCCAGCGGTAGGTTTCCGAAAGAGGCTGCTAGAGAGAGTTCCCTCTGAGTTCTTGCTAATGGTCGTATCCAAAAACGTAATGCTGTGTGGATTGTGGTCACAGTGAACTTTAAATTAAAGGTGTTATGCCTGCATCATTTCGAAGCATTCGTTTAGTTGGCTTCGGAACCTTCCCACAACACCAAAATGTCGTCTATATAACGATACCACGCGGCTATGTATTGAGTGTGTGATCTAAAGGCCTCATCAGAAAGGAAGGACTGCTCCCACTCCCCCAGGTACAGGTTTGTGTAGGACGGGGCACAGGAGGTCCCCATCGCAACGCCCTGTACCTGGAGGAAGTGGGAGCCATCAAAGAAAAGATGTTATGATGAAGGATAAATTCCAGGGCCATAATGGCAAACTCACAGAGTTTTTTATCATCTCCGTGTGTCTGGGTGATATAAATGTCTGACCACAGTCAACCCCAAATGGTGGGGAATTGAACTATAAAGGGCCTCGACATCAATGGCTACCAGTAATGACTGTGCTGAGACATGTAGACCTTCAGGGATTGTAGTAAGTGGATAGTATCACGCACGTATGAAGGCAGGTTTTCAACAAATGGTTTTAGATGGGAATCTACAAAAAGGCTCAGGTGTTCCGTAATAGCCCCATTCCCAGAGGACTATAGGCCTACCTGGTGGAGTTATGCAGTTTTTATGGACTTTGGGTAGACAGTAGAAGGTTGGAATTTTGGGAAACTTTATTCGTAGAAATTCCCAAATGTCCTGATTGATGATACCCTGTGAAAAGGCACCATCTACCAGGGCATAAAATTGAATCTCAAATTTGGCAATACTAGTCCTGGGAATAGGCCTATACCAGTCCCGATTGGACAGAACTTTAAGGCACAATGTTTTTATATTGCTCGTTAGACATGATCACAATGTTGCCACCCTTATCAGAGGGCTTAATGACAAGGGAGTGGCATTTTTTAAGGGTGTTTAAGGCGAGCAATTCAGAAGGAGATACATTCCCCGGTCTTTTTGTGTATTTTACGTTTTTGGATTTCAGACGTGACGTAGTGACGAAAGATAACAAATTGGGGTTAGAACCAAGGGAAGGGAATTTATCCGATTTATTCTTCAACTTCTTATTGGCATAAGATGGAGTAGTAGGTTCAGTAGGTTTGTCCAGAAGGAGGGAATCTAAATCTATTGTGTCGATAAGGTCAGAAGAGTCCTCATTCTCCAATAAAGACAAAAGGACGTCTAAGTCCTTATCATGTTGTTCATCGGTGGTTTCGGTTTTGCTTTGGCCTAGAATACATGCTCTTTAATAGCAACTTACGGGCGAACAAGTTAAGGTCTTTAATAGCCTCAAGGTGTCAAGATTGGAACTGGGACAGAAGCTCAGACCCTTTGACAAGAGGATTTCTCTTCATCTGATAAAGTGTAGTTAGATAAATTGATGATATTTCTATCATCAATATTGATGGTATTTAATTGTGTACTTTTTAAGTTTTTGATTGGGAATGGTGTCCCTGGGGAAAAAATCGGCTTTGGCCAACATCCCTCTTAGATGCTGAGCTCGCACTAGATTGCGAGAGTTGGACAGTCGTAAGTGAGAAGGAAGCAGTTTTGCCACCCGAGGTGTCTGTGGGGGGATGGGGATCCTCGCTACATGCACCATGATTGCCCGACATATGTGGAGTGGATGGAGCAATGGGAGTGAGGTGTTCAGAAATGTGTTTTTTATGTGCATTTCCCTCTTCTCCGGATAGAGGACGTTTGGGTTTATTATGCCTGTTCCTATTACGGTTACGAGAGGAGGAGGAAGCAGAAACAGAGGAATTGATAGATGAGTCTGATCCTCTTTCTAAGATGGATTTAGTAAGCCCTTTATTTTTGGGATTTGAGGTATGGTTATATTGGGTCCACTTATATGCTTTCCCTTCCTGGAAGGACAATTTGTCGCGCCAGAACTTTTTATCTTTTTTTCGGAGAGTTTCAGTGGTAATTTGATCCAAGTGAATCTTAATTCTTTCCTCATGTTCCTTTAATGAGGGAAGACTTTTAAAGGTTTGTAGTTTTAAATATATATTATCAATCTCTTTGTCAAGGGCTAGACTACGAATCTTATATTCCTCTATAAGCATCCTCATCATCATGCGTGTACACGCCTGTAAGTTATCCTCCCACTGTTTCTTAAAATCAGGGCTGATGTTATCAATCAGAGGGAAGATTTGAATGCGCAATCCATAAGGATTGATGTCCTCTCTGATGTACCTTTCAAAATTGTCAATATGCCAAAAAAAGGCTGCTTTTTTTCTCCACATATTTGCTTAACTGGTTGCAGAGGGAGGACAGTTCTGACTGGTCTGCCTCTCCTTCCTCATGGTTTTTGGAATAATCAGCCATGAGAGCCGCCCAACTCGAACCTTGAAACATGCTGATATTGTCTCTTTAGGTTGCAAAAGAACCAAAAAAAAAAAAAATATATACTCACACAGACAGAATTAAGTTCCTAGATGCAATGAGAAAAACAACATGTAAACACGAAGTACATAAATTATATGAATAATTATGTATGAATTAGGAAAAGGGGGGATTGTGGCAAAAATGGATGGAAAAGAGGGATGTGGGTATTTGCTACCCTAAATTTAGAATCGAAGAAAGGAGGGTACCATCCAATTATGTCACACGAGTTGCCGCCATCCCTGACATAAGGAAAAAAGAAAATAACCCCTCATGGAATGGTGGGACTTTAAAGGCAACGAAATAGGTATAAAAACAATTTTATTGGTACAAAAATACAAAAATATACATATAAGAAAAAAATCTACTACAATCATATGGAATGATCAATTTAACAAATAAAATCAAGAATATACTGGTGAGCGAACCAAATGTGTATTCATGTAGTCTTCCACCTGAGCCTACGCGTTTCGGGACTGCAGGAGTCCCTTCATCAAGGGCAAATTGTAGGAGGATTTTACACTACATAATGAAACATGGAATATCGTAATTAGAGACAAATGCATTGAACATGTTTCCTGCATCTAACATCATTCTGTAAGGAAAACAAAAAAAAAAAAAAAAAACACATACCCAAGTATAATCAGGAAGGCTGACTGTCGGAGTGAATCTCGGGGACAAAACCACACAGGACGCCAGGAATCCAACTGAGGAAACAGGCGTATATCTGGCCCCGCCTTCTCCACACTGGTCCCAATGTGCCACCCCAGGAGGGGATTCCGGGAGTGGCAGCACTATCCCAAAGGGGCCCAAAAAGCGAAAAGCCTTTAGGCAATCCCCGAAAACTCATCTTTTTTGGGCAAATGTATCCAGATTCGAGCTAGCAACTGAATTGTACTTTCTTGATTAACTTGTCCCTACACAGTTTCTACCTTTTGTATCAGTTTCCCTTTCCTTTAGCTTGTACGCTCTCACAAACAGGGCCCGCTTACTCTCTTCTCCTGAATTGTATTGAACTGTACTGTATTCCTATATTTTGTAAAGTGGTACACAAACTGTTGGTTCTATATAAACCCTGAATAAAAATAATAATAATTTAAATACAACATAATAATAAGGAATTACTAGACAAACTCCATAATCAGCATTTAAACACCTGGGGGTCTATTTATAAAATAATCATCTTTCAAATGTTAACATGAAAAAGCCAGCCAAACATTGTTTAGAATACATACACAGTATTTAAGCATTTTTTTAAGCCACATTTTGAGACACCGCTCCAAATTTCAGCATTAGAGTGTATTTATAAAATCTGAAAAAAAAAAAATATTGTAGTGACAATGTACACATCATTTAATCTTTCACTAGACTGCATTTTGAACAAGAGGTATAACAGATAGCTTTTAATCCAAAAATCAACATGTTTTTGTTTCATAGAGGAAAGCAAGCAAAATATTGTACTGACTCCATGCACAGCATGTAAGCACTTTTAACAGGCAGCAGTTTAACATTGAGATACCAGACAGGTTTTAATTTTGAAATCACAATAAGAGTGCACTATTTCAGACAATAGCTACAAATTTTTTTGATAGCAGTGGAATAGGCTGCAAAATAGGAGAAACAGAGTATAATTTAGTCTACAGCAAACACTATAACTTTTGGCAGCTGAGGTCCAGTTGCAGAAACTTTATGATGGTAAATGTGGCAGGCCAGTAGTAGTGGTAGGAGGTGGTAATAGCAGCAGGTCAGCAGCAGTCAAAGATCCTGGTACTGTTGACGGTTAGATGGTAGTTGTTGTGATAGTGGTTGCTGTGACAGCAGACAAGCAGTTTTGTCTCTCTGTCACAAAAGCATTACATACTGAATGCCTTTACTCACAGCACACTGGACATAGGGCAAGCCAATAGCTCCAATATGTACTATGCAAGTTTCAGACAGTGATCCAACATGGACACCCCAAAATCCATGGGGTCCTTGGTTTGAAGGTTTGAAGGTTTCATTCACCTTAAATCCCAGTTAATCTCTAAGCGGCTTTGTGAGGTCAGCTCTAGGAATCTGTTCATTTTTCATTCAGTCAACTGACTAAGAAAAAATGAATCATCAATGGCCAGCTTAAAGTGGAGTTCCACCCAAAAATGAAACTTCCACTTATCCGGTCACATTTGGCACCTTTCAGGGGGGAGCAGATACCTGTCTAATGCAGGTATGTGCTTCCACTCCGGTGATAGATCGTCGCAGAATCCATAGTTGCCAACAGTCCCGATTTTCCCGGGACAATCCCGATTTTGGGACCCTTGTCCCGATTTAATTTTGTCCCGGGTGTTTTCCCGAATTTTTGGGTTTGTCCCGAGAAAATCGTGAGTGTTTTTGTAAAAAACGGCAACGGCTCCACAAAAATGGCTGCCGTTGCCTCCACGAGTCAGTCACAAAGTTCCCCTTGTGTTCAGTGCAGGGGAGAGGGGCAGCCAATCCGCTTCTCTCTTCAGTGTACAAATAGAAAATTCTATTGTACACTGAAGCCTATTGGTTGGAGGGATTGGCAACCCCTCCCCGCTCTGCACTGCACACAAGGAAGACGTGATCAGCCTCCACTGCCATCACCCTCCGCCCCCGTGTGTCCGACGGGGCTCAGGGAATAGTGGGAGTGACGGGAGGGAAGAAGGGAGGCTTTCATCTGGCTGTTCAGGAGTTGTCTGACCTGTGAGTAGTGGCCTGTCAGTGTAGTGGGGGAGGGGAGAGGAGAGATAGGGTGGGTGGGGGGTGTACTCAGTGTATGGGAGGCTTGGAGCTTTCCCTGTAGTACACTTCTCAAAGGCTGAGGTCCAGCATGGAAGGACCGGGGCTCCGCTGGCTGGGGACATTGATGGTCCTGGCTCCCCTCTTGCACCCCATGTCACCACCATACCTGCTCCCCCTCCCCCGTGTCACCACCATACCTGATTCCCCCCTCCCCCCTGTGTCACCAACATACCTGCACCCCCCTCTCCCCCCTGTGTCACCACCATACCTGATTCCCCCCTCCCCCCTGTATCACCACCATACCTGATTCCCCCCTCCCCCTGTGTCACCAACATACCTGCACCCCCCTCTCCCCCCTGTGTCACCACCATACCTGATTCCCCCCTCCCCCCTGTATCACCACCATACCTGATTCCCCCCTCCCCCTGTGTCACCAACATACCTGCACCCCCCTCTCCCCCCCGTGTCACCACCATACCTGATTCCCCCCTCCCCCCTGTGTCACCAACATACCTGCACCCCCCTCTCCCCCCCGTGTTACCACCATACCTGATTCCCCCCTCCCCCCTGTGTCACCAACATACCTGCACCCCCCTCTCCCCCCCATGTCACCACCATACCTGATTCCCCCCTCCCCCCTGTGTCACCAACATACCTGATTCCCCCCTCCCCCCTGTGTCACCAACATACCTGATTCCCCCCTCCCCCCTGTGTCACCACCATACCTGATTCCCCCCTCTCCCCTGTGTCACCAACATACCTGATTCCCCCCTCCCCCCTGTGTCACCAACATACCTGCACCCCCCTCGCCCCCCTGTGTCACCACCATACCTGATTCCCCCCTCCCCCCTGTGTCACCACCATACCTGATTCCCCCCTCCCCCCTGTGTCACCAACATACCTGCACCCCCCTCTCCCCCCCGTGTCACCACCATACCTGATTCCCCCCTCCCCCCTGTGTCACCAACATACCTGCACCCCCCTCTCCCCCCCGTGTCACCACCATACCTGATTCCCCCCTCCCCTGTGTCACCAACATACCTGCACCCCCCTCTCCCCCCTGTGTCACCACCATACCTGATTCCCCCCTCCCCCCTGTGTCACCAACATACCTGCACCCCCCTCTCCCCCCCGTGTCACCACCATACCTGCACCCCCCTCTCCCCCCCGTGTCACCACCATACCTGCACCCCCCTCTCCCCCCTGTGTCACCACCATACCTGCACCCCCCTCTCCCCCCCTGTGTCACCACCATACCTGCACCCCCCTCTCCCCCCCTGTGTCACCACCATACCTGCACCCCCCTCTCCCCCCCTGTGTCACCAACATACCTGCACCCCCCTCTCCCCCCCCGTGTCACCAACATACCTGCACCCCCCTCTCCCCCCCTGTGTCACCACCATACCTGCACCCCCCTCTCCTCCCTGTGTCACCACCATACCTGCACCCCCCTCTCCCCCCTGTGTCACCACCATACCTGCACCCCCCTCTCCCCCCTGTGTCACCACCATACCTGCACCCCCCTCTCCCCCCCTGTGTCACCACCATACCTGCACCCCCCTCTCCCCCCTGTGTCACCACCATACCTGAACCCCCCTCTCCCCCCTGTGTCACCACCATACCTGCACCCCCCTCTCCCCCCTGTGTCACCACCATACCTGCACCCCCCTCTCCCCCCTTGTGTCACCACCATACCTGCACCCCCCTCTCCCCCCTGTGTCACCACCATACCTGCACCCCCCTCTCCCCCCCTGTGTCACCACCATACCTGCACCCCCCTCTCCCCCCTGTGTCACCACCATACCTGCACCCCCCTCTCCCCCCTGTGTCACCACCATACCTGCACCCCCCTCTCCCCCCCTGTGTCACCACCATACCTGCACCCCCCTCTCCCCCCTGTGTCACCACCATACCTGCACCCCCCTCTCCCCCCTGTGTCACCACCATACCTGCACCCCCCTCTCCCCCCTGTGTCACCACCATACCTGCACCCCCCTCTCCCCCCTGTGTCACCACCATACCTGCACCCTCCTCTCCCCCCTTGTGTCACCACCATACCTGCACCCCCCTCTCCCCCCTGTGTCACCACCATACCTGCACCCCCCTCTCCCCCCTGTGTCACCACCATACCTGCACCCCCCTCTCCCCCCTGTGTCACCACCATACCTGCACCCCCTCTCCCCCCCTGTGTCACCAACATACCTGCACCCCCTTCTCCCCCCTCTGCTGGGGGCACCTTATGTAAGGACAGACTCTGCTGGGGGAACCTGATAGCATCTGGTGGCAGGCGACGTGGCAGGTGACACGCTCAGGGGTCGCACTGATTCTGCATTATGGTGAGTTGAATGATTTCATTTTATATTACAATGTAATAATAGTAATAATGCGCTTCAATCATCCTGACACCATAACAACCATGGTGCCGGGATGATTGAAGTGCTAACACCAGGTGTTTGGAGTATCTTTATCTGCTGATGGTTAAACTCTGGAATGCACATTGCTATTGTAGTGTAGGATCTGGGTCTGCTGTCCCTCCATCCCTCTACCCTCCTTTCCCCCTTTCCCTCTGCATCCCTCATTCATCTCAGACTCTAACCACACCCCATTTTAGCCATGCCCATGTAAGCCACGCCCACTATTTCACGTAAGCCACGCCCATTTCTTGCGATGCGCACAGCGCTCGCCGCATTTTCCCCTTTTTCTATGCCACGCCTACTAACGCATGCCCCGCCCCCTAATTATAGGCTGACTCTGCCTACAGCCAAAAAAAGTGTCCCGAAATTTTTTTTTCCAATGTTGGCAACTATGAGAATATGCGGTGATCTACGCCATGTCCAGCGCCTCCTCCGCCCCCCACTGTCTTCTGGGAGACACACAGGTCCCAGAAGACATCAGGGACCAGTCAGGATGCGCAGCGCGACTCGTGTATGCACAGTAGGGAACCAGGCTGTGAAGCCGCAAGGCTTAATTTCCTGATTCCCTTACTGAAGATGCCAGCGCCTGCACCTGGGAGCCGAGGGACAGGTTGGCTTCAGGTGAGGATATCGCGGGTGCCCTGGACAGGTAAGTGTCCATATTTTAAAAGTCAGCAGCTGCAGTATTTGTAGCTGCTGAGTTTTCTTTTTTTTTTTTCGGCAAAACTTCGCTTTAAGGCAGCTACTGCCACCTCTGCTTTTACTTTATGCAACCTGAGGGTTAGAGGCACATTTGCTATGAAAGGGTATACTGCAATTCTCTAGAAAGGAGGCCAAAAAGTTTTTCGGCAGCACCTCTATCAAGTAGTGCATTTTTTGCACCCTCTGTGATAGCAGCATGAGATCTGCCATTTTCTTGTATAGTGGTTCCAAAAAAGTGGCCATCCTCCTATTCATGGGCCAGATCTTTGGGGCTTGTGCAGGCACTTCATCATGAATGACCTCATAAATGTCACACACCATCTTGCCTATGGTGTGGGGTCAGCTATCTCTGGGCCTGCTCCTGAAAAGCTGATAGAATTTTTGGCCCAGTGTGGCATCTGTCTCCATGGTATTTCGACTGGACTATTGTGTAGGATTTTAGTTGCTTGTTGAGACTGGTGGCTCTGGCGAGACACTGGATGAGACCACTGAGGCAACTGAGGGGGTAGAGGTGACAAAGCTGTGCAGGACATTGGACAGCACAACCAGCACAAGCTAAAGAGATGTACCCCATCCTGTATCCTCCCCAGCTGCCAGCAAATTCAGCCATTGGACCATAAAGGAAATTCTGGAAAATTTGTCTGTGGTCATGTGGACCTTGTCACTAACCATGTGATCCTTTGACATGGAGACATTGCCTTTCACATGCTGTAGAAGGTATCAATGGCCTTCTGGGTAACAAAAATGGCAGTTGGATTCCTGCCACTAGGGTTCAGCACAGGGAAAAGTCATGGAAGCGGTCAGACTCCACAAGTTGGAATGGGAGTAGCTGGAAAGCCAGAAATTTTGCCTATCTAGCATTGGAACACTTGACATGGGAGTGATTGGGTGACAATTTTTCCTTCTGCTCCAGCAGCTGAGGAAGAGACATCTGCCTGGTAGAAGATGCTGCTGGTGATGGCAGGGTTGGGTGAGGAGATTTATGGAGTAGTTCAAGCCTACGCTTGGCCCTGCTCTACTTTTTGTCTGTGTGGCCTCATTCTAACCGTCTTCCCTGCTTGATGTGTTGTAAGGTAACCCTTCCAAACTCCTTGTCATACTTCCATCCCTATCATTTGAAGCCACAGAAGTTGCAACAGATGCAGATAGAGATTATTGTGGAGGAGAGGGAGAAATGGAAAGAGATCAGTGAAGAGGAAGAGTGTGGGTCATTTGCTGCCAACTGGTATAATTCATGTGCTGCTCCCACCAAGCTTTGTGGTAAAAAATCCTGTGTCTTTTTAAGCATGTGGCATCCAAATGCCTGGTAAATTTATTACAATTGATACACTGCAGGCACATGCTACATTAGAACTAGGGATGAGCCAAACAACCCCTGGTTTGGTTCACAGCAGAACATGCGAACAGGCAAAAAATTTGTCCGAACACGTGAACACCGTTAAAGTCTATGGGACACAAACATGAATAATCAAAAGTGCTAATTTTAAAGGCTTATATGCAAGTTATTGTCATAAAAAGTGTTTGGGGACCTGGGTCCTGCCCCAGGGGACATGTATCAATGCAAAAAAAAGTTTTAAAAACTGACGTTTTTTCGGGAGCAGTGATTTTAATAATGCTTAAAGTGAAACAATAAAAGTGAAATATTCCTTTAAATTTCGTACCTGGGGGTGTCTATAGTATGCCTGTAAAGTGGCGCATGTTTCCCGTACTTACAACAGTCCCTGCACAAAATGACATTTCTAAAGGAAAAAAAGTCATTTAAAAATATTTGCGGCTATAATGAATTGTCGGTCCCGGCAATACACATAAAAGTCTTTGAAAAAAACAACATGGGATTCCCCCACAGTCCATTACAAGGCCCTTTGGGTCTGGTATGAATATTAAGTGGAACCCCAAACCAAAATTAAAAAAAAAAAATTGCGTGGGGGTCCCCCCAAATTCCATGAAAGGCCCTTCAGGTCTGGTATGGATATTAAGGGGAACCTCGCTACAAATTTTTTTTTTTTAAATGGCCTGGGGTCCCCCTAAAAATCCATACCAGACCCAAAGGGTCTGGTATAGATTTTAAGGGGAACCCTGCACCAAAATTTAAAAAAAAATGGCATGGGGTCCCCCCAAAAATCCATACCAGACCCTTATCCGAGCATGCAACCTGGCACGCCACAGGAAAATAGGGGGGTTGAGAGAGCGCCCCCCCTCCTGAACCGTACCAGGCCACATGCCCTCAACATGGGGAGGATGCTTTGGGGTAGCCCCCCAAAGCACTGTGTCCCCATGTTGATAGGAATCTACAATCTAGAAGCCCCCTTTAACAAGGGGAACCCCAGATCCCGGCCTCCCCCCTTTGTGAAATGGTAACAGGGTACAAATGTACCTCTAGCATTTCACAAAAAAAGTGTGAAAATGGTAAAAATGACATGACACAGCTTAGGGACAAGTCCTTTATCAAAAAATAACAAAATAAAACTGTCCCACGAAGTCTTCTTCTTCTCTTGCTCCGCTGATGGACCGAAAAAGAAAAAAAAACCCACACGCCGCCAGCAATCCACCTCCATGGGAGGCACCCACCATAATGACTGTCCTCTCAGGTGACAGTTCTTTTATAACTGAGGGCGGGGCCACATGGTGAAGTCCCTGGGTGACCCCGCCCCCCTCTGATGCACAGGGACATCCCTATGGCTTCCCTGTAGTGTCAGAGGGGGCGGGGCATGTGGCCTGGTACAGTTCAGGAGGGGGGTTGCTCTCTTGTCCCCCCCTCTTTTCCTGCGGCCTGCCAGGTTTCATGCTCGGATAAGGGTCTGGATTTTTGGGGGGACCTCCACACCCTTTTTTTTTAATTTTGGCGCGGGGTTCCCCTTAAAATCCTTACCAGACCTAAAGGGTCTGGTATGTATTTTGAGGGGGACCCCACCCCATTTTTTTTTTAATTTTGGTTCGGGGTTCCCCCTAATATTCATACCAGACCCAAAGGGCCTGGTAATGGACTGTGGGGGAATCCCATGCCATTGTTTTCAATGACTTTTATGTGTATTGCCAGGACCAACAATTAATTATAGCCGCGAGCACTTTTAAATGACTTTTAGAAATGTCATTTTGTGCAGGGACTGTTGTAAACACTGGAAACATGCGCCACTTTACAGGCATACTACAGACACCCCCCAGGTACGAAATTTAAAGGAATATTTCACTTTTATTGTTTCACTTTAAGCATTATTAAAATCACTGCTCCCAAAAAAACAACCATTTTTAAAACTTTTTTTGCATTGATGCATGTCCCCTGGGGCAGGACCCAGGTCCCCAAACACTTTTTATGATATACCATGCATATAAGCCTTTAAAAGTAGCACTTTTGATTTGTCCCATAAACTTTTAAAGGGTGTTCCGCGGCTTTCGAATTTGCCGTAAACACCCCAAATTGTTCGCTACTCGGGGGAACACCCGATGTTTGAGTCGAACTTACGTTCGACTCGAACATCGGGCTCATCCCTAATTAGAACATCTGTTGCAAGCAAATGTGTTGAAAAAGGTACAGACTGCTATGCTTTATGGAGTAGCCTAGGAGGTAGCAGTGGCCTGCACGCAGAGGGCAAATCAGCAGGAGAGTGGAATAGGATGGCTGCTCCCTTCACTTCTCTAAAAACTGCTCGTGTACAAAATCCTGCCTCGCTATTTATATGTATCTCATTCACTTTACTACAGTCACTGGCCCCTGGTTTCCTGCAGCTGCAGGAACATCAATGGCAATTGCTGCTCCCTGTCTGTTGTCTCTTTCCTCAACATCAAATAACAAGAATTCTTTACAATACTCCTATATGAAAACTCATACTGTGCTGAAATAATTCAGCTAACTCCTCTATGCCAGTTTGTGGGGCAATGGCGGGATTAGTTGTAAAGAAGGAGAAAGGAGAGGGCACAAAGAATTTTCAGCTTCTTGGAGAAATGTGCTGCTCAGGAGTCGGCACCTGGGATGAAAAGGAGGATGATGAATGCTTGGTTAGCCACTCCAAACCTCTTATATGAGTTCTGGCTCTAAAGCACGTCCACTGATGGAAAGAAAAGGTAGATACCCTATATTTTAATAATGGAACTAAACTCTCCTATTCTTTACAGCCAAGGTGTCAGGAACCATGAATCAGACTGAGACAGAAATGCAGTAAAATCATACCTTTAATGTAATGGTAAAAACGGTACAGATCAGTAGACGTAGTCAAAACATAAGCCAGGATTGGATGCCAATGCAGGTGGTCAGACAAGCCAGTAATCAGGAAACCAAAGATCAGCATAGTCAGAGACAGAAGAACAGGATCAAGAACCAGAAGGGACGTCAGCCGGGCAAAGTCTTTCACAGGAACACAGCAGAGAATCTCCAGATATGTTGACCAAGGCGAAGGTATGAAAGGAATCAACAAGGCAGTTTAAATAGCCAGAAGAGGTTGGCTGTAGGCAAGACTAATAAACAGGTAATGATCACCAGGTAAGCCACTGTGGAAACCATGCTAACAATTATCTGACAGCTGAGCAGCCTGAGCACAGAGAAGAGAGAGCTGCCGAGAGCCCAGCCCTCACACAAAGAAGCTGCCATCTTGGCCTCTGTTTGATCTGTGGTTGCTATGGTGCTGCATGTGTTATCAGTTATGACACCAACCATTTGATGGCTTGACAGTTTGGTTAGGAGCTGGCATAAGCACACTAGTAACTGTAATGCCCTGTACACACGGTCGGACATTGATCGGACATTCCGACGACAAAATCCATGGATTTTTTCCGACGGATGTTGGCTCAAACTTGTCTTGCATACACACAGTCACACAAAGTTGTCGGAAAATCCGATCATTCTGAACGCGGTGACGTAAAACACGTACGTCGGGACTATAAACGGGGCAGTGGCCAATAGCTTTCATCTCTTTATTTATTCTGAGCATGCGTGGCACTTTGTCCGTCGGATTTGTGTACACACGATCAGAATTTCCGACAACGGATTTTGTTGTCGGAAAATTTTATAGCAAGCTCTCAAACTTTGTGTGTCAGAAATTCCGATGGAAAATGTGTGATGGAGCCCACACACGGTTGGAATTTCTGACAACAAGGTCCTATCACACATTTTCCATCGGAAAATCCGACCGTATGTACAGGGCATAACAATTATGATTCCATGCATGCCTTAAAGTGGTTGCAATCCTCAGGAAAGAAATCAAACAATCAACAAAGCTTATCCTTCTATAAAGTAAACTTGTCTCAATTAAGAGCACTGGGGTTGATTTTCTAAAACTGGAGAGTACAAATTCTGGTACAGTTCTGCATAGAAACCAATCAGTTTTTTGTCAAAGCTTAACTGAACAAGCTGAAGTTAGAAGCTGATTGGCTACCATGCACAGCTGCACTAGATTTTGCACTCTACAGTTTTAGTAAATCAACCCCACTGTGTTAAGTGTCATTTCTGTCTGCTGCTTCATTCCTCTACTATCAGCATGAATCACTTCTGAGAAGTTTTCCTGACTCCAAGAAAAAAAAGGTGACAGGGGATTAATCTCCTGCTGATTGACGTCCTCAGCTGTGTTCATGGGTGCTGTTTAAAAGGGGGGGGGGTCACATGGTTTTGCACAGAGCAGCCCCAATCCTCCTCTTCTCGTGTCCCCCACTAGCATTCCTGGCCCCTCTCCTTATCTCCGCTGATTGCCCACACAGATCTTGACTTGGCCCCTCTCCCTCCTCACTGGCTGTAATGTCAGCTATGACATAGTGATCACATGCAGGTTGGGGGTTTAAAAATATGCTGGCATTTAGAAAATATGCCTTTAGTCTGCTGATGAATAATGCTACCTTCAGGCTGCAGTGGCATCTGCAGTGTCATCTATTTAACCCCTTTAAGTGATTGTTATTTTTATAGAAAAAAACGAGATTTAACAAACATGTTATACTTACCTGCTCTGTCGCAGTAGACTTACACAGAGCAGCCCGGATCCTCCTCTTCTCAGGTCCCTCTTCTGTGATCCTGGCCCCTCCCTCCTGTTGAGTGCCCCCACAGCAAGCAGCTTGTTACAGGGGCACCCAAGCCGAGTCACAGCTCCTTGTGTCCATTCAGACACAGAGCCCTGACCCGGCCCTGTCACCCCTCTCTCCTGATTGGCTAGCTGACTTTGATTGACAGCAGTGGTAGCCAATGGTGCCGCCGCTGTGTCTCAGCCAATCAGGAGAGAGAATCTCGGACGGCTGAGACACTCGTTTGACATCGCTGGACAGAGAGGGAACTCAAGTTAATGCATAGAAAGCATTAATATAAAAATCCCTTTAAGGACAAAGGCAAAACAAATCTTAAAGTGGTTCTAAAATCTAACCGTTTTTTTTTTATCCTAACTCACTCCCAGCATTAGGCTAAAACACTCTCCACTAACTATTCCCCCCATCCCATCCCTAAACACCAACTCCTCTCACTGATCCAACCCTGTCCGGGCTGCATAACCACTCACTTCCTGGTCTCAAAGGAGACACTGAGGGCAACTGTCTCCTGTGAGGGGGGAGCGGGGGTGGGGCTTACCAGCACTGTGTGTCTAGGGATGCACACAGCCCGACTCAGGGGTATGCCGGAACTCCCACCCATAGGAAGAAGGAGCAGACAGCGCTGGAGGGGTAATGCCAGGTAGTAAAGGACCATTCTGTGCAATATTGTTGCACAGAACAGATGAGCATAATTTTTTTTCTTAACTTCAAATAAAATAAAAACTTTAATGCCTGAAAGCAGTTTACCAACATTGACATGTGTTAGTAAAACTGTACATATCGTTGCAGTGACTTAGTATATGCAGGTGAAGAATACCTAATGGATATCTACAGATATCCAGAACAACTAAAAATTGCATTAAGGGCACTGTGTTGTTGGCTCATACTGTAATTTAGGGGCTGAATTACCTGTAGATCATCAGGTATTTTTTAACTCAATATTAAAGACGAAAATATGTAGAATGTGTATGTATTGTGTACGGGAGTCACGCTCGGACTGTGGCACGGAGCTCTGAAGGGACGGCACGGGTATACCGACCCCTTCAGAGCGCACACGCCGGTGACGTCACCAGCTGCATGCAGTGTGAATATCTCCTAAACTGTGCAGGTTTAGGAGATATTCACTGTACTTACAGGTAAGCCTTACTATAGGCTTACCTGTAGGTACAAGTGCCAAAAAAGGGGGTTACTTCCACTTTAATAGTCAGATACAGTTACATGCTATTATATGTTTGCACATTTTCAGCCTATAATAAAGAGGAGCATCTTTTTTTATAAAAACAGTGTACCAATAATAAAAACTTCATATAACTAATCTAAAAACTAATAAAATTAGGTAAGCAAATTAACCATAGTGTTATTTTCAAGTTTATATTTCACAACCTTTATAGTAGAACAATTGTTAGTTTCTCTCTCTTGTTCTAACGTGCCTAGAACATTAAAGTAGAAATCTGCTTCAAAAAGAAGGCCATGTCAGGTCTAAATAATAGCTTCCAGTTTGTTGCCTGCCTTTGTTGTCAAGGATACGAAGAAAAGGAGAACCTAAAAACCCAGTGACCTGTAATTTGCCACCTCAACCTTTGCAGCAATGAAAAGATAAAGATCAAGGATGCTAGTTTTTCAGCTATCCAGCTGTAGGCAGAACTATTCACAATAAAGCCATCAATAATGTTTGTGCTTTTGTTTTCGTGTAATTATCTTAGTGTGTGCACCCAAGTGTACTATAGATTAGCACAGCTTTTCTGTATGGCCTAGAAAAATGGTCAGCTGGCCATTTTTAATCACTGCCAAGAGGAGGATACTTACTTTACAACATTTTTAAACAAACTAGTGTACACATAATATTAAAGTCCAATTTAAAATGTCATTAAAAAAAAACAAAAAAAAAAAAACAAGGAACAATAAAAGCAAAATTAGGTCAAAATGAGTTTAGAACAGTGGCCAGGACATTCAAGCTTAGAAAAAACACAAACTAACTGCTTGTGTAATAAAAGGATACAATCTTGCCACAGAGTAGCTTTTTTTCTTATGTCAATTTAAAAAATCTCTTTGCTATTAGAAAAACAACTATGTATCCATAGCTTTGCAGCTTTCTAAGCTTTCTGCTTCAGATTGAGCATCTTTGTATTAAACTAAAAAGCAAATAGAACGCACATGGGAATTGTGACATACCATAGAGCAGTGCTTCTCAACCTTTTTTCAGTCAAAGCACCCTTTACAATTCTGCACAAGCACCCTTTACAATTCTGGAGGCACCCCATTTAAAAATGTAAAAAGCTGAAGTAATAGTTTTGCACATTGCAGCAGCACCCACACACGTAGGGCACCCAACATTAGAGGTGATTTCTGCCAAAACAAATATACCTTTGCACATTGGTATTGACTAGTATCCTAGAGTTTCTCTTCTCCCTCAGTTTCTGTCCCTTACTCAGCTAATGTGACCCCAGTGTCTCGGAGAGGGGCAAGTGAGAGCCAAACAGGGATGTTGTGCAGGTGCCAGAAGTCCTCCTTATCAACTGAGGACATCATCCGTTTGGTAAGCAGTATAGTCAGTGTTTATCTGGCGCTCCAGATGGAGTAATCCTTAGGGGTATAGTCTGTGGCTGTAATAGCTGGATGGTGATGTTTCCATAGAAAGGGGTATTAAGGGTTAAAAAGGAAGGCAGCCATCCTTCAGAGTGTGTCCAGAACTCTGCAAGACATGTAAGGAAAAAACAGGGAGTGTGGTATTAAAATGATGACTTTAATAGGATAAGATTAAAAACACTTACAAGGTGATAGAAGATGCATGCTCGTCAAAGTAAAGTGCAGTCCTGGCATTTCACATGGCTCTGTGGGTCCCACCGCTGTTCCGGATAGCTGAAAAGGATTGAGCAGCCAGCTGGAACAGATCACAGTGTTTCTCCAGGAGCAAAGGAACCAAGCAGCTCCACTGACCAGCATGGACCGTGGAAGAGGAAGTGATGTCACCAGCGTCTGATTGGACCTATGCAGGGCTGGAATCTTGTCAATCAGGGCTGCAGTGGTGAAAGGCTATGCGCTCGGAGCTGGCTGCTCCTTCTATTGGCCTCTTAGAAGGAAGGAGGCCAATAGAAGGAGCAGCCAGCTCCGAGCGCGTAGCCTTTCACCACTGCAGCCCTGATCTATTCCAGCCAGCTGCTCAATCCTTTCCAGCTATCCGGAACAGCGGCAGGACCCACAGAGCCATGTGGAATGCCAGGACTGCACTTTACTTTGACGAGCATGCATCTTCTATCATCCTGTAAGTGTTTTTAATCTTATCCTATTAAAGTCATCATTTTAATACTACACTCAGGTCGGCGCCTCCCCCTCCTTGTTTTTTCCTATCATCCATTTGGTAGGATGCCGGCAGCTGGCCCAGGGTTGTAATGTTGCACAATAAACACCTGTGCCTTTGTGTAGGCTTGATCCCCTCTCTAGCTTGTTGACAATTTTTGGGATTTTTTTGTTATTTTGCCTTGGCACCCCTGAGAACCCAGAAGTCACTACATGGTGCCATGGTACCTTGGTTGAAAAAGGCTGAAATTGCTAAAACAAGCTCAAAGTATATGTTAATGACATCAACGGTTTGTAGGATGCCAGCAGCTGGCCCAGGGTTGTAATGTTGCACAATAGACACTGTGCCTGTGTGCGTGTTGACAAATTTTGGGAAGTGTTTAGGCATTTTGCTAGGCACCTTGGTTGAAAAAGGCTGAAATTGATGAAACAAGCTCATAGTACACTTTGTACCAAAACGGAGACTGGTGCAGCTGTGCATAGTAACCAATCATGTTCTTCTAAGTTCAGCTTGATCAATTAAGTATTGTCAATAAAACCTAGAAGTTGATTGGTTACTATGCACAACTGCACCAGATTCTGTGTCCACCAGTTTTAGTAAATCTTCTCCATAGTGTCAATATAGAAGTAACGGAGAGCTACACATTTAGGACTGGTTACTGACCTGCACTCTGCAATAGAACAGATAAAAAGTATTTCTGCCATCATTAATCACAAAGAGGAAAAGCGAGTAGACTCTCTAAACAATTAATGTGAAATAATTATAAAATATTCTATCAAAAAAGGATTATGCATAATCAGGCATCTAGAGGGAAGACAGTATGTTTGATGTTACATTGACCAGTTTATAGCTGTATTAGGACCCCTTGATAACATCCTATTGGACAAAATACGTCAGGAGGGAATTTCTTCTGCTGACGTTATGCCGCTGGGCAATCCCGGGTCAGCAGTGGCTGTTTATAGAAGTGTTTTGGCTCTTTTCATTTATGATTGTTTCATTCATCAATTTTCGATTAAAATACTGCACTATTAGAGATTAACTTTTAGCTCCTGGTGAGCTTTATCTTGGCTACATCTTTTTGAGAGGTGCCACCTGATGCAGATCTGGGGAGAGTTTTATATAGTTTTATATACACGCTGTGAGTGCTGACTCTATAGGGAGATGGTGATTTGCCTCAGAACACACTCTCAGAAGAATATTTGCATGTGTGAAGGTGTGGCATCTTCTTTGCTTGATATACTTATCACTTTGGACTTTATCCAGCTAATTTTGATTTCGTTTTTTCATCTGTTTATTTTCATACGCTGATAGATTTTTTGCCCATTGGTTTATTTGATGTGAATTGCACTATTGAGTATTTCTTAAAGTGGTGCTACACATCATCTGTTTTTTATCCCTGTGAGTTATGTATATTACATGAATGTGAGAGCTGCCGCACAATCTGCTTATCACACCACGGTGCAGATTCTTCTATTTATAGTTGCAGTTTAAAGGTTTAACCTTTGTAGCTGCTTAAACAGTGAAGTAAATCATCCTTAAAGTTTATAGCAGAAACACTCATGGGCCGTGCACACACATGAACGGATTTTCCGATGGCAAATGTTCGATGTGAGCATGTTGTCGGATATTCCAACCGTGTGTATGCTCCATCGGACATTTTCTGTTGGAATTTCCGACAACTGTTTAAGAGCAGGTTCTCAAATTTTCCGACAAAAAACTTTGTTGTCGGGAATTCCGAGCGTGTGTACACAAGTCAGAGGCACAAAATTCCACGCATGCTCAGAATCAATTACGAGACGGAAGTGCTCAGTCTGGTAAAGCTAACGTTCGTAATGGAGATAGCACATTCGTCACGCTGCAAATTTTTAAATATTTCAATGCAGCACATTCTCTTCTTCTTTATAATGCTAGAATAATGAAGTTGTTTTGCTGCTGATATTCACACAGAGTTCTGACAAACTGATTTCTTTATTATTTCTCGTGATCTCCTGAATAATCTTTTTTTTTGACAGATCTCCAGAATAATGTTTTTTATTTTTTTAGAGTAATTTACTTTTTTTTATCAAGATCTCCTGATTTTTTTTTTCTTCAAGTGATCTCTATAATATTTTTTGTCGTTTTGTGTGTCAAGTTACCACAACACCATTATTATCTTGTATTGGTTGGTGTTGGTGTCCCTTGTTAATTTGACATTGTATTTTTGAAATGTACCTGCCTACTCACAAACTGTCCTTTTTGAACTAAAACACAAAAAAAGTAATTTATTAGGGGTCATAACAAAATAAAGAGGAAGACAACGCTGGATAAACTGTTGAAATTGGTGAAGCCTTTGTACCCCAGGGCAGACATCATTATTTGACAGGCAAAATTGGTAACCTGAGGAGTCCATTTAACAGGGAGCACAATACGGTCCAGGACTCCGAGAGATCGGGAGAAGCAGCAGATGACATATATGTCCCCAGGCTGTGGTCGTACAACAGTCTGCGTCTTTTCCCAGACCACACCAAACCCAGACCATCACTCTCAAGACTTTCTTGCATGCTTCCTTCCAGGCTATGGCTGTAGTGTTGGAGTTGTGTCAGGAGGTGGAGGAGGAGTACGGTCCAACCCACATACGTGACTTTTCTTGGTGAGTTCGCCTCTCACCCCCTTATTTAGGACCTGAAATATGAGCTCCTCACTGATGAGGCGTTGGCCCACCTCCATTTCCTGCATCATACACGCAAAGGCCTCCTGGACATTAGGGGTGTTTGTGAGGACCGCAGTGGCCTGCCGAATCAAACCAAGCACTGACTCCTCCACGTTCCTCCCCTTCTTGGGCCTTTTTGTTGGAAGGTGGAGGGGAGGAACCTGCGATTCCACCAGGCTACTGGACACGGCTACCTCCTGGCTGCCACTTTTACCTGCCACCTCCTGGCTGAGACTTTCCATGGCCTCCTCCTGGCTGAGACTTTCCTGTGTATGAAAATGGGACATAGTTTTATGTTTTTAGTCATCAATCACACACAATTTAGAGCTCATGACTATTGCAAATTTAATGTTAACAAATAGAAAAGACTATCCTTCTGAGCCCAGCAATGATTCATTCTTGTCCCAATCATTTTTGCCTACTACTGTCTATTTATATGTAAACCACTTTGTTAAATCTGAAATTAGTGATCAATAATAACATCTAGTTAACATCATTCATTTTTGGCCAAGAAATATGTTGAACAATGCTATACCTGGCTCAAGCTGGGCTCCTCCACATCTTCCTGGGTGGAAGGCCCAAGTTGTACATCTAAAGCATCATCTGAGGTGGAAGGAAGTGTGGAAGGAAGAGTGGAAGGAAGGGTTGAGAGTGATTCCCTGATTTCAGTCTGGTCTGACAAAAACTGCAGTCTGTTGTATTACCAGAGCCTGGGGACATAAATGTCATCTGCTGATGCTCCTGATTTCATGGAATCCTGGACCTTCTTTAATATGTGCTCCTCAGGCCACCAATTTTGCACTTCAAATAGTTGATGTTTTCCATGAGAATCACCGGCTTCACCAATTCCAACAGTTGATCCAGCGCTGCCTTCCTCTTTAGTTTGTTATTATAAAATGGGTGTTTCACTTGGCACAGACAGGGCAGCTCCCTGTATTTATCAATGAAGTTGGGGAGGAAGTCATGGTCATTGAATTTATCCATATTCTCTGCAAGGCACAAAACAAGACAAAACCTAATGCCAGGCTAAACTCTCCTAATCTTGTCCCAATATAGGCCTCAATCTAAAAGCAATATAGGCCACTGATGCCCCAAGTTAAAATGGTACCTTTGTTTGCACGATATGCACTTACGCTACTCTGTCTTCTGCTCACAGATTGTACGCACGACGCACGTGTGTTATGCTTTATATACACTGTGCATGCATGAAACTCCGCCCCTGACCTTCTTTCTAGTATATTCCCCCCCCCATTCTCTTTCGGCGCAGTGGGAGAGCACATGGCGGAGAGATGACAGGTGCATGCAGAGGAGAGCAGCAACGACGAAAGCCCGGAGCCAAAAACGTCCCGATCCAGGAGGAGATTTAAGGCGTCAAATATGGCCTTTGTTGAGATGGTGGAGATGGTGGAAATCTTGAAGAGGGCAGACTATGACGGGAAATATGGACCGTACAGCAACCCAAATGTGAGAAAGACCAAAAAAATTACTAAAGTTGTGAAAAGTCTGCAGAAGAATTTTGGGGTACAGGGATCCAAGGAGCAACCGAGGAAACGATGGTCAGACCTCAAATTGAGGGAGCAGGATCAGTACAGAAGGATCAAGAGAGTGCTGCAAAAAAGTAAGTATTTTGTCGTGTGTTCCAATTATTATTATTACTTGCAGGCTGCTCCATGTGCTTTTTTTACTGTTGTACAGTTTAAAATGGCGTTTAAAATGGCAAGTTTACGGTTCGTGGGGACAGTAATCATTCGTAGTAAACATCATTCGTTCGCCCACTAATACAATGTTTTTGACAGATGCAGGTTACCTACATTTGTTCAGGCCTATTTGTATTAAAAGAAGTTCATTACATTGTTGTCTAGATGGGTTTGTAACTAGAATGAAATGCAAACTACAGGTGCTCCATTGGATACTAGGGGTGTCTCCATGTGTGAAACTTTAACAAAAAAGGTAAGTATTCCAGCTTTAAGAAAGGGAAAAAATCATGTCTTCAGCATGACAATTGTACGACACTTCCAATGTTTCATATTCCTATTTCTTCCTCAAATATCTGTGTGCTAAGTTCACCTTATTTTTTATTCACATAGGGGAGAAAAGACTCGGGACATCAGAGGACACCAAGAACACCACACCTCCTAAAGGGGAAATCCCCAAACCACAACCTGAGAATGTGGACTCCGAGGTACATGAAGTGGGGGCGAAATAGTGACCACAACAGGTGAGTGTCTGAGACCACAGCTTCAGGTAATAGATGTATGCATGCATATTTATAATACATGGTATGTTTTTTTATTTTAGGTGATGTGGATGTTGTGGAAGAAGAAACTCATTTCACCAGTGCAAGTGCACAGATCCTCATTGGGGAGATCATTGTGTGCAATCGTGATTTAGAAAAGATAAGGAAAACATCAATGATGTTCAACAAAAAATGAAGAACATCATTGATGTTTTAGGCAGAATCTAAAACACACAAAAATTGTACCGTTTTGTCAGGAATTTGTCCTTTAAATTAAGTTTTAAAGTAATTTGAAAGCCAAATTTTGAAGATGCACACAGTGTGTCAACGTGTGCTATCTGCCATTAATGGGATATCAATATACCTGTTTTGTGGGTGCAGCCTCTTCCTCGCAACTCAAGTAGGTGAGAGGGAGGAGTTGCACCCCCAAAACACCCCCGAAACACGTCCATTGATCCCCCATGATGGGAGCTAGCACATGTTGACATTAGGCATGGGATCAGGAGGGAAATCCACATTTTGACTCCTAATTAGGGATGGGCTTTATGTTCGGGTCGAACGTGAGTTCGACCCGAACATTGGCTGTTTGCCCGTTCGCCGAATAGTGAACAATTTGGGGTATTCACGGCAAATTTGAAAGCCATGGAACACCCTTTAAAAGTCTATGGGAGAAATCAAAAGTGCTAATTTTAAAGGTTAATATGCAAGTTATTGTCATAAAAAGTATTTGGGGACCTGGGACATGTATCAATGCAAAAAAAAGTTTAAAAAACGGCTGTTTTTTCAGGAACAATAATTTTAATAATGCTTAAAGTGAAACAATAAAAGTGTAATATTCCTTTAAATTTCATACCTGGGGGGTGTCTATAGTATGCCTGTAAAGTGGCGCATGTTTCCCGTGTTTAGAACAGTCTGACAGCAAAATGACATTTCTAAAGGAAAAAAAGTCATTTAAAACTACTCGCGGCTATAATGAATGGTCGGTCTCGGCAATACACATAAAAGTTCATTGATAAAAATGGCATGGGATTCCTCCACAGGGGAACCCCGAACCAAAATAAAAAAAAAAAATGCATGGGGGTCCACCAAATTCCATACCAGGCCCTTCAGGTCTGGTATGGATTTTAAGGGGAACCCCGTGCCAATTTTTTTTTTTTAAATGGCGTGGGGTCCCCCCAAAAATCCATACCAGACCCTTATCCGTGCATGCAACCTGGCAGGACGCAGGAAAAGAGAGGGGGAGAGAGCCCCCCCTCTTTTCGTAAACGGGTGACCCTGCCCCCTCTGACACCACAGGGTAAGCCATAGGGAAGTCCCAGTGAGTCAGAGGGGGGAGGGGTCACCGGGTGGCCCCGCCCTCCGTTATATAAGAGCTGTCACCTGAACAGAAGCATCACACAGCGTGAGACTCCCATTGAGGCAGATCGTCCGGAGGACGAATCGGAGAAGAAGAAGACCAGAGGAAGATGCTGGACGAGAAAACCGGAGGAAGAAGTAAAGGAAGATAGAGGAAGAAGCGGTGGAAGAACAAGATGGAGGAAAAAGAAGAACATCGAAGGAAGACCAGAAGAAGATGGAAAAAGAAGTGGGGAAAGAAGGAGACATTAATAAAGGTATTGTCAAAAAACGTCTATTGTCTTTTTTTAACATTTTTGACATTTTTTTACATTTGTACCCCTTTACCAATTCACAAAGGGGGGCTGGGATCTGGGGGTCCCCTTGTTAAAGGGGGCTTCCAGATTCCGAGAAGCCCCCTGCCCACAGACCCCCACAACCACCAGGCAAGGGTTGTGGGGATGAGGCCCTTCTCCCCATCAACATGGGGATAAGGTGCTTTGGGGGCCACCCCAAAGCACCCTCCCAATGTTGATGACATGTGGCCTGGTACGGTTCAGGAGGGGGGCGCTCTCTCGTCCCCCCCTTTTTTCCTGTGGCCTGCCAGGTTGTCTGCTCGGATAAGGGTCTGGTGTGGATTTTTGGGGGGGACCCCAAGCCATTTTTTTTTTAATTTTGGAGTGGGGTTCCCTTAAAATCCATACCAGACCTGAATGGTCTGGTATGGATTTTGAGGGGGACCCCCATGCCATTTTTTTAAAAAAATTTGGCGTGGGGTTCCCCTCAATATCTATACCAAACGTGAAGGGCCTGGTATGGAATTTGGCAGGACCCCCATGCATTTTTTTTTTAAATTTTGGTTTGGAGTCCCCCTGTGGGGGAATCCCATGCCGTTTTTATCAATGAACTTTTATGTGTATTGCTGGACCGACAATTCATTATAGCTAATATAGTTTTAAATTACTTTTTTCCTTTAGAAATGTCATTTTGCTGTCAGACTCTTGTAAACACGGGAAACATGCGCTACTTTACAGGCATACTATAGACAACCCCCAAGTACGAAATTTAAAGAAATATTACACTTTTATTGTTTCACGTTAAGCATTATTAAAATCACTGCTCCCGAAAAAACTTCAGTTTTTGAAACTTTTTTTTGCATTGATACATGTCCCCTGGGGCAGGACCCAGGTCCTCAAACACTTTTTAAGACAATACCATGCATATAAGCCTTTAAAATTAGCACTTTTGATTTTTCATGTTCGTGTCCCATAGACTTTAACGGTGTTCATGCATTCAAACAAATGTTTTGCCTGTTTGCATGTTCTGGTACGAGCTGAACGGGGGGGTGTTCAGCCCATCCCTACTCCTAATTTGTGTGCATCTTCAAAATTTGACTTTTACAGGGGTGACATAACCCCATCTGATGAAGGCAACATCAACACAGTTTGGACATACTAATGTCTAATATTGCCTTCACTTTTTCAAAGTTGAACTTTGTAAGTTCCTGAGTTGTGTATGTTATTATGGTTTTAAAAATGCCTGTTTAACCAAAAAAAGGCTATTTCTAATGTCAATCATAAAAATGTTATACACTAAAGATGTTGGTTTGTTCAAAAAAAGTTTATATTCCGCCATGTGGATTGGTGTCAGAAATAGGCGGAACCAGCTGGCCATTATTCCAAAAGAATTCTCCACCACTCTTCTGGCTCTGGCCAGCCGGTAGTTAAAAACCCTCTGGTCCGGGGTGAGGGTCCTCATGGGAAATGGCCTTATCAGATGTTCACCTAGCCCAAACGCTTCATCAGCGACGAACATAAACGGAAGACCAGCCATGTTGTCTTCCGCAGGTGGCAAGCCCAGGCCACCATTCTGGAGCCGTCTGTAAAACTCCGTCTGGGCGATGACTCCACCACCCGACATCTGGCCATTCTTCCCCACGTCCACATACAAAAACTCGTATGTCGCAGACACCACCGCCAACAACACAATACTATTAAACCCCTTATAATTATAATAGCATGACCCCGAGTTGGGGGGTGGGATGATGCGGATGTGTTTCCCATCGATTGCCCCTCCACAGTTTGGGAAGTCCCACTGCTGAGCAAACTGGGATGCCACAGTCTACCATTCCTGTGGGTTTGAAGGAAACTGTGGAGTCAAGCAAGAAAAAAAAAATAGTACTTTTGCACATAAACATTGCAAGCAGATTAGACACAAACATCCTTGGCCAACATAATTATAACATTTATTGAAATGAGTATTTAACTGCTTGCTGCCCACCCACCGTCAAATGACGGCAGAGCGGTGCAGCTCTCATTCTGGGACACTGTCATATGGCCGCACCATGTTGCTAGGACACGGCACGACCCCGATCTCTGTAAAGAGCTGCATCCGCAGCTCTTTAACCATGTGATCAGCTGTGTCCAATCACAGCCGGTCATATGTAAACAAGTTAGTGCCGGTAATCAGCTCTCCTTGCCTCACACTGACAGAGTGTGAGGAGAGGAGAGCCGATCAGTGGCATCTACTCACAGGGGGATATGTAGAAATGTAATCAGGGCACTGATCATCAGTGCCCTGATTACAATAAACAAAAAAAAAGTGTCACCAATCAGTGCCCACCATTGCCCACCAATGCCAGCTATCAGTTGCCACCAGTGGCAGCAATCAGTGCCCACCACTGCCAAAAAGTGCCACCATTCAGTGCCCGTTAGCGATGACAGTCAGTGCTGGCAATCAGTGCCACCTATCAGTGCTGCCCATCAATGTCCATCACTGCTGTCAATCAATGCCCATGAGTGTCGTCCATCACTGCCACTCATCAGTGCCCATCAGTATCGCCTATCCGTGCCGCCTATCAGTGCCCACCAGTGCCGTCTATTAGTGCCCACCAGTGCCACCTAACAGTGCCCATCAGTTCCGCCTATCAGCACTCATCAGTGCCACATATCAGTGCCACCTATCAGTGCCCATAAGTGCGGCATATTAGTGCCTCCTCATCAGTGCCACCTATTCAGTGCCGCCTCATCAGTGCCACCTCATCAATGTCCACCAGTTCAGCCTATCAGTGCCCATCAGTGCTGCCTCATCAGTGCACATCAGTGAAGATGAAAAATTACTTAGGTTACAAAATTTACTGACAGAAAAAAGTAAAAAACATTTTTTTTCAAAATTTTTGGTCTTTTTTTAAAATAAAAAATCCAGCAGTGATTAAATACCACCAAAAGAAAGCTCTATTTGTGTGAAGAAAAGGATAAAAAAATTGTTTGGGTACAGTGTAGCACGACCGCGCAATTGTCATTCAAAGTGCGACAGCGCTGAAAGCTGAAAAATGGCTTGGGCAGGAAGGGGGTGTAAGTGCCTGGGAGGCAATTGTTTAAAGACAAAAGTATAAGGTCCACTTATCAGATTCCTCACCCCCTCTGATGGCCCATTGTAAAAAATTTATGGTGGGGGGAGATGTTTAGGACAGGTAATCCTCTCCACTTCGTTGAGAGCTGAATGCATAAATAATGTGTTTTACTTTGACCAGCCCCTCCTTACTTACACTATTTGCAACCCACTGGACAGGTAAGAAGTGTCATAATCCAAAAATATATATACACACTGTACAAATTGAAGCACATTTTTACATTCTGCAATTACCTATCAAGATAATAGGAGAACAAAACATTAAACAGTACCATTTGAAAGTATTCAGGCAGGCCCTTGCACTACATGCTTTGGTGAATTCATCCATAAATATGAACACAAAAGAGATAGGTATAGTGTGTATAGGTTTGGCAAAGTCAGCAGACAGAGTATTGTTATCAGCTGACTTAGCGGTTGGGGGGAGGGAGGTTCCAAATGAGTTTTGCCCCCCCCAAAAAAAGCCTCTTGCACTCTGCCTGAATTTAAGGACAAAAATCACATTTGTACACATTTTAGGGGGTGTTTAGGGTAAGCACTACAATGGAGCTGACAAAATACATTGTTAAGTGACTAGGCTAGGTGTGTATGGGCCAGGATAGCATGCTGGGGAGGTTAGTGAAGGCAAATATGCATGAAGGACAAAAAAGGAGCATTAAAAGCTTCCAGCATGCATGAGGATAAAGAGGACATTGACAGCATATTACAATCATGGTAATTAGGGAATGATTAAAGAAATACAATAGATTAGCAAACATTAAATACATAGAATGAGATGTTAAAGGAGAAAACTTACCTTAATATAGTCCTTCTGCAGGACCTGAATGATGGCAGAACAGGTCTCTGGAATAATGATCCCCAGAGCTTGGGGGGAGATGCCTGTCGAGAATTGATGCCCTGCAGACTTCTGCCCGTCTCCAAGTTCTGCAAAGCAGTGACGAGCCTCTGCTCGGGAGTGATGGCTTGCCGCATGCAGGTGTCCTGCTTGGTAATATAAGGTGACATCAAAGCCAACAGATGGTGGAAAACGGGTCCGTCATCCGGAGATAATTCCTGAAATCATCAGGATTATTCTCATGGATCTCCCGCAACAAAAGAATGTGAGAGAATTGGTCACGCTGGAGCAACCAATTCTTCGTCCATGAACTCCTCCTCGCCCTGGACAAGTACGTACCTGCAACATGGCTAGAAAATGGCCGGCTGGTCAGAACGAACTAACAGAACGCATTTAAAATCAGAAACAACCGCATAGGAACGATCTGAAAATCAGAAACGAGCGGACAAGAACGCACTGAGAAACAGATACAAACCCACAAGCACAAACTGAAGAGCAGTAACGAACTGAAAAGCACGAGGCTGAAAAGCGGGAATCATCTCTCACCAAAATCTCTCAGCAGAAGGAGCCCAAAGGGTGGCGCACTTGGTATTTACAGAAAAAAAGTTAAATGTCAAGCTAGTGAACACAAGTAAAGTGCAAAGTGCAACAACAGTGTATGGATAGTAAAATTAAAATAAATACCAATATATTAAAATACTAATACAGTACAGCTAATGGTGCATATTATATTCAAAAAGTGACAGAGTGCAGAGCAATTCAGTGCAAACTAATGCAGTACTATGTGTGTCATGTCCACATAAGGATGCAATGTAAAATTATATACCAATAGGTTTAAAACACTAGTACATTACAAACAGTGGTGCATAATAAATAGACAATGAAAAAGTGCAGAGCAATTCAGTTCAAAATAATGCAGTAATGTGTGTGTCATGCACACATAAGGGCACACTGTAATAACAGCGTGTCCAGTGTGAAAATAAACACAGTGACAAATTACAAATCTATATCTCCCAATAGTAAAACACCAAATAAATTGATAAATAAATAAATAAAGATGCCTAGTGCAATAAATCAAGTGACAGAGGTTCAGTCCATATTGTGCCAATATAACATCCAGTGACTTCACACAAAGCAAGATAATTCTCCACAGAGCATACAATAGAGTAGATGGTCACCGTGATGTGTATAAGCAGGGAAAAAAGCAGTGGCTCCTCTTCGTGACAGGGATCCTACACTGATAAGTAATGGCCCCTTACCTCATAATACTGAGGTAACAGCGTTAGCAGCAATGCTGGTACAGGCTCCTTCTCATAAACCTGGACCCGACTCTTGTTCTCCAAACATCTAAGTCCCTCCAAGGGTGCAGTGGCCGTAAATGAAAAGAAGGGGATGCCACATAGTGTAGTAATTTTGTAAACCAAAGCCGAAGTTTATTGTAGCATAGGTACTCACATAAAACAGAGCAGAACTCGCATAACACCAACGAGCTCGTACGCGTCAATCAGTGGGAAGTGCCTTTCCCGTCCCTATGCATGACGTCACGTACCTCTTGACTTCATTAGGGGATACTAGGAGGCACAAAATGCTGTCCTTAAATAGTTGTGGCCTAATCGGTATACGGCGGCCATTTTCTTGTAGATCAATAAGGAAACGCCATAGCGGCCTTTTTCCCGAAGGGTAGTGGGGGCGGCCATTTTGTTGGTTATCTAAACAGTAGCACGGATGCAGATATAGTTGCGATCGGTGCTTATTGCCGTAGACCACAAGAAAATAATCAAAGTTGTATGACCCAAGCAATGGTAAACCAATAAGCTGTCAGCTGGGAAGCGCTTTGATAGTGAACCACTGAGTCCAATGCCAAATCGGCCCCTTGCAGTATTAGAGGGCACAAAAAATAGGGCACAAAAAATATAAAACCAATTTTTTATTCATAATAATAAAAAAAAGAAAAAAAAAATTATATATATATTTAAAAGGCATAATTAGAAAATTGCAAGAATTAAAAAAAGTTTTTTTAGAAAAATGTTTTTTTTCAAGTTAAAAACGACCGGAGTGAATAAGCTTTAGCACTGATTTCAGCATACATCTCAGATATGAGTATACATAGAAAACTGTCATAAACACTGATGTTCCTAGAGATATAAATTAACTATCCTGAACACGTCACAGTGAACTCAGGTAGTAATATAAATAAAACAATAGACTCTTTAAAATAATTTAAGGTGCATCACACATATTTTGAGAGATATGTACAGTACATCGGTTATAACATCAAAGGCAGGATAGGGTAAAATATAGGGTCCTCTAAGCTGAATGTAAGTGAAGTAAATACAGCGGGGCATATCCAGTTTATATGAAACCTATAAAATACTGAGGAACACTAAAAGGCACTAAAAAACATGAGAAGCACAACAATTGCCTAGCAATTACCATATTGAGGAGAAATACCAGCATCCTTCATCGTATAAACTGAGGGGACCTGAGGTATTTTATTTAGGATATAGTATTAGCATATTCCGAATAGTCAAAAATCACTAAGGAAGCAGTTGAGGTCAAATTCAATGTTTAGGCCTCTCGGCGCAAATGTGTCTAATATAAATATCCATTTAGATTCTGCCTGACTTAGCGTCCTGACTTTATGTCCCCCCCGCCAGTGTCTAATGTAAGGGTCTATTCCCCAAAATTTAAGATGGGTGGGGTCCTTATTGTGGCATAGCAGAAAATGTTTTGAAAGGCTATGTTTATCATATCCATTAATGATATTCTGGACATGCTTTTTAAGCCGTACCTTAAGGGGTCTTTTTGTGCGGCCAATGTATTGGAGCCCACAGCTGCACTCGAGGGCGTAAACAGCCCCTTCTGTATTACAGCTTATGAAGTTTTTCACCTTATATGTGTCTCCTGTACTAGTAGATGTAAAATGAAATTTCTTTTTATTTGGCCGTCTCATTCTTAGGCAGGCAAAACATCTCTTACACAGGTAAAAGCCTTTTCCATTAAAGAAAGAAAAAGTCCTTTTAGGTGGATCTATTACATTGCTCACCACTTTATCTCGGATCGTTGGTGCTCTTTTGTATAAAAATATGGGATTCGGAGGTAAAGACTCTTGTAGTTGTTTATCTGCTAGGAGTATATGCCAATGGCGTTTAATAATCCTTTCTATTTTCTTGTGCTGTGCGCTAAAGTCTAGGATTAGAGGTGCTCCCACCATTGGTTGTTTATGTTTGGTCGTGTCTTTGATTAGTGAATTCCGGTTCATTGCAGTCACCTCTTCTACTTTCTTTTCAATAAAGTGGCGATTGTAGCCTTTTTTTAGTAAATCTGAGTGCTATCTTCTCTGCCTGATCTAGGAAGATGTTTAAATCCGTACAGTTCCGTCTCAGCCCTATAAATTGGCCCTTTGGTACATTGAAAAGTCAGTTCCTATGGTGACAACTCTCTATGGGTAGGTAGCTATTTCTGTTGACTTTTTTGAAATGCGTCTGTGACCTAAGTAAGGAGTTTTCTTGAAAAATTTCCAAGTCTAGGAATGTTACTTTGTTTTCACTGATGTCCCAGGATAATTCTGTATTTCTATTATTCATGTTAAGTCTTTCGAGGAAACGTGTTAACTGATCTACGTCTCCTTTCCATAGGATAAAAATGTCATCAATATATCTTTTGTAGATTACCAATTCATCAGGTATGTTCAAAAAATGTTTTCTTCCTCCCACTGGGCCATAAATAGTCTGGCTATGCTTGGGGTGAATTTCGCTCCCATTGCTACTCCAGTGTGTTGGTGATAGTAGTTTTTATTGTACCAAAAGTAGTTATTCTTTAGGCTAAAATCAATGCATTTAATTAAAAACTTTCTTTGCATGCAAGGTAGTTGGGCGTGCTTCCTCAAGCCCCATTTGGCAGCTTCGCACGCTAGATGGTGGGGTATTATTGTATATAAGGAAGAAACATCTGCAGTGGCCATGAGCCATGGTCCTCCTTCTTTCGGAATATTCTCTACGATCTGCAATAAATGTTTCGTATCTCTCAGGTACGCTTGTGTGCTCTGGACAGCCGCTTGTAAGAATACATCAATATATTGGCCCATCCTGGACGTAGTGAATCAATACCATTCACTATTGGCCTTGGTGGTGGATTGATATTGTTCTTGTGCATCTTTGGTAATGAGTAGATGATGGGTGTACAACAGGAATCCGATATTAGAAATCTGGCCTCTTTTTTGTTAAGTATGTTCTTTTTTAATCCTAAATATACAACTTGTTCAAGTGCCTTCCTGCACTTAAACATGGGATTGCTCAATAATTTAGTGTAGGTAGTCTCATCCTTCAGCATATCCATCATGTTGTGATGGTATTGTTCCTTAGAGAGGACAACAATACCCCCTCCCTTGTCAGCTGGTCAGATGACCAGGTCCTTCCTTCTCGTTAGTTTGCGGATGCCACTTTTTATATAGCTGGGGTCCTCTTTTTTCTTTATTTTTATTCTTTTATCCTTAATACCCTCTAAAACCATTTTTTTTAAAACTTTGATATATTTATTATCTTTAATAGGTGGATTAAAAACAGATTTATTCCTCAGTGTACTGTGTATAATCCCGTCATTCGCAACATTTGAGTATCTGTGTCTGACCGGGTTCCCCGCAGTATATTTCTGGAAATTTAATTTTCTTATAAATTTTTGGATTCCGATATAGGTCTGGATTTTATCGAGATTCTTGGTGGGTGCATACTTCAAACCCTTATCCAGAACTCCAATCTCTTCGTGTGTAAGTTCCAGGCCACTTAGATTAAAAATGCCCTCTCCTTTTATTCCCTTTTTCTTTTGTTCTCTTTTCCCTGATCTCCGTCCTCTCTTCTTTCTGGACTTTTTCTGGAGTTTCTTGTGTCATCTAACTGTCTCAAGGGGTGATCCTCCCTGCCCCTGTCTAAAAAAGGCCTACTATGGGCTTGGTCCATATATTGTGGGGTATATTGCCTATCTTGTCTCTCTTCTTCATCCGATACATTAAAGGAGCATAGTGATTGTAGGTGGATATTGGGCTACGTTCATTCTGATGGTAATTCCTTTGTTGAGGACCTCTTCTTTCACCATATCCATATTCATGGGCTGGGCTTCTGCCTCTTGGCCCTTGTGGTATGTATTGTGGTTCCCTATTATCCCTATACTCATACATAGGTCTTCTCTGGTCTCTCGGTCCTTGTGGTGGTCCTCTGTACTCTCTCTGATCATAAGGTGGTTTGTGCCAGTTATTCCCGTTGTAGGGCTTCCTATTATTTTTCCAAAAGTACGGTTTTCGTCCTCCATTTTGTGGTGTCCGGTTGTATTGGGGTCTTCTATCAGCTCGATAGGGAGTATGTGGCTAGTAGTTTGTATTTCTCTCATCGTAGTCTTGATGTCTTGACGTCATACCTCTATGTTCTTCTCTGGGGTCTTGATATGCTCTATTCTGAGTATTTGACCCTAAAGGTTCATTGGTCTGCTGTGAGTGAACCCTCACTATTTTTTCTGGTGTAGAGTATGTAGATAAATTATCTCCTCTACCCAGTTGGCTTTGCCACTTAAATACCTGGTCATTGCGGAAGTCTTTTGTGTCCCTGGTATACTTCTTGCTTTTCTTTGTTGGACTTCTTTATCCTTTTTAATAAGATCTTTGTTAAGCTGTGTGGTTAGAGTTTTGAACTCGGTTGTTTCTTTATGTATTTCCAATTCCTCTTTTATTCTGGTAATATTCTGGTCTATTATTTTATTTTTCCTTTGTTTCCTTTCCAATAAGAAGCGTAATAGTTCCAAGCCTTTGTCATTAAAGAATTTAAACCATTCGTCGTTTGACTCCTGGTCTGTTAGGCCATCATTTGGGGGTATATCCCATCTCAGTCTCCTCGGGACTATATTCTCCTTAAGGTACGTTTCAAAGGTGCTGATGACCCACCATAGGCTCACCTTTTTCTCCATATTGTGTCCCAACCTCCTCATGAGACTTTCTAGATCTAGATTTCTATTGGTATTATGTTAGAAGCATTAAAAACCTCTTCTAAATTAACCTTCCTTTTCTCCATATAGGTAAAAACATCCATGATTGCTGCAGGAATGAATATGGTGTGTAGATGCAAAAATGGAAAATAGTTATTCCCGCGCTATCATGTGCAGGTATATGAAAGGATGGAAAAGCTGTTTGCACCGAATAGGGTCCAGTCAACCCTACGCTAACAGAAAACTCAGTAAAAGGTATGGTTTACCATTACAACCGGCTGTCCAGAGCACACAAGCGTACCCGAGGGATACGAAATATTTGTTGCAGATCGTAGAGAATATTCCAAAAGAAGAAGGACCATGGCTCATGGCCACTGCAGATGTTTCTTCCTTATATACAATAATACCCCACCATCTAGCGTGCAAAGCTGCCAAATGGGGCTTGAGGAAGCACGCCCAACTACCTTGCATGCAGAGAAAGTTTTTAATTAAATGCATTGATTTTAGCCTAAAGAATAACTACTTTTGGTACAATAAAAACTACTATCACCAACACACTGGAGTAGCAATGGGAGCGAAATTCGCCCCAAGTATAGCCAGACTATTTATGGCCTAGTGGCAGGAAGAAAATGTTTTTTTGAACATACCTGATGAATTGGTAATCTACAAAAGATATATTGATGACATTTTTATCCTATGGAAAGGAGACGTAGATCAGTTAACACGTTTCCTCGAAAGACTTAACATGAACAACAGAATTATCCTGGGACATCAGTGAAAACAAAGTAACATTCCTAGACTTAGAAATTTTTCAAGAAAACTCCTTACTTAGGTCACAGACGCATTTCAAAAAAGTCGACAGAAATAGCTACCTACCCATAGAGAGTTGTCACCATAGGAACTGGCTTTTCAATGTACCAAAGGGCCAATTTATAGGGCTGAGATGGAACTGTATGGATTTAAACATCTTCCTAGATCAGGCAGAGAAGGTAGCACTCAGATTTACAAAAAAAAGGCTACGATCGCCACTTTATTGAAAAGAAAATAGAAGAGGTGACTGCAATGAACCAGAATTTACTAATCAAAGACACGACCAAATATAAACAACCAATGGTGGGAGCACAGCTAATCCTAGACTTTAGCGCACAGCACAAGAAAATAGAAAGGATTATTAAACGCCATTGGCATATACGCCTAGCAGATAAACAACTACAAGAGTATTTGCCATATTTTTATACAAAAGAGCACCAACGATCCGAGATAAAGTGGTGAGCAATGTAATAGATCCACCTAAAAGGACTTTTTCTTTCTTTAATGGAAAAAGGCTTTTACCCCTGTAAGAGATGTTTTGCCTGCCTAAGAACGAGACGGCCAAATGAAAAGAAATTTCATTTTACATCTACTAGTACAGGAGACACATATGAGGTGAAAAACTTCATATGCTGTAATACAGAAGGGGCTGTTTACGCCCTCGAGTGCAGCTGTGGGCTCCAATACATTGGCCGCACAAAAAGACCCCTTAAGGTACGGATTAAAGAGCATGTCCAGAATATCATTAACGGATATGATAAACATAGTGTTTCGAAACATTTTCTGCTATGCCACAATAAGGACCCCACCCACCATAAATTTGGGGGAATAGAACCTTACAGTAGACACTGGCGGGGGGGACATAAAGTCAGGACCCTAAGACAGGCAGAATCTAAATGGATATTTATATTAGACACATTTGCGCCGAGAGGCCTAAACATTGAATTTGACCTCAACTGCTTCCTTAGTGATTTTTGACTATTCGGAATATGCTAATACTATATCCTAAATAAAATACCTCAGGCCCCCCCCAGTTTATCCAATGAAGGATGCTGGTATTTCTCCTCAATATAGTAATTGCTAGGCAATTGTTGTGCTTCTCATGTTTTTTAGTGCCTTTTAGTGTTCCTCAGTATTTTATAGGTTTCATATAAACTGGATATGCCCCGCTGTATTTACTTCACTTACATTCAGCTTAGAGGACCCTATATTTTACCCTATCCTGCCTTTGATGTTATAACCGATGTACTGTACATATCTCTCAAAATATGTGTGATGCACCTTAAATTATTTTAAAGAGTCTATTGTTTTATTTATATTACTACCTGAGTTCACTGTGACGTGTTCAGGATAGTTAATTTATATCTCTAGGAACATCTGTGTTTATGACAGTTTTCTATGTATACTCATATCCGAGATGTATGCTGATATCAGTGCTAAGGCTTATTCCCTCCGGTCCTTTTTTAAAAAAAAAAACTTTCTAAAAAAACTTTTTTTAATTCTTGCAATTTTCTAATTATGCCTTTTAAATATATATAAATTTTTTTAAATTTTTTTAATTTTTTTATTATTATGAATAAAAAATTGGTTTTATATTTTTTGTGCCCTCTAATATTGCAAGGGGCCGATTTGGCATTGGACTCAGTGGTTCACTATCAAAGCGCTTCCCAGCTGACAGCTTATTGGTTTACCATTGCTTGGGTCATACAACTTTGATTATCTTCTTGTGGTCTACGGCAATAAGCACCGATCGCAACTATATCTGCATCCGTGCTACTGTTTAGATAACCAACCCTTGCTGCTAACGCTGTTACCTCAGTCTTATGAAGTAAGAGGCTATTACTTATTAGTGTAGGATCTCTGTCACAAAGAGGAGCCACTGCTTTTTTCCTGGTTTATACACACCACGGTGACCATCTACTCTATTGTATGCTCTGTGGAGAATTATCTTGCTTTGTGTGAAGTCACTGGATGTTATATTGGCACAATATGGACTGAACCTCTGTCACTTGATTTATTGCACTAGGCATCTTTATTTATTTATTTATCAATTTATTTTGCATTTTACTATTGGGAGATATAGATTTGTGATTTGTCACTGTGTTTATTTTCACACTGGACACGCTGTTATTACAGTGTGCCCTTATGTGTGCATGACATACACATTACTGCATTATTTTGCACTGAATTGCTCTACACTTTTTCATTGTCTATTTTTTATGCACCACTATTTGTAATGTACTAGTGTTTTAAACCTATTGGTATATAATTTTACATTGCATCCTTATGTGGGCATGACACACATAGTACTGCATTAGTTTGCACTGAATTGCTCTGCACTCTGTCACTTCTGTAATGTATTAGTATTTTAATATATTGGTATTTATTTTAATTTTACTATCCATATACCGTTGTTGCACTTTGCACTTTACTTGTGTTCATTAGCTTGACATTTAACATAACCAGCTGATGTATTTTCCCATTAGGGACTTCTATGCATACTGCTACCTTTAGCAGTACTGTTAGTTTACTGTTGAATTAGCGCAGCACCATACCTTTTACTGAGTTTTCTGTTAGTGTAGGGTTGACTTGGACCCTATTCGGTGCAAGCTGCTTTTCCATCCTTTCATATACCTGCACATGATAGCGCGGGAATAACTTTTTTCCATTTTTGCACTTGGTATTTAACTTCCCTTTTCTAGTCCCGTCCTACGTGTTGTACGTCAGTGCATTCTTGCCGATCAGAATTTCTGACAACAATTGTGTGATCGTGTGTATGCAAGACAAGTTTGAGCCAACATCCGTTGGAAAAAACCCACGGTTTGGTTGTCGGAATGTCCAATCGTGTATACATAAATAATAATGTGAATATAAAGAAATGAAAAAATTATAATTCATATGGAAAATGATGGTATCATAAACTGGAGGTGTGATTCCTCTTTAAATGTTCAGTAAATCTTCTATGGATCTTCTAAGACAGTGCAGAAATAGGAAAAGGGGGCTGCTTACCAGATTTGATGGATCCTCACCACAGAGATCATACAAGCCTGAACAAACTCCTCTCGGGGTCAGGAACAGCTGGTCTTTGAGTAGAGACAGACTTCCCACAACGCCTGGTAGTTGAAATTTTCAGAGACAGCAATCAGGAACACTCTCCTCCATTAGCTGCTCCAGCAAGACCACTCGTAGCAAGAAATAGTATATTTTCAAAGAAACAGAGGCGCTTCATTGTGCAGTAGTTTAAAATGCTTTAATCCATGAATGGACAACTGACATCAAAGCATTGGCAGGGTAAAACACCATAGCAATTAAAAAACACAACCGACACCAAACCCGATCAGCTGAGAGTGTGGTGACGTCAGGAGCCAGAGGACCTGAGATCATTACAGAGATCATCACAGTAGTGCACAATGGCTATGAATGAAAGCCATTGTGATTGGTCACATGGTACCAGGGCTGTGCAGAGTGGCCCGCTACAACAATCTGTGTTCCGCTGTGTCTAAGGTATGCACAAGGATGGGAGGAAGTCATATGACCTCCACCCAGGATACAAATGCTCCCACCCAGCTGTATTATTACAATAGGCCAGGTGTGAGGGGGTTAACCAATTGTCGATAGCCGAAAGTCGTCCACTTCTGGCAGGGTGTCAATAGATATTCTCCCAGAACACCGCCCCCCATGCACCTTCTGCGACATGCTTCAGGCACGCTCTCTGATCACAGATTGGGGTAAAAAGCCAATCACAGCAGACCTTTACCATGTGATCAGCTGTGTCCAATCACACATACAAACACACTTGCTGGTTATTGGCATTCCTTTCCTCCCACGATGTGTCTGTGGGAGTAAAGGAGAGCCGTTAATTGGCAAGCCTGTCAGGACATTGTTTTCACTGATAATCAGTGCAGCCTCATCAGTGTCTAACAGTGCAGCCTATTAGTGCCCACCAGTGCTGCCTATAAGTGTCGCTTATCAGTGCCCATCAGTTCCGCCTATCAGTGCCTCCTACTCAGTGCCCATCAGTACAGCCCCATCAGCACACATCAGTGAAGAAGAAAAATTACTTATTTGCAAAATTTTGTTACAGAAAGGAAGAAAAACGTTTTTTTTTCGACATTTTTGGTCTTTTTTCATTTGTTTAGCAAAAAATAAAAACCCAGTGGTGAATAAATACCACCAAAAGAAAGCTCTGTCTCAAAACAATTATAAAAATGTCATATGTGTGCAGTGTTGCATGACTGGGTAATTGTCATTCAAAGTGTGAGAGCATTGAAAGCTGAAAATTGGCATGTCAGGAAGGGGTAAAAGTGCCCGGTAGGCAAGTGGTTAAAGCTGAACAGTAGCTGTCTAGTAAATGTCATGTAATGCAGCTAAACTATTTTTTGAATGAATCCCCATGTTAATTATTTTCCTTGCCTCAGTTTCTTTTCAAGAATTGTTTTCTGCCAAGCCTCCTGGCTCCGGAATCATAATACATGCTTTGATGTGAGGAAGAATTCTGAATAAAACAATGTGGGCATGTTGATAGACACCTAACCATCTCACAGAAGTTTCTGTGCATAGTGACAACGGACATTCCCCTGCTGCCTTGAATTAGCTGTTTAAAGGAGAAATTGCAGGTGATTTCAAATACAAATAGATGGAATTCACACGTAATAAATACATTTTTCAACATAAATGGGCTTAAGAAATATAAATATAACTATATAGGATTGGGTACAGAAAAGCAAAACATTTTGCAGATATAAATTGTATTCATGAGAAAGGAAAAACCTGGAATAAAAATTCAGTATAATTATCTTTGCAAAACCTGTTATCAGGCAGCTTTCAGACTTTTGGGTTGATTTACTAAAGCCAAAAAGAGGTTGATTTTCCAAAGGCAAGTAGACTGTGCACTTTGCAAAGTGCAGTTGCTCCAGAGCTTAGTAAATAAGCAGAAGCTCTGCTGATTCCATCATCCAATCATGTGAAAGCAAAAATGCTGTTTTTTTTTTATTTTCCTTGCAAGTGATTGGGTATTCTTTGCAAAGAGCACCTTTACATCATTTACTAAGCTCTGGTGCAACAGCGCTTTCAGAATGCAACTGCACTTTGCAAAGTGCACAGTCTATTTGCCTTTAGTAAATCAACCCCATAGACTGTGAACTTTGCAAAGTACAGTTGCACTCTGCAAGAGCAATTGCTTCAGAGCTTAGTAAATGAGTAGAAGCTCTGCAGAATTCAGTCTTCCAATCACGTGCAAACATAATTGCTGTTCTTTTTTTCATCTTCTTTGCACTTGATTGGGTCTTCCTTGCAAATTGAAGCTTCACCTCATTTACTAAGCTCTGGAGCAACTGCAAAGTGCACTGTCTGTTTGGTTAGTAAATCAACCTCACTGTGTGCTTGCAGCTGTCCCACAGACAGGGATTTTTCAAACTCCCCTTATCCTGTTTGTTATCCCTTAAGATATTGCTAGCGACATAGAAAATCCAAACACTTATTGACCCTTTCTGTCCATGTATGCTGTCATCATGTCTATGATAACAAAAACATAAATACAGAGCAATAGACAGAGTATTAACATAGTTCCTTGATATCATATGCTTAAAAGATAAAAGGGGAGGGGGGAAATACAAGAAGAAAAAAAAAATGGGGGCGGAATACGTCCATCCAAAGGTACAAAACCAAGGAATATAGGTGAGAAGGGAACAGGATGATATCAAGCTTAAACATCAGTCCCCGCTTACCCCAATTGGGTTCAAACTGTAAGCGGAGATCCGTTATTAACCTGCTATATATAATATTTGAAAAGATAATTCACTCCTCACCTATAAGTTACTTTCCCTTTTCTTTTTTTATTTAAAATAATTAAAGGTTACATGTCTTTAGATAATTAGAAGCTTTAGGGTGGACCATCCAAGCTTGCCACTTTTGTTTGTAACTGGTCATAAAATAATTTTTATATGCCAGCATCAGCTCATATTGTGCTTGTATATTCAGTCTGATGAAAACCTTAGATAAGTTTGGAACATCAGTTGATTTCCACATACTAGCTATTGTTATTCTAGCGGCTATAAGTAGATGAACTACTATTGTTCTAAACATTAGCAGGTAGATGTCTAGATTAATTCCCAATAGGGCCATAGCTGGAGTGAGATCAATTAAATTACCAGTGAGATCTGCTATAAATTTGGATAGAGCTTTCCAGAAACTATTTGCAACTCTATAGAGTGTGGTGTAGGTTTCCTATTTGTTCAGTACATCTCCAGCATAAGGGTGAAGAGGAGGGATACATTTTTGATAATCTATACGGAGTCGGATACCATCTATTTAGTATTTGTTGAGAGTTATCCCAATGGTCTGTGCACGAGGAAGCCTTTCTAAATGTTAAGATTGCTTTCCTCCATTGGTCCCCTGAAAAATCTTGCGATAGATCATTTTCAAATTTAAGCATGTGGGGAGTTTTGTACTCTGGAGGGTACTCAGAGAGGAGTTCATAAAATAGGAAAATTCCTCCTTTCCTCTGTTCTATATGGTTAGTTAGGTATTGCCAGATAACTGTAGGTACTATTATGTTATTATCAGGGATGAAGTACTTTAATCTAGAGCATCTTCCCATTTTTCCTGATACTACTGTCTTGAAACTCGAGGGCAAGTCTTTAAACATGTTATATCCTTGTATACTCCAATCTCTTGTTGTAATGCGAATTCTACAATAATCTAGTATTTTTACCGGTAATTGTAATATAACTTTTTTTTTTTTTTCCCCAACTGTTATTTTTGCACAGGATGTGTTTCCATGCCATTAGGGTGGCTTTAATGCTAATTGGGTTGGGAATATTATTTTTTTTTTGAGTAAATAATTAGCCAAAGATAATGCGTACATATCATGTCCTAATGTTACTTCTTTTTCAATGTTTACCCATAATTTATCCTCTGAAGAGGAGAGCCAATACTTCATTTGGTCTAGTAAGGAGGCGTAGTAGTAATTTATAACATCTGGAAGCCCCATTCCTCCTATCAACTTGGTGGAGGTCATTATAGAAAATGCTACTCTTTTTACCATTCCATATGAAGTTTTTAAGTTTTGAATTAATCTGCATAAAGAATTTGCTAGGAATCCCAATAGGGAGGGAGCGAAAATAATACAGGATTTCAGGTAGAGTTACCATTTTAAATGCGGCTATTTTTCCTACCCATGTGAATTGAGTTTTCTGAAATGTTTGTAGATCTTTGTAAGTTATTTCCAGCCCCGAACCTGGTCTTCTGGGGTCCCTCGGCGGCTGTTTCAGCTCCTCCCCGCAAGCATTAACCACCTTAATGCGAGCTCCCTCGCATGGTGGTTAGTGCTTGCGGGCGCGCTCCCGTGATACAGCCGGCGGCTAAAGCCGCTCACTGTATCACTAGGCCCCGCCCCCCAGCGCGCCGCGTCATTGGATGTGATTGACAGCAGCGCAAGCCAATGGCTGCGCTGCTTCCAATCCATCCACTGTAGCCAATCAGCGGCCAGGCTGAGCGGAGGAATAGATATCGGGAACGAGAAGCTGACTTTCGAGGCGTCAGGTAAGTAAAACGGGGGGGCTGGGGGCGGCGGTATTGTCAGAAGTTTTTTCACCTTAATGCATAGAATGCATTAAGGTGAAAAAATTTTTACCTTTACAACCCCTTTAAATCTGAATTTAGTTAGCGATTTGGAAATAAATTCCCAGTACATTCTGTCGAATGCCTTTCCGACATCAAGAGACAGAAAGAGAGAAGGCATTCGACTATTATCTATCTGATTAATCAGGTTTATCATTTTTGTACCATCTGGGGCCTGTCTTCCTTTAACAAATCCTATCTGATCGGGGTTTATGAGATAAGGTGTTATGTTCAGTAATTTGTTGGCCAAGATTTTTGTGTAAATTTACAGATCTGTATTTATTAATGATATGGGTCTGTAATTTAGGGGGGATGTGGGACCTTTCCCAGGCTTTGGTATTGCAATTATTACCGCTTCCATCATTTCCTTTGGGAAGTGGCTAGTATTTGCTACTTCGTTAAACATTGTATTTAAATGTGGTGCTAAGATCTCTGCACAGGCTTTATAATATTCTGCAGATAACCAATCACTATCTGGCATGTTGTTCTTGGGTAGAAACTTGATAACTTTAAGAATTTCATCTAGTGCTATTGGTTCATTGATTTGTTCAAGGGTGATAGTATCAATTTTTGGCATGTTT
Source organism: Aquarana catesbeiana (assembly GCF_042186555.1). NCBI lineage: Eukaryota > Metazoa > Chordata > Amphibia > Anura > Ranidae > Aquarana > Aquarana catesbeiana. The sequence continues at coordinate 693,141,922 of NC_133324.1, forward strand.
ACTGAGTTTAAAAAGTCAGTTATAAGGGTCATTTCTCAGGCTAACTCATTCCGCAAATGCATTAGGTCACACCAACTTTTTGACTCCTGGAGAATTAAACACCCCATGGCTAAACAATATACTTTCTTCTCCATGGCTCACAAAATGTACTCCCGCTTATATCATTTTCTTATTTCTGTCACACTCATATCTTGCATTGTAGTTTCCGACATACTTCCCATTACATGGTCAGACCATGCCTCTATTGCATTGGATGTTATGCTATCCCAGACCCCCACCAGGACATATCACTGGCGCCTTAACGACCATATTCTTCAATCCGAGATCTCACGCACAAAATTGGCTACAGACCTAAAGGAGTTTTTTCAATTTAACCTGGGTTCAGTTTCAGAAAAGATAGAAATAGACATTAACAGTCTGATGCTCTGCAGAAAGCTGAGCGTTGGCTGCTGCGCGAACCCACAGTGTTGAAACTGTGTAGGGTGACCTCCCTCAGGGAACAGATAAAGTCCTTACACCTTGGTAAAGCAGCTAAATCCATACTCTGGATGAAACAAAAATTCTATGAATTTTCTAACAAGCCACACAGGATGCTGGTTAATAAACTGTGTCCACGCCCCTTCAACTCTTTTCCTGACTATCTTTTTCGGGCAGATCAGTCTAGAACGCACTGTCCCATGGAGATGACCAGGATTTTTGATAATTACTATCGCCAATTACATAACTGTCTTACTCCTGATAATCATTTCAACTTCACCCAAGTGAAATTTGACAAATTTTTCTCTGCTCTCAAACTTCCAAAACTGTCCTCTTCCGATCTGACTGATCTAAGTTCAGCTATAACTGCAGAGGAACTTCAAAATATAATTAAAGATCTCCCACTTCATAAATCTCCTGGCCCAGATGGACTACCTTATTTTTATTACAAGACTTATTTGGAAATTTTATCCCCCCACATGCTAACTTTATATGGTACCCTACTTAAAGGGCAACCTCCCCATCCCCAGTCCTCACATTCATATATTTCAGTTATCCATAAATCGGGTAAAGACCCTTCTGTACCAGATAATTATAGGCCCATAGCCCTTCTAAATTCTGACTACAAAATATTCACAAAAATTATGGCGTCTAGACTCTCCAAATATATTCCTAAATTAATTACCAGGGACCAAGTAGGTTTTGGTTTAAATAGGCACGCTGGGGACAACACCCGTCGCACTATAAATTTCATAGATTTATTGAACAGATCTCCCCGCCAGGCTCTGGTTCTGAGCCTGGATGCTCAAAAGGCCTTCGACAGGCTGAGTTGGCCCTATATGTTTTCCACTCTACGTGAACACGGATTAAAAGGCCCTTTTTTCAAAGCTTTAGAGGTCCTGTATTCGCAAGTCACGACTCAAGTTCAGATGTCGTCCTTTTTGTCGCCTTGCCTCCCCATGCCTAATGGCACTCGGCAGGGATGCCCCTTATCCCCATTACTCTTTATTCTGTGTCTGGAACCGCTTGCCGAGTCCATTCGTATTCATCCTGATATTCATGGGTTGGTGATGCGACAAAGGGAGTACAAGCTAACATTATTTGCTGATTACATCTTACTAACTATTACGAATCTGTTGTTGTCCCTACCTTCGCTACACAAACTTCTGTCCTCATTTGGTGCTATTTCTAGCTATAAGGTTAACACTAAAAAAACTGAAGCCCTTCCTATACACATACCACCACATCTTCTATCTCAACTCAAAGACTCCTATCCCTATAGATGGTGCTCCACCTCTCTAAAATACCTGGGAATTCAGATTACTCCCACCTATTCCTGCCTTTACTCAGTAAATTATCCTCCTTTGATTGCAGATATCAATAAGTCTCTACAAAGTTGGACAGGGTACCTCCTCTCCCTCCTTGGCAGGATCAATGTACTGAAAATGTCCATCCTACCTAGACACTTATACTATTTTGAAACCTTACCAGTTGCTATCCCCCTTCCACAACTTAAGGCTATTCAGAAAATTTTTCAGAAATTCATTTGGAATGGTAAGGCACATCGCATTGCAGGTTCAGTGGTCCTTGCTGGGAGATCTGGGGTGGGCCTGGGAGAGCCGGATATCGCTAAATATTATTATGCCTCACATTTAAGGGGCCATTGCCTCCTGGTCCAATCTACAGGCTTCTAGCCACTGGGCTAACATTGAGAAAGGGGTATTGTACCCGGCTCATCCATGCTCCCTAGTCTGGTCTCATATGCCCAATATAGACCCCATTTTCAGACGCCAATGTACGGCTCCAATGAATTTTACAATATCCATATGGCGTAAATGCCTAAAGAAGTTTTCTCTTTCTTCCCCATGTTCTCCTCTTACGAATGTGTTATTTAACCCATCTATTCCTAATAGTTTGTCCTTGGGACGTATCCTCCCTTGGATAAACAATTCCCTATTTCAGCTCCGAAATCTGGTCCACCCAGTCTCCCGTAGGTTCCATTCTTTTGATTACCTCCGTGAAAAGTTTGACATACCTCTGTGCCAGTTTCATTTTTATTTGCAAATTAGGCACTTCTTCCACTCTAGGGCCTCGAATCTGTCTCTTGAGAAACCCACCCTCTTTGAATATATATGCGCACAGGGCCCTTGCCAGTCACACCTAGTTTCATCCATTTACCACATTCTCCAGGAGTCAAACCCTCTTACTGAGGACACACATTTGTATATGAGAAGATGGGCCCACCTGATAGGTTGGCCCATCAGTTCTCAGATGTGGGACAGGATATGGTCCTCTGTTTTCAAGTCCTCTAAATGTGTTATACAAAGAGAGACATCCATTAAGATCCTCATGCACTGATACAGGACACCAGAGGTCATACATAAATATGATCCTTCAAGCTCAGCTAAATGCTGGCGTTGCGGAAAGGTTGTGGGATCTATATTTCATATCTTTTGGCAATGTGACCTGATACAGCCCTTCTGGCAAGAAGTGATGTTGTTAATACAGAAAGTGGTGGGGGTGTCTCTACCGCCTGTCCCATTACATTACTTATTGGGCCTTCCTTTTTCTGGTATTACTAAAAAAAGTAATAGATTAATCTCTTATATCCTTCTTGCAGCTAAGAGACTGATTCCTTTATGTTGGTTATCCAATTCCCCCTACCATGGCCTAGACTCCTTCAGCTTATTGCAGAGATTCATAGAATGGAATATATGACAGCCATAGTGCAGGACACCATACCCCAATTTGACAAAATTTGGGAGCCTTGGGACAGTTCGGAATACGGAACGCAAATTCAGTTCATTGAGTCCTGAAATCTTCGGGTGCCATTCTCTGACTCTACCTTCAGACCCATTTTCGTACCACCCGTTTCATGTATATAGCAGTTTTACTTCCTCTGGAGTTTCTGATCATATTTATATACTTTAACTCAGTTTTGCTCTATATGTATGACCTCTGTATATGTTCTTGCTACGCTTATAAGTTGATACGTACCCTTGTATTGAGTTGTACAGTACACTTTTGTGTCCTGTCTCTGTAGACAATTTTATTTTCCTCTTATGTTTTGAATTTTTGTTTTACTCCTGTACTTTACTGTTCTGTAATCTTTCCATTGGAAAAAAAAAAACTTTAATAAAAATACAATTAAATAAAAAAAAGTCAATTATACTAGTAGATGTGGGTTGTAAAGTATTTTTGTCTTCCTTAACCCCCCTGGCGGTATTCCTGAGTCTGGCTCGGGGTGAGATTTTAGTACCAAAAGCGGTAACCCCGAGCCAGACTCGGGATCGCATCGCTGGATCCTGGAAGACGCAACTCACCTTGTCTCCGGGATCCCGCGATGTTCTCACGCTGTGTTCGGCGGCCGGTTCTTCCGCCCGATGCACTGTGTGCTCTGTGTGCCCTGGCTTCCGTTCCCTGCGAGCGTATCGACGCAGGGGGTGGAACCGGCGACAAATTCAAATAGTATATAACACAAACACACTGATACATTGTAATCTTATTGGATTACATTACTAAATAAAATAAAATAAAATTGACCTCAGATTGCCCCCCAGTGCTTTGTCCAGTGCCCCTGCCTGCAGTTTTACTGTACTTTCTGTCTAGAAACTGCAGAGCGACCATGGCATCCAAAAAGCGCACTTCAACCTCAAAAGCGACATATGACCTGCTGGAAAACAGCGACAGCGAGACAGAATCGCTTGCAGAAGTGAGTGATAGCGAATCATGGGGAAGTTCGTCATCAGGCACGGAAAGCGATTTTAGTGATGATCCTGCGACTGTGCCCAGCGATGTGCGGACTTGGTGCTCGATTGATTGCGGTATGGAGCGCACAGCACCCCCAAGATTCCCGTTTACCGGAGCGCCTGGTATCAAAGTGGAGGTTGAAGATGACAGCCCCTTGGGATACCTCCAACTCTTTTTGACTGATGAGGTCATAGAAAGGATTGTTACGGAGACAAACCGATACCAGGAGCAACAAGCTGCTATACCTCAGAGGTTTTCAAGGAGCAGAAAATGGGAACCAGTGATCAAGGAGGACATCTGGAAGTTTCTGGGACTAATTATTCTCCAGGGAGTGGTGGGGAAACCCCTGCAGAAATGGTACTGGACAACCAACAAAATATTAGCCACTCCTTTTTTTGGCACCATCATCTCGGAATACAAATTTTCTCTCATAATGAAATATTTGCATTTTCAAAATAATGAAGAATTTGATGAGACTTCTCATCCAGCTCCAAAACTGAAAAAAATTTGGGACCTATATCAAATTATTCAGAAAAATTTCCAGCAGGCCTATGTACCAGACAGAGACGTCAGTATCGACGAAAGTCTTATGGCCTACAAAGGAAGACTTAGCTGGATACAGTACATGGCATCTAAGAGAGCGCGATTCGGCATAAAATCATTCATGCTCTGTAAAGCCAGCACTGGTTATATATGGAATTCGGTCCTTTACACCGGGAAAGGGACCAAATTCAACGACAGATTCAGTCAATATGGAATGGCAACCGCTTCTGTTCTCACTTTGATTGAGCCATTGCTGAATCAGGGGTACTGTGTAACCACAGATAATTTTTATACTTCTCCAGAACTCTATGAGTTCCTTCTACAACACAAGACGGATGCATACGGGACTGTTAGAGCTAACCGGCGTGACATGCCGCCAACCTTTGCCAATAAAAAGCTCAAGGCAGGAGAAATAGTTGCCTGGCAAAAAGGCAAAATGATGGCACTAAGATGGCGAGATAAAAAAGATGTGTGCCTAATGAGTACCATTCACAGCACCTCTACTCTCATGGTACATACAAAAGGTGGAAAAGACATTATGAAACCTCAAGTCGTAATGGACTACAACCACACCATGGGAGGTGTTGACAGAGCTGACCAGGCCATGACTTTTTATCCTGCTATGAGAAAGCAGCAAAAAAAATATTACTAAAAAATCTTCAGGCATATTCTTGAACAGTGCCTGTGGAACGCTTTCATTCTTCTAAAAAAAAAGAGTGACAGGCCTGTGATTCATGCAGACTTCGTTTGGAAAGTTGCCGAACTCATATTTCTGAAGCACCAAACACCAACCACTGTAAATAGATCTGGACGTCATACTGCTGGCGTTGTGAACCCGGAACGTCTGACAGGTCGACACTTTATGGACCACATTCCACCAATGGAAAAGAAGGCAGCACCCACAAGGATGTATGTGGTTTGCTGCTCTAAATGTGACGACACAGGAAGGAAAGTCAGAAAAGAAACCCGGTTCTACTGTCCTGACTGTGACGTCGGACTTTGTGCTGTACCCTGTTTTAAAATGTTCCATACCCGAGACGTTTACTAAAGCAATATGACTACTAATATTGCACTCTTATTTGGCCAAAAAAAAATGTCACTCTTTTTGATTTATATTATTTACTAAAATGTATTGAATAAAAAGTATTATTACTATTATATTATTATTTGTTATTATTTATAGTTATTTATTATATTATAATTTATGATTTTGTGTTTCAAACTTTATCATACCCAGGATGTCTACTAGACTCTTGTTTGGACAGATTTCATGAGTTATTCCTAAGAATTACAGGCCTACAATATAAAACGCCACATTTCCATGCAAAAATAATGGTACCGCTTTCAGCACCTAAAATCCGAAATAATCATACCGCCAGGTAGGTTAAGGTTATATAACAATTCGTAGTAGTCTGAGAATTAGTCTACGATTTCTTGGGGATTATAATGTGTTTTATGAGTTGTTTGATGAGTTATTTTAGCTATTTCATTCTTGTTTAGTCCTTGGCATAATTGATTTGCTAATAGTTTGCTAGCTTTATTACTTTGGAAATAGTGGTTTAATTTTACTCTTTTAAGGTATTTATCATGGTCTGCTATTAACCTCCTTGGCGGTAATCCCGAGCGTGACTCGGGTCTGACTTTTACTGTCAGGAGCGGTAACCCCGAGTCACGCTCGGGGTAACAGTGCAGAGCATCCAGCGGAGCCCTTACCTTCTCCTGGGTTCCAGCGATGCCCTCCACTGTCCTCCACTGTCCTCGGCTGTGCTCCGCTGTGATCGCCAGCACGATCACAGCATCTCACTTCCTAGTTCCGTTCCCTGCGAGCAGCAGCGGCGCACGGGAGCGGAACTAGGCGGGAAATTCAAAAAGTTCAAAAGTTCACAACACAATAACACACATATAAAAAGAGGTGATACAGTGTAATCTGAGAGGATTACATTGTATCATCTCAGATCTCACTGATACAGTGCCCCTTGCCCCAGTGCCCCTTGCCTCCAATAAAATATAATAAGATGGAATCCAAAAAGCGCCATTTCGCTACAAAATCGCCTTTGGAGCAGTTGAATGACAGCGACAGCGACAGCGACATGGAGTTGCTCCCAGAACTCAGCGATAGTGAGTCGTGGGGAGATTTGTCGTCTGACATTGATCTGACAAGTGACAGCGATGACAGCGGTGATGATCCTGCACCTGACATCAGCGATGTGCGCACTTGGTGCCCTATTGAGTGCGATACGGACCAGGTAGCGCCCCCAAGATTTCCCTTCACTGGATCACCTGGGATGAAGGTCGAAGTTGAGCGTGGCAACCCTCTGGCATACCTGCAATTATTTCTCACAGAGGAGGTAATTGAAAAAATTGTCATAGAGACAAATCGATACCAACAGCAGCAATCCGCTACGCTGCATGCCAGGTTTTCCCGAAGCAGAAGGTGGGAACCGGTGACTAAAGAGGACATCTGGCTGTTTCTCGGACTCATTATTCTTCAGGGGGTGGTGGGGAAACCAAGCCAGAAATGGTACTGGACCACCAACAAGTTATTAGCCACTCCGTTTTTTGGTACTGTGATGTCCGAATACCGTTTTTCCCTCATCATGAAATATTTTCACTTCACTAACAATGAAGAGTTTGATGAGGCCACGCATCCTGCGCCCAAGCTAAAAAAAATCTGGGAGGTATGCCAAATTATTGGGAACAATTTCCAGCGGGCCTACGTGCCAGAAAGGGACGTCAGCGTGGATGAGAGTTTGATGGCCTACAAAGGACGCCTAAGCTGGATCCAGTATATTGCATCCAAAAGAGCGCGGTTTGGCATCAAATCATACATGCTCTGCGAGTCATCCACCGGGTACATATGGAACTCGGTCATTTACACCGGTAAAGGCACGAAGTTCAACCCCAGGTACAGCAATTATGGGATGGCCACATCATCTGTCCTTACACTGCTGGAGCCATTACTGAACCAGGGATATTGTGTGACCATGGACAATTTCTATACGTCGCCGGAACTGTTTGAGGTTTTGATCCAAAACAAGACGGATGCCTATGGTACAGTTAGGCCTAACAGACGTGACATGCCATCTATGTTTGGAAAGAAAAAACTAAAACCCGGAGAAATGGTTGCCTGGCAGAAGGGTAAGATGATGGCAATACGTTGGCGAGACAAGAAGGACGTGTGTCTCATGAGCACTGTGCACAATACCTCCACTGCCACGGTCCACACAAAAGGTGGGAAAGATGTGCTGAAGCCGCAAGTCGTCATAGACTATAATTGCACTATGGGAGGTGTCGACCGAGCCGATCAGGCAATGACCTTTTATCCGACTATGCGGAAACAGCAGAAAAAATATTACAAAAAGATTTTCAGGCATCTTCTGGAACAATGCCTTTGGAACGCTTACATCTTGTACCGAGCAGGGAGTGACAGGCCTCTTGTTCATTCAGATTTTATCTGGAAGGTGGCTGAGCAGATTTTTGCCAAACACCAGATGCCATCAGTTGATGCGAACAGACCTGGACGACGTGCTGTTGGTGTTGCCAACCCAGAACGCCTAACAGGTCGGCACTTTATGGACTATATACCGCCAACCGCAAAAAAGGCAGCACCTACCAGGATGTGTGTGGTTTGCTGTTCACACAGAGATGACAAGGGAAAAAAAATCAGAAAAGAAAGCAGGTTCTATTGTCCGGATTGTGACGTGGGACTGTGTGCTGTACCTTGCTTTAAAATTTATCACACTCAGGATGTTTATTGAATTTTCTTTGTCTGACAAATTTCTTTAGTTTGTATTACATTATTGAATAAAATTATATTATTTAAAAATTTAAAATCATGATTTTGTGTTTCAAACTTTATCACATCTGGGATGTCTACTAGAGTCTTGTTTAGTCAGGTTTAAGTAAGTAATTACTAAGAATTGCAGGCCTATAATACATAGCATCAAATTCCCATGCAAAATAATTGTACCGCTTTCAGCACAAAATTCCAGACAGAATCATACCGCCAGGGAGGTTAAAGCACATCTTACTTCCATTCTAAGGTTATTTAGTTGTTGAAGTATTTTGAAATCTTTAGGATTTATTTTGTGAGTTTCTTCTGGGCTAGATATATCATTAAGTAGTTTGTTTATAGCTTTTTGTTTCTTTTTTTTTTCCCTGGCTGCTACTTGAATAAGTATTCCCCTTATAAATGCTTTATGAATACACCATAAATTTGCAATATTCAAGGATTCATCTGTATTGAATGCAAAAAATTCTGTTAGGTTTCTTTTTATCACAGACAGATTGTCCTTTTGAGATAGAATGAAGGTATTATTTCTCCATAAAGTATTGCTGGTACAGGATAATTCTATTTGCATTTCTATAGTGATTGGTGCATGATCGGACCAAGTTATATTATGTATTTTGGAATTCACTATTCTTTTGTAAAAGGTATCTGTCTGTAATAAAAAAATCTATTCTGGAATAAGATTTATGAATATTTGAAAAAAAAGTATAGTCTTGTTCCATGGTGTGAAGGAGTCTCCATGAGTCATAAAAGTCTTCATCATGGAACATCTTATTTAATCCAGGCCTAGTAGAGTATTCCTTTTTGGAGGTGTCCGTAGTGGGATCCAGAGGTCCATTGAAATCTCTGTATAGTATGATATGAACTTTTTGCATTTTCCTTGCTGTTGTTATTGTTTTTCTTATAAACCTTTGTGGATGTTTATTAGGAGCATAAATGTTTATGATGGTATAATCTGTGTTGTCAATGTTTGCTACTAGGATGATATATTTACCTTGGCTATCTGTTTTAAGACCCAATAGCTGAAAGGCAACAGTATCTTTTATTGCTATTATAGCTCCCTTTTTCTTTTTTTGTTGTTGGCAATAAAAATTTGTGGGAACTTGTGGTGTGAGAAATTGGGTGCTTTGTCCACTGAAAAATGTGATTCTTGGATACAAATTATATCACTATTGAATTTTACTGCATCCTTCCATAGCGCTCTCCTCTTATATGGGCTGTTGAGGCCCTTGGTATTAATTGACATTAGTTTAAGTCCCATAATGTTGGTGGCAAATGATGCTTATTAGGCTTAACTTATTAGTAATTGAAAATAACATTACCTCTTTGATGCTTTTGTTGTTGTTACCTTCTGTGGCCAGTGAATGGTGGTGTTGGACCTTGGAACTCATTAAGGAAAAATATAACAGAGAAACAAACATTTTAATCAACATAAGGTAAGAAAATAGTAGTTGGCATGCAACTCCAGTGTACATTGTGAGTGTACAAATTATCAATAAATAGGGGGCATAACAGAACTACCTAGGATTCCCTATAACTGGAGACCCTGAGATATGGCTGTGATATTTCTGGTTTCCTTGCAATAAGTCAATCTGTGTAAATGGCTGAATAGATTATTCAACAGTATCCTTGGAAAGGGAGGATGAAGGTCTTCCTTGTTTAGTTTGCCACTGTTGTGGCAATTTTCCATGTAGGGATTTGTCTGAGATATTGTCAACTCTGTGTGGTAGCAGGCCCCATAATTGTAGGATCTTCAGGCCCTCCTCCATGGTACGAATAGAGTAAGAAGTACCGTCTCGTTCAACGCGGGGAATCAAATATTGCATTCAAATTTGTACGCGCTAAAATTGTTGCTTGCAAAGATCTGAGTGTAGCACGATTCCTGCATAGGGGTCTAGAAGAGTTGAATGGTGATGAACATATTGCATTAATTGGTTCTTCACTTGGAAAAAAATAATTTTTGCAATTACGTCTCTTGGTAATCTTTCTGGCAAATATGAGGGCTTAGGCAATCTGTGTGCATGGTCAATTGACAATTCCTTCTGTGGCACTGTAGGTAATAGCCCGGTTATCATTTCCCTTAAGAATTTCTTCAGGTCTGGAGGTTTTACCCCGGAACTTAACGTTGTTCCTTCTGGACCTATCTTCCAGGTTGGTGACTTTTAATCTCAGATTTTTTAGTTCTTCTTCTAAGTAAAAATGGGCTTCAATCAGGTCATTATGTGCATCGGTGAAGTCACACATTTTATTTGATAAATAGTCTACTCTGTCCCCCATGGCATCCATATCTCTTTTGGACTGTTGCATGAAGTTAATCATGTCATGTTGCAGAGCTCCCCTTAAAGACATTACTATTTCTTTAATGGTTGAATCTGATACAGGCTGCCCTGAGGTGGGAATGGCATTTAGTTTTGCATCATTTATTATTTTATTTATTTTATTTCAGTTACTTATATAGCGCGGTCAATTTACACAGCGCTTTACATATACATTGTACATTCACATCAGTCCCTACCCTCAAGGAGCTTACAATCTAAGGGTCCCTAACTCACATTCATACATACTAGGGACAGTTTAGACAGGATCCAATTAACCTACCAGCATGTCTTTGGAGTGTGGGAGGAAACCGGAGTACCCGGGGGAAACCCACGCAGGCACAGGGAGAACATGCAAACTCCAGGCAGGTAGTGTCGTAGTTGGGATTCGAACCAGCAACCAAGGATCATAAGGATTTTCACACATAGTGATGTCATATTTATGAGTAGTCTCACTTACATTCCCTTTAGGGTTATTAAGTTTTCGTTTCTGCTTAGGGGGGCTGTTAATGTCATTATGTGGGTCCTCATTATCTTCCATATGCAGCTCAGTGTGTAAGGACTCTCCCTCCTCATCTCGTATAGCGGTCCCTCTCATGTCATGCTGTGAGGAGAAGCCGGCGCCATCTTTGCTTTCCGGAGTGCCAGCCTTGCTGTGAAAGTCACCTAATTTGCGGGGTACATCTCTCTTCTTTTTATTCCCCATCGTGCTGAGTCTTCCTCGTATACTCAGGGCTGTTTTTAATGGCTTCTAGCCGCTTAAGGGATTCCCGTGGTCACGGAGCCTGTTAGCTGTGCGACCATTCTCCTTCACACCTGGCCACGACCCCTTTTTTAGGCATACTTTCTTTTATTTTCACATGATGATCCTGCCAGTGCATCTGTTATTTTTAAATATAACAAGCTGTCTAGCAAATGTAGAAGTTAGAGTATTGAGGCAAACCATTTACCACTGACAAGGGAGCTTTTATTTATTTATGTAAACATCTATGCCAAAGAAAAAAAAAAAAACATTACTGTGACAAACCCAACCAGAAAAAGGGCTTTTGAAGTGGACTAGGGGCTAGCCCCCTACCCACTGATTATTGCCCATAGAGCAGACTTTGAGATTTTGTCTGTTTTTCCTGGTCAGAGAATGGAAAAAAGCTCAGTTCAGCCTCTGATCCCAAGGAAAAAGCAGATCATTCTCTAATGATGGACAACAATGTGATGATTGCTGAGAGCGAGGTTTGGATTAACCCTCTGAATAAAGACAATGAAGCTTCCTTTCTGGAGTGGATGGAAAGGTGTAATATTAATCTTGTACAGGTATTGGTCAAAGGGAATATGGTGGCCCTCCTGCTGACTGTGTTGGAGAAGCTCCTCCACTTGGGACAGAAATATTTATCAACAATCTCCCTCAATCTATGAAGATAAATTAATTCCATTTTTTCAGAATGCTGGAACATTGTATGAGTTTTGTCTCATAGCCTGTAGAGTGTTTCTGGACTGTCTGGGGTTTGGTGGGATCCCTGTTTAATTAAGATCACTGTTAGTTGTTAGCTGTTAATTGGATTGCTGTTGGAACTTTGCTTTGTCATACTAATATCCCCAAGAGGGGGGGTGTCCTCTTGTGGTGTATATAGTATGTGTCTGAGTTTTAATAAAGAATCATTCCTTTGGTTTTTACCTCAACATCTTGTCTGTGTAGGATGCTTGGAGTAAAGGGCTGGTATTAGCTCTCAGTCTGCTGGAAGGGTTTGGAGGGCAGGAGGCACTGTTTGGCAGAGGCACCCAGGCAGGGTGCCAGGCAGGTCGCCAAAATTGCTGTCACTACATACTGCCACTTGACCTCCGGTTTTACTCCCTTCATGACCAGGGTATTTTTTGCTATTCAGCTCTGTGCTAATTTAACTGGCAATTGCGCGATCATGCAACATGGTGCCCAATTGATATTTATATAATTTTATTTTTTACACAAATAGAGCTTTCATTTGGTGATATTTAATCACCACTGAGTTTTTTATTTTTTGTTACATAAATGAAAAAAATGAAAATTTTGAAAGAAAAAAATAATTTTTTTAGTTTCTTTTGCAAAATGTTGTAATTCTGGACTTTAAGTGGGGATATCTGCAGGCATCATTCAGATATCATCTTTTTCAGCGGGCGATTCTGGCACCATAAGAACAATCATAGCGGCAGTTCAGCAACCCACTGCAACAGAGCAGGTAAGTATAACATGTTTGTTATTTTTTATAGGAATAAAATAGACTTTATAATCACTTTAAGGGGTTAAATAGATGACACTGTAGATGCCACTGCAGCCTGAAGGTGGCATTATTCATCAACAGACTAAGGGCTTATTTTCTAAGCACCAGCATATTTTTAAACCTCCAACCTGCATGTGATCACTATGTCATAGCTGACATTACAGCCAGTGAGGAGGGAGAGGGGCCAAGCCGCGATCTGTGTGGGCACTCAACTGGGATGGGGGAGGGGCCAGAACGCCAGTGGGGGACACGAGAAGAGGAGGATTGGGGCTGCTCTGTTACAGGCATTATTCAGATACCATTTTTCTCAGCCAGCAATTCCCTGTACCATAAGAACAATCATAGCAGCTGTTACAGGCAGTGGGAGGGGATGTCCCCCCCCTCCCGCCGCCCTCCAGTGCTTCTACCAGCTCACCCGTGTGATCGGCAAGCTGGAGAAGGAATCTGCTGGTGCCAGAGGTTGAGCATAGAGATTTCCGGTGACCAGATGGTCCCTGGTCATTTTTTTTAAGAGAAACTGTAAAAAAATAAATAAAAGTGAAATAAACAATAAAAAAAAAAATTGTAAAGCTCCCCCGTCCCGTGCTTGCGCACAGAAGCAAACGCATACATAAATCGTGCCCACGTATGTAAACAGCGTTCAAATCACACAAGTGAGGTATCGCCTGTAAAAAAATGTAAAACGTCGCCTATGGAGTTTTTTTTTTAATTCATGAAACAGTTTATTCCTCCAAAAAAGTGTTTAAAAATTTGCTGCGCAAATATCATGTGACGTAAAAAGTTGCAATGACTGCCATTTTATTCCTTAGGGTCTCTGCTAAAAAAACATGTATAATGAGTAAATTTTTTAGCAAAAAAATTATGATTTTTACATGTAGGAGAGGAGTGCCAGAATAGGCTCGGTATGGAAGTGGTTAAAGGGGGCTTTCAGATTCCGATAAGCCCCCTGCCTGCAGAATCTCACAACCACTGGCCAGGGTTATCAGGAAGCGGCCCTTGTCCCCATCAACATGGGGACAAGGTGCTTTGGAGTGGGGGAAAAGAGCCCCCTGCCCCAAGGCACCCACCCCCCCCATGTTGAGGGCATGTGGCCTGGTATGATTCAGGAGGGTGAGGTGCTTGCTCACCCCCCCTTTTCCTGACCTGCTGGGCTGCATGCTCAGATAAGGCTCTGGGATAGATTTTGGGGGGCTCCATACAGTTTTTTTGGGGTTTACCCTCAAAATTTATACCAGACCCTAAGTCTGGTATGGTCTTAGGGGGGACCCTACGTGTTTTTTTTGTTTTTTTTATAAATCTGGTGTGAAGTTTCATCCATACCAGAGCCAAAGGAGTTGTTTTGATTGCTCAAAGGACAAGTTGCAATCATCTCAATGTCGGATCAAAATCAAATCCTGTTGATGGATATCGCATTGAAGTCGGACCTGAAGTTCCAGGGCAAAGTTGGGCCGGAAGTCCTGCGACTTATGTGTCGGATCAGTGTCTACATTGCCTTAATCTCATGCTTGTGATAGAGAGTGATAAAGTGTGTATTACCTGATCAAGCTGCCTGTTTGTCTGCCCTGCCCTGCTCTGCTAGATTGGATTTCCCTGTGTATGACCTTGGATTGGATAATGATTGAAATCTGCCTGCCTTTTACCTGGCTTGTCATTGAACCACTCTGCCTGTCTGCCAACCACAAGAACCTTCTTTGCTTTGCTCAGTTCGCGCATGCCCTGGTGTGGTAGCCAGGCACTATAGCATTGTATATAAGGGGGCAACTGAGTAACGGTAGGCCTGCTTGCCTTTGGGTAAAGAAAGCTGCTATAGGTAAAGAACACAGTAGCCAACTATAGTGTCTGGCCACCTACGTTTGGGGTAAGTGTGACAACTGGAATGTTAAATCACAATAATGGGAATTTTGTTGGCTAATATGCTACGGACTCTCAAGCAAATAACATGGGGGGCTGGGCTCCATTTTGGAGCAGCGATTTTAGTAGTGCATAAAGTGAAACATTATAACAATTCAAATGAAACTCTGCGTTCAGAAGGTCCTAAATAAAAAATATAAAAATATACACTGCTCAAAAGAATTAAAGGAACACTTTGAAAACACATCAGATCTCAATGGGGAAAAATATCATGCTGGCTATCTATACTGATATGGACTGGGTAATGTGTTAGGAATGTACATTCCTCCATGGATATGCCTCCCCAGACCATCACTGACCCACCACCAAACCAGTAATGCTGAATGATGTTACAGACAAAATAACGTTCTCCACGGCTTCTCCAGACCCTTTCATGTCTTTCATGTCTTTCATGTGCTCAGGGTGAACCTGCTCTTATCTGTGAAAAGCACAGGGCGCTAGTGGCAGACCTGCCAATTCTCATGTTCAATGAGAAATGCCAATCGAGCTCCACGGTACCGGGAAGTGAGCACAGGGCCCACTAGAGCAGTGGTTCTCAACCTTAGTCCTCAAGTACCCCCAAAGGGCCATGTTTTGGGAACTTCCCTCAGATAAAATAGCCCTTATCAATACCATGTCATTGATATTGATTTAAAGCAGCTGTGCAAAGGAAAACCTGAAAACATGGCCTGTTTGGGGTACTTGAGGACTGAGGTTGAGAACCACTACACTAGAGGACATCAGGCCCTCAGGCCACCCTCATGAAGTCTGTTTCTGATTGTTTGGTTGGAGACATTCACACCAGTGGCCTGCTGGAAGTCACTTTGTAGGGCTCTGGCAGAGCTCATTCTGTTCCTCCTTGCACAAAGGAGCAGATACTGGTCCTGTTAATGGGTTAAGGACCTTCTACGGCCCTGTCCAGCTCTCCCAGAGCAACTGCCTATCCCCTGGAATTTCCTCCATGCTCTTGAGACTGTGCTGGGAGACACATCAAGCCTTCTGGCAATGTCACGTATTGATGTGCCATCCTGGAGGAGTTGGACTGCCTGTGCAACCTCTCTAGGGTCCAGGTATTGCTTCATGTTAGCAGCAGTGACACCGACTCTAGTCAAATGCAAAACTAGTCAGAAAAGATAAGGGAAGGAAAATGTCCGTAGCCTCCACCTGTACAACCATTCCTGTTTTGGAGGTTGTCTCATTGTTGCCCATCTAGTGCACCTGTTGTTAATTTTATTAACACCAAAGCAGCTGAAACTGATTAACAACCCCCTCTGCTACTTAACTGACCAGATCAATATCCCAGGAGTTTAATAGACTTGATGCTATACTCTGATTAAAAAGTGTTTCTTTAATTTTTTTGAGCAGTGTATATAAAAACACAGGTGAGCAGCTACCATATACAATATATAAATTAGTACACTTTTGAAAAATAGTCCTTCACTTTTCAGGCAGTGCTCCACTATTGCATATAAATATATACAATTTCACCTCCGTGTCAGTGAATAGTAGGTAAAGTGTCATTATTATACAACGTTAAGTGCTTCCACAAAGCGATCCCAGCATACAAATGGTGACCACAACTACCCTTAGTACACCGCACTCACCACATGAAATTGCCTCTCATTTTACTGATCCGCATATCGCGCTTTGTTTACACCACTTTTGCAAGAAGATCCTCAGTCCAGGATGATCACCTCCGATTGGACCTCTTCATTACCTCTAAATCTGAAACAGAATGGTCCATATAGTGTAATTTCATTCAAACACATTACTTAACTCACCAACCAGTCTGCTGACCAACCATATTAACCTGTCCTACAGCCTGCGTTAAAAACAGGCATTTAGTTAGCATGCGTTTGCAAACGCATGCGTAACTATAATACAGAAACTAAGACCACATGGACATCACCCACCATCCTTGGACATCTCCCCAAGCACCAAAGCCAAAAGTCTTGGAGTCATCTTTGACGCAGAGATGTTGATGGATGCACAAATAGGTTCAGTAGTCAGCAGCTCTCACCATCTTCTGCGCCTACTACAGAGACTCATCCCGTTCATTCCAGAAGAGGACAAAACAGCAGTAGTCGGAACAATCATCAATTCCCGACTCGATTGCGCAAACTCCCTCTACATAGGACTACCTAAATACCAGATTGCTCGATTACAAGTCATCCAAAACATAGCAGCAAGACTAGTAACGGGAAAAAAACCCTGGGAATCCATCTCCGCATCTCTGAGGACCCTACACTGGCTAACTGAAAAGGATCGGATCACATTCAAGACCCTCTGCCTCACCCACAAATGCACACAAGGAAATGCTCCGCAATACCTATGTGAGAGAATAAAACACTACACTCCTAATCGCAGTCTACGATCAACGAACCAAAACCTCCTCCTCATTCCCAAGTCCAGGTACAAATCAAAGGGAGAACGAAGATTTGCAATCCAAGGACCATGGCTATGGAATGCTCTACCCACTAACATCCGCATGGAAGAAAACCATCGGGCCTTCAGAAAAAAACTCAAGACTCACCAGCAGGATAACTCAGGATGGATCAAGCACCTTGAAGCGATTCAGTTCGCATTTGTAGCGCTATACAAATTCTTCATTCATTCATTCATTCATTCATTCTGCAAGGCATCTTCACAGCACCCTGTATATGCTTGCAGTCCTACACGCTACTGAATTTATGAGTGCTCCACAATGGGAGCACATGCATTCAATGGATAGATGAGGGGCAGGTGGTTCTGGAGACAGCCCAATCCCCCTGAAAGGAACAGGAGCACACTGGACACCCAGTAACAAGAAATGGTCCCTGCCCCCACCTATAACTGGCCTTCACAGCAAGGAGCACATGAAAGGGCAAACGCATAAAAGTCAAAAACAGAACATTCCATAGCTCAACTCACCAACTAGTCTGCTGACCAACCATATTAACCTGTCCAACAGTCTGGGTTAAAAACAGGGGTTTAGTTATTACGTATTTGCAAATGCATGCATTAGCTGCAAGGCCTCTTCACGGCACCCTGTGTATGCTTGCAGTCCTAACGCTACTGAATTTATAAGCGTCTCCACAATGGGAGCACATGCATTCAATGGATAGATAGGAAGCAGGTCTGGAGGCAGCCCAATCCCCCTTAAAGGAACAGGAGCACACTGCACACCTAGCACGTAGAATTAAATACTCAAGGTTAAAAACAGTCACAAAAGTTGTTCAAATAAATGCATATCAACCCCACTATGTACATCGGTGCTCAATTCCGGTCGGCTACTGAGGTCACTTCCAGTTCATGTATGGCAATGTCCTAGGGACCCTAAAATGTTAGGACAGTAGAAATAACCCCCAAATGACCCCTTTTTGGAAAGTCGAGAGTCAGGTATTTGGTTCATTTTTATTACATTTTTAAAAATATATTTTTTCTTTTTTTACTATTTTTTTACATACTATCATCAGAGTAGTTCAGATACTGTGATTGGCCCACAACTATCACATGGTACAGGGAGCTGTGTATTGCCCAGGTACCGTGTGATAGCCTTTGTTGTGAACAAGCACGAGGTATCCGTGTGAAACTGGTCTACCATTGTTCCTGTAACGTCCTGTTTACGTCCTTTTGGCACTTTGGCAATAAAGTAACTATTCTACAGAAGTTCTTCCTTCCATGGTGTGTGACCAATTTTCCTTTATCCTTTATTATCCACAGTCTGAGCGGTGTTACACTCTTTCTGGACCATGTGATAGCTGTGGGCTAATCACTGCATCACAATACTAAGCACAGTGGTTATGAATGAAACCTATTCGCAAAAGTTGTGCTTACATTGTGATCATGTGACCAGGAGTCACCATTCCCAGGGGGTGAGTCAGTGCACATGTGCTGGGCGATGTACAAGTACGAAGCCTGGCCTTTAGCTATTGCCTGCCCTGTGGGCAGGCAGAAAATGGTTAAAGCCTAACTTCACGTTTACTTTAACATTTGCCCAAACAAACTATCCTTTGCTAATTGATGCATCCGCTGTCGGTGTAGTATAAAATGTATGTAGCATCAACTACTCACAGTATACCATAATAGACCCCAGATGTCTTAGTAAAGAGTACCTGTCACTGCCCATGCTATCACAAGGAATGAAAAAAATTGCTAAAAAAATATACAATGCAAAAATAAAACATTTTAACTAAAATAAATAATAAAATAAAACATATTTAAAGCACCCCTGTCCCCACTGATCATGCATATGTAAATTGTGTTCGCACCACATATGTGACATATCGCTGCAAACATGTAACTCTAAACTGGGAATCTGTAAAGGCTTATAAAGCATCTCCTATAAAGATTTTTAAGTACTGTCGTTTGGCACCGTTCAACAAGCGTGTGCAAATTTAAAGCAGGACATGTTAGGTATCTATTTACTTGACGTAACATCATTTTTTTTTATACTTTATCAAACAATTGGGTACTATATTGTGTTTTTGTGCATTAATGTTCACTAAAGTGTTTTTTTTTTCCAAACAAATTGCGTTTAAAAAAATGCTGCGCAAATATCATGTGCCATGAAAAAATTGCAACGCGCACTATTTTATTTTCTAGGGCCTCTGCTAAAAAATATATAATGTTTGGGGCTTTAAGAAATTTTCTAGCAAAAAAAATGATTTTTACACTTCTGTGAGAAATGTCAGAATGCTGTAGGCTTGGGAAGCAAGTGGTTAAAGGGGGCTTCCAAATTCAGATAAGCCCCCCACATTCAGACACCCACCATGTTGAGAACATGTGGCCTTATATGGTTCCGGAGTAGGGCGACACATGCTCCTTCACAGCCTTGCTTGGCCTGTCAGGCAGCAAGGTTAAATAAGGGTCTTAATGTCATTTTTGTTTTGCATGGGTGCCCCTAAAATTCCAACCTGGTCTGAAGGGCCTGGTATGAATTATGGGGGGGGGGGATTTTAAACTATCCCCACCCTTTTGCTTACATGGTCAGGAATTTCCACCCATGAAGGTAAATGGGGCCAGTGGCATCACTGGTTGCTAAGGACTCTGTGATACCTGCACCTGCTGGTGTCCTTAACAGCCACGGGCAGTGGGAAGCTGCCATGTATAATATTGGGACTAATACCATGATGAGCTATGATTAAGCACTGACTACAGTGTGAAACGCATCCGTTTTCCTGCTTTGTGATGCTGTGGCATGTATTTTTATGATCACATTTAAATAAAAATCGAGGATTACTTTTGAGTGCGGCTGTCCAGGATTTCTCGTTTACCTCTCATTGGGACTAATACCGCTATTATACTTGACATTCAGTTTCCATGAACAGCAAAACTTCAGTCCAGACCATAAGCTCACCGCAACTTCAGTCCTGCTGTACTGTCGTTGATTTCCTATGCCACCCGCCATTTCCAACCCACTTCAGTTTCACCAATCTTTTTCTCTACTGATTATAGATGTGGTAGGCTACCCAGGTACTGAAGTTGAGGTCTGCCAAAAATCTAGCCAGAGGGATCTTTGGTATTGGGCAGAAAGTTATTTTAGACTACCATTTGTGCTTCAAACACTACATTTCTACCATTTTAACTTTAAAGAAAGATGTGTAAAGAAAGTTTCTGCTATCCCAATGTAATATTTATACTGTTTAATGAATATACATTTGTGGAGAATGCTCCAGATTATTACTGATTGATGTGCGTTTTGTCAGAAGGTGGTTAGTGTGCCATGTTGCTGCGATCAGGAAGAAGCCTTGACTATAATGGCATTCGAGTGTTGATAGTATAACAGATGGGTTTCTTTTATATTCATTCTCCCCCATATATTGTATCATAAAAATAATAATGCATGCTGAGAACATAATTCCAAACATGATGACAGAGAGGTTATACATGTTTTATTTCGAGTGGGATCTAAACTGAATTGCTGTTTAAATAATGCACCTATTAATCTGTACATCTATTTATTTTCTTGTAGTCTGTCATATTTTATTCTTAAATGTGATATTTATATTTTGGAATCACTTCAGGAAAATGTAATAGGCTACTCCTCTGCAAAGGGAAAATAGGCATTCAAGTATATTCTTATCGGAAAATGTGTAGCCAGCAAAATAAAGAAAATTGACACACGAAAGCATTTTATGTTCTGTTCATCTGGGAATATGTTTTTTAAATTTTTTTAAAAGTTTATCTTAAACCTGAGAGGGATTTCAACACTTCCCCACTATATCCAAAATAGTCATGCTTTAAATCCATTCTATAGCCTTGTTAAAGCAACTCTTTCATTATTTTTACAAGCTGTCATCTTTGGCCGGATTGGCTTTGGGGTACCGATTTTCAGTGGCCTGGCCACAATGATGTTACTCCCTTGCATGCGCAAATTCATATCATCCCGGCATTACTGAAATTTCTACACTGAGCTACGTGTGCACAGTGTATAGGACATGCAGGCAGGTAATGGAACTTTAGTGCACGGGAGACATGGGGGTTGATTTACTAAAACTGGAGAGTGCA
Organism: Aquarana catesbeiana; assembly: GCF_042186555.1. Taxonomy (NCBI): domain Eukaryota; kingdom Metazoa; phylum Chordata; class Amphibia; order Anura; family Ranidae; genus Aquarana; species Aquarana catesbeiana. Next base: position 693,163,425 of record NC_133324.1, read on the forward strand.
AAATCTGGTGCAGCTCTGCATGGTGGCCAATCAGCTTCTAACTACAACTTGTTCAATTAGACCTTGACAAAAAAAAAGAAAACTGGAAACTGATTGGTTTCTATGGAGAGCTGCACCAGATTTTGCACGCTCCAGTGTTAGTAAATCAACCCAAATGTTGGCTTTTTACTTTGCAAACCTCCATTTTCAAGCTTTATCTATAAGTAAGCCTATAATAAGGCTTACCTATAGGTACAGTTTGCACCGTTTAGGAGATCTTTACTTTGTACTGCGCCGATGATGTCATCGGCGTATGTGCTGTGAAGAAACGGCCATCTTGTGCCGTTTTTTCACTAGCAAGTTCCATGACTGGCGGCTCCCGCATGCGCGGGAGTAATGTCACACGACTCCAGCTAGTCACACAGCTGGAGTCCGCGGCCCATGGAAGGAAGAGGGTTGAACAAGAATGCAGGTTCCAGCGGGGACAGCGCAGACTTCGTTTGCAGGTAAGTGTCACATAATGTGCTAATATGCGATGCATACTAGCACATTATGCTTTTACTTTGCAGGGAACAAAAAAGGAAGACTCATGAGGGTTTACTTCCTCTTTAAAGATCTACTTTAAAATTTATACAGTCTTCCCTAATGATGGATAGTGCTGAACGCTACTGGGCTGTGCTGCTTTTGGGAAAAACAATCTCTGAATGGAGGACAGACAAATGAATGAAAGATCTGCCTCCTCCATTCATAGAGTGTGTCATTAATGGAAGCTATAGTACAGCTTCTATGAATAGAGGAGGGGCAGAAAGAGTGGGCATAGTTGGCACTAATGATTAGTGCAAATGACAGGTCCCTCAGCTCTACTAAGCGCCGGTGGAGGGCAAGATTACAGCAATGGCAGTGGTGGTTGTCGGTGGGGGGTCCAAAGTAGGAGATTTTCAACTAAACAAGGAGCCATCAGCATGAGGGACACATTGGATTGTTAGTAGTTCATGACCCTTGTGCTGATTTTTTTTTTTAATTAACTTAGGATTTAACACAGGTCTGACAGGTACTCTAAGATACATCAAATAAACCAATAAATGTCTTTCCATTTTATAAAGTAGATACCAAGATCAGACATATATAAATAGTCAGTAAATACATTCATAATAATGGTACAAGCAGTTGATAACATGAACTGAGGAGCCATTGTTAGGACTCACTGTATTTTCCTCTGAGCAACAACAAGGTGACATTGTGGTAAAAACATTATTTAGAAGGACTGACCCTCTCATGCTGCTCATTTTCTGACTTATAGTTGATGGCATAGAATTCATATTTCTTCAGTGTCAGGGCAATCATTACTGCTGTGGCACTACAATGAATCACAAAGATGATCTTTATAAAATATAGTGTGACAAAGGAATGTGTCTGTACTAAATGATTTTCCTTGGTAACATGAATTACAAGAGCAGTTTCTGAAGTCGTTTATAAAAGACATACTGGGCATATCGATATATTTTTTTCAGAAATATCTGTTGCTGAGTCTTTCTTTTTCTTCACACAGCTGGCAAGGATACATGTATGGCATGGCTCTGTGCCAAGATGATGTGACTCCTTGGCACGTGTTGGGGTGACGTTATCCCAGCGGTGGGAATGCTGAAACCACGCCGCTACAGGGGATCGCTTCAAAGGCAAGTCTGTCATAATGTGCTAATTTGCTGCGCATACAATCACATTAAGGTTAGAAGCTCTTAGGGTCCATTTTTTAATTATTTATTTTCTTTTGTTAAGGTTTAATTCCACTTTAATAACAAACGATTATTTTTTTCATTAACCAATGAATTCTTTGTAACTTCTTTTAAAGTAATACAAAGGTATTGTGAACAAGAGGTTTTATTGAGATGTCATTAAAATCTCCAGCATAGCTGACCTTTCATGATACAGCAGAACTGACAGACATCACAAAAATGCAATAACCTTTCTATTAGTTTTACTTATGTATGTATTTATTCATTGACTGATTTATTGATTGTAGATTTTTTGCCAATCTATGGACATTAAATTATTTAAATATTCTTAACACACAGTAAATAACATGTTCATTGCCAGAACTGTTTTTGTATTTTTTTTCACACACTTTAAAATACTAATTTTAGGCTTAAAGGTTGGTTAAAATCCCCAGAGGTTATATATTTTCCAAAAGCAGAGCCCCCTAAAAGTAAAATGGTCATAGTTGCAATTTTTGACATGTTGTTAGCAAAACGATTTATCAAGCCCATATTTTCAGTAAAGCATACATTACCATTTTATTGGGGGGAGGGCAAGAAATAAAAGATGAGAAATACCAAACATGTCAAACCTTAAAATTGTACACGCCTGTGAAATGGCAAAAAACGATGGTACTCAAAATTGCTCAAAGACAACGTTTTAATGTTACAGGTCATCAATTTAGAGTTAACAATAAATATAGCCCTAGAATTATTGCTCTCACTCTGGCATGTATAGCGATACGTAATTTGTGTAGCACAATCATCATTTTCTACATATTGGCTACGTATTGGCCGCATGCATTTACGTTCATATGTGTGTGTACAAAAGAGTCTTTAAAAAAATTGGGGGGTTATTGATTTACTGTACCTTTATTCTTTTTTCACTTTTTTTCACTTAATTTATTTCTATCAAATACTGGGATGTTATCAGAATGTCGGAAGCCAACTTTAACAGCTTACTCATTTTTACGAGACCCCGTCTCAAAAGAAATAATGCCAACATGAGGAGATGTGTGAATGTGAAAAAGACTACCTGTGATATTGAGGTAATTTTTTTTGTATAGTAATGTTAAAATCTGAAATGTCCTTAGAATCAAACTTTTCCTCTCTGGGAGCATTCCAAATCTTACAATTGACCCATTTCCTGTATTTAGAAAATTAGCTTGGGACCTAATACCCTTTAAAAAAGAATACCTCTTGCCATCTCCACTACAACATACTCTCTCCTGGGCCTGCAAACTTTTAGCCTAGGTTCACACTGATTCGATTTGGCATGCGATTTGACCTGTCAAAATGCATTCCAAATTGGCAACTATTGCCGGCAACAGCACCGTCAGAATTGGTGCGACGCCGACTTTACGATGCTACACTGATTTCCAAAAGTAGTTCCTATACCAGTTTTGCCGACTTTGGGTGCAATTTCAATAGTCATTTGTGCAGGAACCCGCACAGATGTCTGTAAGATCGCCCCCAATGTCGGACTGCATTGCCGGGTTGAAATCGTGCAAATTCAGAAGAACTTGCACGATTTCTAACCCGCAGCAATGTAAACCTAGGCTTACTCTCGGAAGCCTCTCAATTTCCTAAATGATTCCTCGACCAATGGAAAAGGGACCTAGATGTTTCACACATGACTAAATTACGTTCTCTATCTTACAAGTCCTCAACTAGTAAAAAATATCAAGAATCGTGATATTCAATTCTCACCCTGTGGTACCGTACCCCAACGGTGCTCCTTGCCATGTATCCAACTTTAACAAATGCCTGTTGGCACTGTGGCTCCCCTCAAGGAAAGATTATAACTGATAACTGGTCCAGTTAGGGTTATTTCATCAGCAGGATGAAAAATAAAAATAAAAAGCATATACACCCATAGTGTAACCCATCAAAAACATTTATTCAAAAAATAACAAGTAACATTTTCAAAGGTACAAGCCCAAACTCAACCGCCGGTCAGCAAGCGAGCGTGATGACGAAGCATTGTAGCCACATCCAACTAGTTTAGTCAAAGAGAGGACATTGTCGGGGGGCTTAAGCCAGTCCCCCGATTACATCATCTCTTTGATGAAACCAGTTGGGCATGGCTACAACGCTTCGTCATCACGCATGCTTGCTGACTGGAGGTTGGGTTCAGTGAAGCCACACAGCCTGCTGCTTTTTGGAAGAGCAATTGTATCTGTTTTTATTGCTATATGCAAGTTTTTTAAGCTAATTGCCCAAGGATTTGCTTAATGTGATTGCTTTTGCAAGTTTTACTTGTTATTTTTTGAATAAATGTTTTTTATGGGTTACACCATGGGCGTATATGCTTTTTATTTTTACTTTACATCCTGCTGATGAATCAACCCTGATTGGATTACGTTTGGCGCTTTGAGTTATATGATGGTCCACAGGATCGGTAAGAGTCTTTAATACTTGGTGTCACTTGGTGGTGGAAGCACTACGAATTGTAATTGTGGGGACACTGGTGGAGCAAGTGAATCGTGAATGATTTGTTTCCTTTAGACTTTCTTGTTTGACATATATTTTTCCTTTTTAGCCCTTGTGAATGGGCTCTTATGGACACGTTTTCACCTAATAAATTTGATGTCATTATATTGATTTATTTTTGTGTTTTCACCATATTGAGTTAAATTTTTTTAGCACTGCTTCATATATTTATCACAATTCTTGCATTTAGTGTCAGAGATTGCTTAATCGGCTGCTCATTTTAATTTATGTTTCAGTGCGGATATCCTATATGAATTTTAACATCTAGTCATTCACCTGAGACTAAGCTCTGAGTGGTGGAATTTTAGCACCATGTTTGAAAAGTTTAGCACTGTGTAAGTGAATAAGCTTCAAACACATTCCCAATTTCTCGCAAGTGTTAACTTATAAACGCATACTTTTCCAAATACATATTAACAGTGTAACGCAAGTAATGGCGGTATTATATCTCAGATTTGCTCTTGGGCTACATGAACGGTCCAATAAACATGGTGACCCTGTCTTAGCTAACTATACTGCTGGTCCCTATAAATAAAGGGGCCATACTTACCCCATCATGGTGGGCATAACACCAAAGGGATCTTCAAGGTCTGAGTTCCATAGAGATGGAAACAAACAACATTACAGGCAGTCCCCACAGTGTGGGGTCTGGGTATGGCTCCAGGTGCACTGCTTTTACTTGTACTGGAAGACAGTAAACATTGATTGGGCTGATTGAACAATCCAAAGTAAAACAGTAAACTAGTTAGGTAAGAGTGCTTTTTCCTTAAGGAAGAAGAGGTGTGTCCTCAAAAGCTTTGCCAATGTCCAATCACCTGAAGGTGCAAGACTATAATCCAGGGTCTATAAATATCAAGCCTGTGTACTGAACAAAAAAGATAAGGAATTTGCAGATTCATAGGGAGCTGAGAGTAATGGAAGGGTATTGTTTTAGTTAGGAATACATACTTGGATAGATTTTTTTAAAAACCAGAGTTTTGATTGTGAGCAATGGTTAACAGAGGCTCCTTGATGCACTATGCAGTTTCAATATATATTTGGAAATGTATACAATGAATCCTTAGTTTTCTTAAAGCTGACCATACACAGTTAGATTTTCATTTGACCATTTGTTGAAAAATTATTTATCAAAACATTCTTTCTTGCCATCAATGAATCAACTAATTTTGTTTGAAAGCCCTTTACATTTTGTACAGGCCTGCTATCTGAATGGAATCCCAGATTTATTAAACAGGTTCTGTTATTATCTGTACAGTTTTTCCTGAACGCACATTCACAGTTACAAATTTGTTCAAGAAAGATTTTCCATCCTGCCTGTTTGAGTTTTGTGATTACTGCAGAAACAAAATATTTAAAAAATTATATGACCCCACCAATCATTAGAAAATCAAAAGAACATTGTGGAAACAAATGTTTTAGAACTTGTATAGACAGCTTTACTTTGAGCTTTTCAAGTGCATTCACCACAGGGAGGTTTGGAATAACTCCCAGGTAAGCAGTTGATAAGAGTGGGACCAGAGAACACAAAATTGCCTTGATGTCTAGTGTGGGTTCAACATATTATTATTATTATTATTCAGGATTTATATAGCTCCAACAGTTTGCGCAGCGCTTTACAACATGAGAGCAGACAGTACACTTACAATACAAATCAATACAGGAGGGATCAGAGGGCCCTGCTCGTTAGAGCTTACAATCTAGAAGGGAGGGTCAAGTAGAAAAAAAGGTAATAACTGTGGGGGGTGAGCTGATGGAGAAAATGAAAATACAGTTGTTGTCGGTAGGGTAGGCTTCTCTGAAGAGAAGGGTTTTCGGGGATCGTCTAAAAGCTAATAGAGTAGGAGATAAGCAGACAGATTGGGGTAAGGCATTCCATAGGATTGGAGAGACTTTGGAAAAGTCCTGGAGGCGAGCATGGGAGGAGGTGACGAAGGAGCTAGAGAGCAGGAGGTCTTGAGAGGAACGAAGAGAACAAGCAGGGTGGTATTTAGAGACTAGGCTAGTTATGTAGCTGGGGGCTAAATTGTGGATGGCTTTGTAAGTAGCTGTTAGTATTTTGAATTTCATTTGTTGGGTGAGCAGAAGCCAGTGAAGGGATTGACAGAGAGGAGTAGCAGACACAGAGCGATTGGTAAGGTGGATGAGTCTGGCAGCAGCATTCATGATGGATTGAAGGGGTGATAGACTATGTAGAAGTAAGCCAATGAGAAGGGAATTGTAGTAGTCGAGGCGAGAGATGACCAACGAGTGAATTAAGATCTTTGTTGCGTCATTGGTTAGAAAGGAGCGTATTATGGAGATGTTACAGAGATTGAGGAGATAAGATTTGGACAGTGATTGGACGTTGGTGCTTAAAGGTGAATTTAGAGTCCAGGACTACACCTAGAACATTGGCACGCGGGGATGGGCTTATAGTTGTGCCATCGATTTTGACAGAGAGATCAGGGAAAGGGACACATGGGGGAGGAAGAAGTATAAGTTTGGTTTTGGATAGATTGAGTTTGAGGAAGTGGTGTGACATCCAGACTGATATATCTTTTTTTTTATTTAAATAATCTTTATTTTTTTCTTTATTACAAAAAGGTATTGCTTTAAAACAGTAAATGACACTTTTCATGCACCTTACACTAATCAATTAATACATTGTGTTCCCGCTCCTAACACCCCCCTCACCCCGCCACCACCAACACTGTCCAATCCATTATTTACACATTCTTATCTAATATCTCTCTACCTACCTAGAGAAAGATATATATGAGAAGGGAGGTTGGGACTTTAAATGAAGCGCTTGGGTAGTGGGGATAAAATAGTACCATATTTAAATTGTATTATGAAATGTTTATTGGTTATAGTAAATAACAATCAACAAAGAGAGTATTCATTTCAAATACAGTAAAAAATGTTTTCATTTCATATATGTATAGGAAAAATGCACATAACATGAACATGGTAAAAGATGTATACACATATGACAGCACATGGTTTGAAGTTAGAAAAAAAGTGACTTAGTATTACTAACAGGCACATGCCTGGTACCGATAGGTTCTTCCACATGGTATATGTACATTTACTAAATAAGGAAGAATTCATGTAGTTGGAAAAAGCAGATGGTCAAAATGAGTATAATTCCATATAGGATGTAGCTGGGGCATCAAAAAATAAAGCTTGACGCGTTTCGTGGGTATTTCCCCACTCATCAGGAGTTGATGTAACCAAAATTCCTATAAGTACATATAAAAAAATATGATGAACCATATTGTCCGTATAAATAAGTAAAAAATATGTAAATAGATGAACATTCCATATATGCAGATGGTTTGACCAAACGCACTCACCAACCCGGACAGCGTGTGCGGTGCACGGCGGTGGGCGTAGGGTGGGCCAGAAACATAATCTCTCCACGGGAGCCGAGGCGGCATGAGTGTAGATGCAACATCGGGCAGGATGAAAGAGGGCAAGATGGAATAGAGTGTGTCCATGAAGCAGGAGTATTTTATGATAGGAACAAGCATATCTGGGAACAAAATATTATAGTAGGTATGTGTATGATTTGCAATGGTATTTTGCAAATAACAGTAGTCAAATAATAGATATTATAGAAGTTATAACAGGCATTGTAGATACAGTTCCTGATGCTTCTCCCACTGGCCCTTTATTACTCACTGTTTAAGTACCAGATGAAATAGTTGAGTTGGTAGATGTTTGACCATGGCCATTTCTCTTTCTATCTGAGGTGGGTCCCACCTAAGCCTTTGCTTGCGGTTGTACCTGTTGGTTCCCCTTAGCTGGCAACTGTGACGTGGTGTGGGCAAAACGCTCCAATTTGGCTGCTACTACCGCCTGGTTCCCATTATCTTTTGCTGAGCGCGTTGCTTGAACGCTATTCTGGGGCAGCTGTCTCTCTCAACCTTGACATATTAGCTGGTTCCAGCACACTCTTTTGGGGGGTTAGAGTCTCCTGCAATAGCTCCCCCTTCCTCCCGCAGAGCTCCGGCAAACCCACCGTACTCCGCTCCAGCTCCGGCTGCAGCGCGTGTCTCTCCCTTCTGTGACACTCAGGCTTCCCAATAATCATCCCCACATGAGATCCCACAAAATCTCGTGGGACTACGCACTGCTCCGTGACTGGTGCAGCCTCGGCTCCCTGTTCTATCTAAGAGGGAAGTAATGGTGCCTCCACACAGGCTTCAGCACACGGCTCAGTGGCTCAGCGCTGCAAACCCCCAAGAAGGAAGGAGACCTAGCCTCAGAGCGAGCCTTCAGGTGGTCCTTCAGGCAGCTTTTGGGTAAAGCAGGGAGGTTTGGGGACGGAGCGGAGGAGAGACACGCACGCTCTCTCACTCAATCCCTCATCCACAGGTCACGCCCCCTCCAGACTGATATATCTGATAGTAAATTAGTGATATGTGAGGAGACAGAGGGAGTGAGCTGAGGGGTAGAGAAATAGATTTGGGTGTCGTTAGCGTAGAGGTGGTATTGGAAGCCACGGGAGGCTATCAGCTGACCCAGGGAGGAGGTGTAGATTGAAAATAGGAGAGGTCCAAGAACAGAACCTTGGGGGACCCCAACAGAGAAAAGAAGGAGAGGAGGAAGTAGAGTTGTAAGAAACGCTAAAGGTGTGGTTGGATAAGTACGAAGAGAACCAGAGAAGAGTACAGTCACGGAGATCAAAGGCGTGGAGTTTTTTGAGGAGGAGGGGGTGGACAACCGCATCAAAGGTAGCAGAGAGGTCCAGCAGTAGGAGTACAGAATAGGAGGAGTCCATTGGTTTTGGCCATTAGTAGATTGTTTGTTAGTTTTAGGAGAGCAGTTTCTATGGAGTGTTGAGGACAAAATCCAGACTGAAGGGGATCAAGAAGGCTATTATCAGCAAGGTGGATGCTCAGTCGGTTGTAGACCAGACATTCAAGGAGTTTGGATAAGAAGGGGAGCAAATATGGGGCTGACAAGTGCATGTTTTAGAGAGTTTGGGAAGATGCCGGAACAGAGGGAGAGATTGAAGATGTGGGTTAGAGAGTGTAGAATAGAGCCAGAGGGTGAATGTAGCATTTGCGAGGGAACAGGATCCAGTGGGCAGGTGGTAAGGTGGACATTAGCAAGTAGTTTTGCAACCTCATCTATAGTGGTGGGGTTGAAAGAGGGAAGTAATGATTGTATCTGTGGGCATGAAGTCTAAAGCGTGGAGGGTATCTAAACAGTAGAGATCGCCTCGCAAATTGTATCAATCTTCTGTTTGAAGTGATTGGCGATCTCCTGGGCAGTGAGTGAGTTGCCGGGTGGAGGCAGTGGAGGACGAAGTAGAAAGTTGAAGGTAGAGAAGAGTTGATGGGGATGGGATGATAAGTTGCTAATGAGAAATAAAATAGGTCTGCTTGGCAGTGAGGAGGCTGGAATTATATTTTTGGAGGGAAGATTTATATTGGTTGAAATCTTTCTGAGACTTAGTCTTACGCCACAGGCGCTCATGAGCACGACTATGTTTTTTCAGAGTTCTAGTATCATCTGTTTGCCAAGGTTGAAGGGGTTGGGGCCTGATTCTGTGTGTAGTGAGGCGGGCCAGTGAGTCTAGTGAGGCTAGAAGTGAAGCGTTGTAGACAGAAGGGGCTAGGTCAGTGCAGGATAGGGGTGAGATTTTGCCATAGAGGTCGTCGGTAGCAGAGTAGAGAAGAGAAGGGTTGATATGACGTATGTTTCTGCAGGTAACTTTTTGGAGGGGAGGAGGTGGAGGAGAGGGAGAGAGTGAAACTAATAAGGTAGTGATCAGAGTGAGGGAATGGATAGTTAGAGAGGTTGCAAGGAGTGCAAAGGTGAGAGAAAACGAGGTCAAGGGTATTGCCTTCAGAGTGAGTAGGATCCTGTATCCACTGCTTCAGGTCAAAGGAGGAGGTTAGGCTGAGAGGTTTGGAAGAGGCAGGAGTGTTAGTATTAATAGGGATGTTGAAGTCACCCAGAATGATTTTGGGAATTTCAGAAGAAAGTAAGTAGGGCAGCCAGGCAGAGAAGTCATCAAGAAAGGTTGATACTGGTCCAGGGGGCCTGTAGATCACAGCTATCCTTAGAGAACCTGGAATGAAAAGACGAATGCAGTGTGCTTTGAAAGAGGAGAGTGACAGAGAGGGAGGTGGTTGAAGTACCTGAAAGGTGCTATGTGGGGCTAGAAGGATTCCGACACCTCCTCCCTTACGTCCACTGGATCTGGGGGAGTGAGTCCAGAGAAGACCACCATGTCATAGGGCAGCAGAAGACACATGGTCGGATTCATTAAGCTAGGTTTTGGTAATGGCGAGTAGGTTAAATGAGTTAGCGATAAAAAGGTCATGGAGAGAGGTGAGTTTGTTACAGACAGAGCGGGAATTCCAAAGGGCACAAGAGAAAGGGAGTCTGGTCTTGGGAAGAAGAGAAATGGGTAAGAAATTGTGTTGATTGCAGTTTCTGCCAGAGGTTGCAGGGTGATGGTTGCATGGGGTACAGTTAAATGATGGAGGCCCGCGGATATATCTCCAGAGGTTAGGAGAAGCAGGAGGGTAAGGGAGGTAATATGGAAGTGGGATTTATATGAAGGGAAATACCCCAGGGTCCTGGAGATTTTTTGTGTGTGTGGATTTAGAATTATCAGTAATTGGTGGGTGCAGTAATAAGGAGAGGACAGAGGTGAGGGTAATATATATATGCTGTGGGGGGGGGGGGGGGTGAAGGAGAGATAGTTTAAGGATAGAGGACAGAGCTGTCAAAAGGAGTAGTAGAGAGTGCATGTTACAAGGAGAAAGAGCTGAAGGGGTAAACAAGGTCACCTGATGTCTGTGTCACCTGCGATGTCACCGCTGTCCCCTCTGGTATGGAGCATCCATCTTCTTCCTAGTGGAGCTGACACTAACGGCATATCGCTGTTAGCAGAGGCATGCTCAGTGCGCCTGCACGCCGCTGTCTACGGCGTGCAGGCGCCGTAGACAGCGGTGCCTGTCTTTTTGTAAATATCTCCTAAACCGTGTAGGTTTAGGAGATATTTTGTGGACCTACAGGTAAGCCTTAATCTAGGCTTACCTGTAGGTCAAAGTGGTCTGTAAGAGTTTACAACCACTTTAAATAGACATAAGCAAAAACAGATAGCAGTGTTTCAGTTTTTGGGTGGAGATGTTTCAGCAACACATACCTGTAGAATGATGAAAGAAATTTTCAGATGAGACATTCAGATGAGACATTCAGATGATGAGTGCAGAGTCAGAAGTATTCCCACTTATAGAAATAGCCCCTCTTTGAGAAATAGCCCCAGTTGCCCCTACATACAGTATATATGTAAATGTATGCATTCAGAAAACAAAAATCTCTTTAATTTAAGGCAGAGCCTTGCACTAGGAAATGTATTCATTTGAATGGTTAACAGTAATATTGGGAACAATGTATAATCCCACTGCAAAACAAAATGCTAGCTGCTAACATTTCAATAACTATTTGATTTAAAACAAGACCCTCCTTTTTAATCAGACTGAACCTTTGCTTTAACTGCTGCGTGTATTTTAATTTTTTAGAGAGTTATGCATACAAATAATATAATGAAAGCACAAATGAAAGTGCATCTTTAATATCCATTAAGCTGCTGAATTTTATATTAGCAGCTTAATTAGTAACCCCTGCATTAATATTGGAATAATATGTGTTAGCCCTAGTTCTGAATTAGAGTCATTCCGTAGTTTGGGCTCCTTACTCTGTGGATCCACTGGGAACATGCTTTTCATGTGTGACTTCACAGCATGGTGTGCACTGCTAGAACTGCACCTGCACTCCTGAAATTAAATCATCAAAGGCACCACATCAAATGGGTAGTAAAGTGGGGATTTAGTTATTGATGTAAGCAAGGCAGCTGCTTTGATGTAACCTCCAGAGGCAGAGGTCATGATGTCACCACATATCAGCAGAGAGCTTGCACAAGATTAACATCCCACACAACGTGCTTGAGGTGATTGTAGCTGTATTAGTGCACTTGTCCATAATACTTTTTCTATTTGCACTAACATTCTAATTTTTAAGATAAGCTTTTGGAGTATACAAAATAAACAAAAAATGAGGAGCACTACTTTTTGTATGAACTAATTAAGTGAATCATGAACAATACATTACCATAATCAAAAGAAAAAAATCCAAAAATATTCAAATATTCTCACAAATTTCCAAGTCCAAATTATTCAATTATTAATTAAGTGTAGTCCAGGGTTTCAGCCCAAGTATCAAAGGATTGCTTAGCTACCTGCCATATCTTCCTATTGTCAGGGGAGTCATCCGTGTACAGGGAACGTTGAGCTTGGTGCAATCAGGAACTGGCCGTTTTGTAATTTTTAATTGTGTTTCTTTTGAAAGAAGCCGCATAAGAAATAATATGTCCTCTGAGGAAGGCCTTGCCTGCTTCCCAGAATAGATTAGGGTTGTCTGTATGTGGTGCGTTGGTCGAGGTGTATTCGGACCATGCATTTTCCCTGTACAGTCGGAAGTCAGAATTATTTTGAAGGTAGGAGGGGAAGCGCCATATTTTGAGACTTGGGTGTAGGTCGGGGTTGTCAAGTGTCGCCGATATAGGTGCGTGATCGGATATAGCAATATCGTGGATGTCATCGTCCGGATATCAGTGGGACAAAGTTGTCTGAGCAGAAAAGATGGTCAATTCTGGTGAAGACCTTATGGGGAGTAGAATGTGAACTCTCTATCAGCTGGGTGATGGAGGCGCCAAATGTTGTGAAGATGGAGGGATTTGATCTTTTTGTTCAAATCTGGGGAGCAGCTTGGTATATTAGTTTTTTAATTTTTCACTGTAGGTAATTTTTTATATGATTTTTTATTATTCACGTATGTTTTTTCAACTATTGACACCACTGGCGCGGAGGTTGTTGTTTTCTAATGATTCTGGGATACCCACGAAATGCAAGTTAGTCCTTCTGGACCTATTTTCTAAATCATCCAATCTCTCCAGAATATATTAGTTTGTCTTGTCTTGTGCTTGTTCTGTGGGTTGTGCCTGGTAGAGTTCCTCTTCAATGTTGGCTATGCGGTGCTTAGCCTCATTTAATCTGGAGGTATGTTGTCCTAGCTGGGCCTGAAGCTGCTGCATGCCTGCGCTGACTACCCTTCTCCACAGAGGCAGCTATCATGGGGGAGAGGAGAGCTGCCACAGCCTGGGCAATGAGCTCTGTGTGTTGATCACCATTTTGCTGTGGGGCAGTGTCATGCTGTGAGGAGGGGGGGCGGGCTGCCGCTTACCTCCATGTCAGGCGCCATCTCTGTGAGGGGCTTCATGTAGGCTGAAGCCGGGGCCTCAATTTGCAGCTGTGCCGAGCGCGCCGTCATGGCCGCATGCGATCGCGGGCCGTTTTTTTCCACAAACCGGTCCATAGTGTGGCCGGGTGTGAGGGGAGAGGCTACTGGTAATTGGAGCAGATTTAGCTGTTTTTTTTAAGCCAATTTTGGGGTCTAACTGCGGGAGCTGGTTAGAGAGGCAGCTACTCCATGCGGCGCCGGAACCGGAAGTGATGTACAAGTGTAGTCCAAATGCCCAATGTGCTCAAATAGATCTGTGTCGTAAAATTAAAAACATAGTCTATGTGCCCAATATAAACATGCTGAGTCCTCCACCAAGTGCATGCCAAACGGCACACCACCTCTGTAGACCTCTTAACATTATAGGAGGTTTATCCACGCATTACTAATATCACAGACTATATTCCATCTTCTTATACAAGCCACATCAGCACATTAAGGGTTAACAGGAGAGATCCTCATGCAGCTCCCAGTGTACATGTAATAGACAGAAAAATGCCAAAAATTAGTGCTCTCTCTTTTTAATAATAAATTTCCAACTACTTGCCTGTTCGCAAATTCTGGTGCGAACCGAACAGGGGGGGTGTTCGGCTCATCCCTAATACCAAGATCTTCTTGGCCATGCCGGGGCCACAAGAACCACCAACTTTCTTTCCTGCTTGATCCTGCGAAGAAGACAAGGTAGCATCAGAATAGGAGGGAGTGCATAAATCAGTGAGAACCGATCCCATGGGGTCACTAAGGCATCCGTTCCGCATGCGAGCGGATCCCTTGTTCTTGAGACAAAGTTGTTGACTTTGTTGTTGAACCTGGACTCAAACAGATCTACATCTGGGACCCCCCCATCTTTGGCAGATAACCAGGAAGATGTCGGGGGTGAAGGGACCATTCCCCCGGGAACAACAGCTGGCGACTCAAGTAGTCTGTCTGCCAATTCTCTATCCCTGGAATGAAGATTGCCGATATGCACAGCACACGCTTTTCTGCCCAGGCTAGGATATGGTTTTCCTCTCCCTGGGCTGCATGACTTCTGGTGCCCCCTTGGTGATTGATATAAGCGACTGCTGTGGCATTGTCGGATTGGATTCTGACAGGACAATTCCGCAACCTGAATGTCCAGGCCATTAGGGCTAAGCGCGGTGCCAAAATCTCTAGAATATTGATGGGCAAGGTCCTTTTGGTCCTGGACTATTTCCCTTGGACAGTCGCTTCTTCCAGGACTACTCCCCAACCTGAAAGACTGGCATCTGTTGTTACCAGCTTCCAGGTAACTGGATTTCAGGATATGATTCCAGGAAAGGATTTCTCCTTCTACAGATTTTTGGATATCCTTCACCAACTGAGGCTTTGGCGCACCTTTGGCGACAGACGCATTGGAAAATCTAGCGCCTGGACCTTCTTGTTCCAAGCAGACAGGATACTGTTTTGCAGCAGTCTCGAATGGAACTGAGCATAGGGAACAGCTTTGAACGAAGCCACCATCTTTCCCAACAACCTCATGCAAAGGCGAATAGAAGGATCCTTCTTCGCCCTGACCACCTGAACCAGCTCCCTTATGGCGCTGATCTTTGCCTGGGGTAAAAACATCCTTTTATGGGTTATATCTATGACCAGACCCAAGTACTCTTCTTACTGGTTTTAAAGAAGATTTCTCTAGGTTGAGGACCCAACCTAGGTATTCCAGGTAGTTGACTGTGGTGGCCATGCTTTGGTCTAAGCGGGCTACCGACGGGTCTATCAAGAGCAGGTCATCTAGGTATGCTATAATTGTTATACCTTGAGTCCTTAATTTGGCCAGAGAAAGGGCCAGAAGTTTTGTAAACACCCGAGGTGCCGTAGCTAGACCGAAAGGCAAGGCTACAAACTGGAAATGAAAATTTTCTACCTCGAAACGTAGATATTTCTGGTGAGCGAAAATAGGCACAAGCAGGTATGCATCCTTGATGTTGATTGACGCCAGAAGTTCTCCTCCTTGTAGGATGGAGACAACTGATCGGATTGATTCCATGCGAAAAGTGCGCATATTCAGGAATCGGTTTAGATCTTTGAGATGTAGAATGGGTCTGACATCTCCATTTGGCTTTGGCACCGTGAAAAGGTTTGAATAAAACCCTAAACCCTGCTCTTCCATGGGGACCACCACGATCACTTTTTGAGACAAAAGTCTGTCTGATGCTTGAAAGAGAGACTTCTTTTCCTCTGGATGTTTGATCTGAGAAAACGAAGAGACGGGAACTCTCGGAACTCTAGTTTGTAACCTAGAGCTGTTGTGGAGACCACCCATCTGTCTCTTCCTGCCAGACCCTTGAGAACTGCAGAAGTCTTCCCCCCACTCAAGCGAGCGGGGACGCTCCTTCATAGAGAGGCTTTAGTATTCTGTCTTGTAGGTTTCCTTCCCCAGGACTTCTTTTATCCCTGGGGTTGACCCTGAGGTTTACCTCTTGAACCTGACGGTGGAGGCTGTCGCGACTACCTGGTGGCTGATGCCCCTGGCCCTGGAGAAGGAGTCTGTTTAAATGAGGAACGTTTACTCCTTTTCTTAACTGGCAAGATGGTACTTTTCCCACTTTAAATTTTCTGGATGTATTTGTCCAAATCATCCCCAAACAGCCGTTCACTGCGGAAAGGAAAACCAGCCAGGAGTTTTTTTCATGGCGCTTCGGCTGACCAACTTTTCAACCATAAGATTCTACCCGTTACCCGATTCTACCCGTTACGTAACAGGTGACCCTGCCCCCCTCTGATGTCACGGGGAAAGCCATTGAAAAGTCCCCGTCAAGTCCCCGTGCGTCAGAGGGGGTGGGGTCACGGGGTGGCCCCGCCCTCCATTATTTAAAAAGTGTCAGAAGAAGAGAAGCGTCACACAGCGGGAGCCTCCCATGAATTCGGAGTGGCCCAAGAACGAAGCAGGGAAGAAGACGCCGCGGAGGAGGATGCCGGACGAGAACACTGGAGCAAGAAGCAGAGGATAGGAGGAAGAACCAGAGGAAGAAGAAGATGGAGGAAGAAACCGAAGGAAGAAGAAAGGAAGAAGGAAGAAGACCCAAAGAAGATGGAAAGAAGAAGACTTTAAATAAAGGAATTGTCAAAAACTGTCTCTTGTCATTTTTAACATTTTTGACACTTTTTTTGTGAAATGGTAGGGGTACTTTTGTACCCCATTACCATTTCACACAGGGGGGTGGGATCTGGGGGTCCCCTTGTTAAAGGGGGCTTTCAGATTCCGATAAGCCCCCCGCCCACAGACCCCCACAACCACCCGCCAAGGGTTGTGGGGATGAGGCCCTTGTCCTCATCAACATGGGGACAAGGTGCTTTGGGGGGCCGCTACCCCAAAGCACCATCCCAATGTTGAGGGCATGTGGCCTGGTACGGTTCAGGAGGGGGGAGCACTCTCGTCCCCCCCTCTTTTCCTTCAGCCTGCCTGGTTGCGTGCTCGGATAAGGGTCTGGTATGGATTTTGAGGGGGACCCCTACGTCATTTTTTTTTAAATTTTGGCGCGAGGTTCCCCTTAATATCCATATCAGACCTGAAGGGCCTGGTATGGAATTTAGGGGGACCCCCACGCCATTTTTTTTTTACATTTTGGTTCGGGGTTCCCATGTGGGGAAATCCCATGCCATTTTTATCAATGAACTTTTATGTGTATTGTCGGACCGACAATTCATTAATAGCCGAAAGTTGTTTTAAATTACTTTTTTTCCTTTGAAATGTCATTTTTGCTGTCAGACTGTTCTAAACACGGGAAACATGCACCCCTTTACAGGCATACTATAGACACCCCCCAGGAACGAAATTTAAAGGAATACTACACTTTTATTGTTTCACTTTAAGCATTAAAATCCCTGCTCCTAAAAAAACAGACGTTTTTAAAACTTTTTTTGCATTGATACATGTCCCCTGGGGCAGGACCCAGGTCCCCAAACACTTTTTATGACAATAACTTGCATATAAGCCTTTAAAATGAGCACTTTTGATTATTCATGTTCGAGTCCCATAGACTTTAACGGTGTTCGCGTGTTCGAACGAATTTTTTGCCTGTTCGCATGTTCTGGTGCGAACCGAACAGAGGGGTGTTCGGCTCATCCCTACTCAGTAATATAGACAGGGGCTGAAGTATTGGAAACAGTTGCAAAACTTGACGGACCTGATGGCTCACTCTGACCAGCCTTTCCAGGTCTTTCGGGGGAGGATGATGTTGCAGAGGCAAGACCAGGGTCCTCAGAGCCTGAGGGAAACACCTTTGGGACCTTTTTTGGGGTGTTTCCACTTCCCCTTCTGCCAACCATAGACCCAATGTACAAACGCAGAGGTACTGCCAGAAAAAATGCACCCACTGCTGAACAAATAGTCCAGCAACTGCCGCTGCTATTAATGCTCAGCCTGATGCTAGGTAAACGTGCCTTGGGAATGCCTGTGTCACCACACTCACATGTCCCCGTTTTGCTCTGTGTTCCTCCGTCAGCTAAAATGCAGCCTGCAAATGGTGCTCTTATAGCCTACAAAGTCCTGAGTTGTGGACGTTGAAGCACGTCAACACCATGCTTAAGCCATGCCCCCCCGTCTTCCCACTGTGCCCCCCCCACTCTTTCAAAAGAGACTGTTTTCCCACACGAGCGGACCTCTGATCCGACTGGATTGGCATGTGGAGGGGGGGCGGTGGAGAGGAGGAGAGCGGCTGAAAGAAGGAGAACCGCCGTGCTAAGGCGGTGGAAGAGGGAGCGGAGTGGCACACTGCCAATCGTTCCAGACTCACTCCGCCTCCTGAAGAGGGAAGAGAAAACTCCTGCCTAGGTGGGAGGTGTTTTTGAAAGAAAACCCCCCTCCAATATCTTACCAGAGGCTGGGGACTGGAGGAAGCCTGCAGCTTCAGCTGACACAGAGCGATCTGGAAGCATGAATAAGGTATGTGTACTTCACAGCCCCAGTGGTGACTTTAGGCATGACAACATTTACTTACAAGGAGAAAACCCTTAAGAACCTATAAATTCATTAGAAATCTCCACTTACCTTATCCTGCCGCAGGGTTCTGTGGTAAACCAAACAGACCCAATCTTCACCCCTCACGGCGGGCTCCATTGAAAAACCTTCAAAGACCGGGGTTCCTTTTTAGCAGGGGTTCCACTCCCTTGGACCCATATTGCACCCTGCCAGGAAGCGTTATGGCTGAAAAAACCAAAGCACTGGATCCCAGGGTCCAGCTCTCAAAGAGAAGCATTACAGGCTAAAAATTGTTTCTTCCACCACGAGGCCCAGGTACCATTCAATTTGGCCTTAATGGCACTTTGAATGGATCCGGCTGCATAGCTTGCCCCAGCAAGGATTACCCCAGTGGAGCTTTAGCATAGCACATCTTTACTCGTGACCAACACCAAAGACACTGGCAAAAAACTGAGGTACTCCCTGTAATGGGAGGGGTTATATAGGGAGCAAACTTCCTGTCTAGGGTGTGCCAGTGTCCATCACCTAAAGGTGGCCTATATAACCCACATAGTTATTACTATGGGTCTGTGTCCCGTGATGTACGATAAAGAAAATAGTTTAGGGGTTGGGGTTTAGGGGGTCTATGCATAAAAGAAAAGTTGTATTGTGAGTGTCTCAAACAAAAAAAATTTTGGCTCGACATACATTTTAAGTCTTGTGCCTGTTCCATGGACCTGGAGCCACATTACAAGGCAAAGTTATATTTTATTTTATCTAGATTGTTACACTAATCTCTAGCCAATAGAAATTTCAATCTGTCTCACAAATAACCCACAAGTATTTTTTAAGTTATACAGTTTCTATGTCCACATAGCTTTACCACCTAAACAGGCTGCATATTTAGTAACCTAGCTTAGACAAATGATCCCTTACACAGGAAAATTCCTTCCAATGATAAAATGAAGACAAATAGAAGAAAATGTTAGTGTATACAAATTTGACACTTACTGAGTAAATGTTTAAAAACATTGGCCTGATATAACCCCAGTAATAGTATTCCTTGTCTGAATAATGGGATAGCAGTGCACCATTGCCAGGTCATTCCTTGCAATGAGTCTGTCTTAATCATTAAAACAAAAACAAACTGGTTTTCTCTCGGCCTGTATTTGCAGACTAAGCACATTGAATGGTATGATATATCTCAATATCTTTCCAAGGCATAGTTTCATAGCTGAAATAATTGAAAACTTTAAAATGCTGTTTGTAAACAGAGGTAACGAATAGCGTACTGTTGCACACTTTACTTATTATGATTATATTTATCCTAACTACCCATAAGGATGATAGTCTACCATAGATACCAATTACCCATAAGGATGATAGACTACCATAGATCCCAATTACCCATAAATATGATAGGCTACCATAGATCTCACTTAATGTTTATCACTTTTGTGAGGTTGGTATTCAGGTCTGTAAATATCTTTCTTTCAGTACAGTTAAATGTTTTACTGATACAACAAATAAATTAATACTTACGGTAAATTGAGTGTGTGAATTACTTAATGATGCAAAATGCTGATAGCTATCCAGTGGAGGATTAAGGTGGTCATGGGCCCCTAGGCTACTTTTTGTGTGGCCCCCTCCTAAGCATGCTTTACCAGAAAATAAATTATTTAGTGCCATGTGTAAAAGGGTAGACCTATATTACACTCCTCAAGTGCAACTCTCAGGTCTACAGCCCAAACACATTCAGACATGAGCCTACTATAAACAGCAATGCCACAGAAAAAAAAGCATTCAAAATACACCTGCAAGCTGCTAACAGATTTTACTTTTCTAAACCAACAGTTAGGCCAAAAACGTCTGCAGCAGCTCCTCTTTAACTGAGGCAAAATCACAACATCCTGACAGAGACCAATCGAAACGCTGTGTAATATTCCAATACGATAAAAGCCATACAAATACCATAAACAGCAGCAGCACATAAAAGCAAACAATAATCAACAGCAGAACAATCATACGTTCCAATGGCAGAAAGTGCCAGCATCCATCGGCGCAGCTGCAGCCTGTCCATCGGACACCACTGAAATCTAGGAAACGGACCAGACTCACTCCCAGGATATCTTTCAGGGCAGCTTTTGCCAACATGCTTGTTCACTATGTACCTTTGTGAGTACCTTTTTACAGTTTTATTAAACTCCATGCTTTTTACTGCACTTAGAGTGGCGCCTTTGTTTCATTTTCAGAGTGCATATAACACGCACCCTAACATTAAGAGGGAAGTTTCAGGGAAAAAAACTTCCCACAGCCCCCTACACAGTACACAGCCCCCCTGCACAGTACACAGCCCCCCTGCACAGTACACAGACCCCTTTCCCTGCACAATAAACAACCCTCTGCACAGTACACAGACCCCCTGCACAGTACACAGCCCCCCTGCACAGTACACAGACCCCTTTCCCTGCACAGTACACAAGCCTCTGCACAGTACACAGACCCCTGCACATAACACAGCCCCCTTTCCCTGCACAGTACACAGACCCCCTGCTCATAACACAGCCCCCTTTCCCTGCACAGTACACAGACCTCTTTCCCTGCACAGTACACAGACATCTGCATAGTAAACAGACCCCTTTGCATGCATATCACACAGGCCTCTTTCATTATAAAGCCCCCCTGCACTCCCAGGAGACAAGAATACTCTAAAGTTGAGAAAACATCACTGCCAGCCCTTTCTCATACACCGCTCCTCCTGTGTCACTCATTGTAAATCAAAGCTTCTAAATACCTCAATTAACGCCGTTCTTCGCGACCCGGTCATGTGACTGCTCTCCTCTGCTGTTTCATTGACCGTCACATGACCGCTCTCCTCCTGCAATCAAAGGCTATACTCGGGAAGGAGGTGGAGTGGGAGGAGGAGAGCGGCCAGACAGAGCCGCTTTAATTGAGGTATTAAGAGACTTCCATTTACATTGAGAGTGACACATGAGGAGCTGTGCATGAGAAAGGGCTGGCAGTAATGTTTTCTCAACTTTAAAGTATGCTGGCAGCACTGTCCCAGGGCCAGGAGAGGCGGTACAGCTGGCCTGACACCCCCCAATGGGTGGCACCCGGGGCGGACCGGCCAATCCCCGCCCCCTGTTGGTAAAA
This sequence comes from Aquarana catesbeiana, assembly GCF_042186555.1. Lineage (NCBI taxonomy): Eukaryota > Metazoa > Chordata > Amphibia > Anura > Ranidae > Aquarana > Aquarana catesbeiana. The sequence goes on from NC_133324.1 coordinate 693,185,028, forward strand.
AAACATTTATCAGCGTATTCGTATAACACGCAGGCATGGTTTTTATTCTACATATACATTAATATATATAAATTAATAAAAATATCATGGCCAATCGGAGGCCCTTGCACACGTGGTGCCCTAGGCTGCAGCCTAGACCAGCCTGTGCATTAATCCGCCCCTGGCTATGGCCCAAATACAGCTTAATTTTTTTTTTTTTATTAACACAGTGCAGAAGGTTGAAGGCTCGATTAGACAAACCATGTACATGGACACATCTGTATACAAGACAGTGGTTTTCTATTTACTTCAATGGCAAAGTGGGGATGAGGCTGTGAATGGACAGTTCTTTTTTTTGCATTTATTTGAATATAGCAAGTCCTAATGAGATGCATTTACACTGTAGACAAATGACCTACTCTTACGTGTTTCATGCAGTACACAGAAAACTATCCTACTATCCAGTGATGCAGCTATCTTCTTGTATATGCTGGTCATGATTGCTGATAAGCTAAGAACCTGTGGGACTGTCACTTGACAGCAGGTCGCTAGGCAGTATTGCAGCAGCTGGCAGGTGTTCAGGAGGCACTACTGCCACCTCCTGTCACCCGTTTTTGCATACATTTTTTAAACAACAGCAGTTTTTCATTGCAGGACCACTCCACAACTGCGAACGAAGGTGTGCCCCCCATTGATCTAATGAGTGAGTTTGATAAGTGGTTTCACCTGTCAATTGCTGTGGCTGGGAAGCAAAACATTGTGGCCTTGGCATGTGTACAGTCCTGTCAGGCTGTAATTTTAGAATCTCGCTAGGTGTCTGGGAGTTTGGTGTGTTCTACAGGTCATCAATCCCTACAGGTCACTAAAGGACACTGTAGGAATTGAAAGGAGAAACAGCGCCCCACACTAGTGCCCACAGTGCAACTCTCTTTGAATCCCCTGGATGTGTTGCATGGTGGCGGTACTTGGAACTCTTCAAATGGCTGAAGATTAAACTCAACAACTGTCCGACAGGTTATGATAAAGCTTTTGCTTTCATAGTCTGCTTTTGCATTCATGCTTTTTTTTTAAGTAGCATTAGAGTCACTTTAAATGTGTGAATGTTCTTTTATCATATGTCAGGTTTTGAACCTTTGTAGTTTGGCTGTAGACACCCTTCACAGTCTCTGTCCTTTGTTTCCTCTAAATTTCCTTGCCCAGAGAGGATTCATAGCAAATGTCTGAAATGCCTAGCTCTGAAATATGGTGGAGCAGCTGTTCCTTTCTCCTGGCCCTTTTACAGATTATATGAAATGGGAATTCACATTCAAGGCATAAAATACCATTTATTCACAAATGTATAAACACACTATAATTTATTGGCCGCGCAGCAGTTGTAATCCTCTCCATCTGACATTTTTTTCATGCCTATCCAGAGCCTTTTAACTAATGATGCAAACAGAAAACACAGAAAAAATGGCAAATCAATATGAGATACCTGGAGTATGTAGATTGTTACAAAGGAAAATGTTATATGATTACTTAAAGCGGGCATTCACCCCAAAATAAAAGTTGGATCTCATGATTTTCTCCCCTTGCCTCTATTTTTACTTTCAGTCTTTTTTTAATTAAAGGTTTTACATATTAAACAAAATTGTCATAGCAACATCAAGGTATTCATGTGTTCAGTCAAGTAATGCAAAAGTGTAGTACAAAAAAGGTATAACCAATATAGAAAAATGGGAATCCTGCATATTATACAAATGGTAGCACTCACTGCATATATTGCGGGGGGGTGTAATCAAAGTGACTTAACAAAAAAATAACAAACAAAATGATATAAAACACACCCTAAAGAGTTGAACTACAAATATTTTATTTGCTGAAAAAAGCAAAAACTAGTACAAAAACACCAACCATAATGTTCTAAAATCCCTGATAAAAAGACCAAAAAGAGAATCCCAAAATAGGGAATAAATCTCCAATGGTCAATCAATTCCCAAAATGCTATATAACAGGTAATTCAGAGAAACTCCTCTCAACAAATGAAGGGGAGATAAATAATGCAGTGGGTAGATCTCTCCCTCCCCCAATATAGTACATTCGGAGGGGAATTATTGCACAGGCTGGTCTAGGCTGCAGCCTAGGGCCCCACGTGTGCAAGGGCCCCCGATTGGCCATGATATTTTTATTAATTTATATATATTTATGTATATGTAGAATAAAAACCATGCCTGCGTGTTATACGAATACGCGATAAATGTTTTTTTACCAACAGGGGGCAAGGGATTGGGCGGTCCGCCCCGGGTGCCACCCATTGGGGGGTGTCAGGCCAGCTGTACCACCTCTCCTGGCCCTGGGACAGCGCTGCCAGCATACTTTAAAGTTGAGAAAACATTACTGCCATCCTTTCTCATGTACAGCTCCTCGTGTGTCACTCTCAATGTAAATGGAAGACTCTTAATACCTCAATTAAAGCGGCTCTGTCTGGCCGCTCTCCTCCTCCCGCTCCACCTCCTTCCCGAGTGTAGCCTTTGATTGCAGGAGGAGAGCAGTAATGTGACGGTCAATGAAACAGCAGAGGAGAGCAGTCACATGACCGGGTCACGAAGAACGGCGTTAATTGAGGTATTTAGAAGCTTTGATTTACAATGAGTGACACAGGAGGAGCAGTGTATGAGAAAGGGCTGGCAGTGATGTTTACTCAACTTTAGAGTATTCTTTCCCAGGAGACTGGGGGTCTCCTGGGAGTGCAGGGGGGCTTTATAATGAAAGAGGCCTGTGTGATATGCAGGCAAAGGGGTCTGTTTACTATGCAGATGTCTGTGTACTGTGCAGGGAAAGGGGTCTGTGTACTGTGCAGGGAAAGGGGGCTGTGTTATGTGCAGGGGGTCTGTGTACTGTGCAGAGGGTTGTGTACTGTGCAGGGAAAGGGGTCTGTGTACTATGCAGGGGGCTGTGTACTGTGCAGGGGGGCTGTGTACTGTGCAGGGGGTCTGTGTACTGTGCAGAGGGTTGTTTACTGTGCAGGGAAAGGGGTCTGTGTACTGTGCAGGAGGGCTGTGTACTGTGCAGGGGAGCTGTGTACTGTGCAGGGGAGCTGTGTACTGTGCAGGGGGCTGTGGGAAGTTTTTTTTTCCTGAAATTTCCCTCTTAATGTTAGCGTGCGTGTTATATGCACTCTGAAAATGAAACAAAGGCACCACTCTAAGTGCAGTAAAAAACATGGAGTTTAACCACTTACCGACCGCCGCACGACTTTGAATGGGGATATCGTTGTTATGGCAGCAGCTAGCTGCCATAACCCCGGTTTCCCGTTTTCGTGCGGCGGCCGGCTTTCAGATAAAAGTGGTCCCTGCAGCGGATTCGCGGCGAGATCACTTTTATCGGTGGCGGGAGAGGGCCCCCCTCCCATCGCGATCTGGTGCCCTCCGCCGCTTACCGGAGCCGTTGGTAGCGGCGGAGGCGATAGTCTCCATGACACTGCTGGGCGGAAGCGACATCAAAACGTCACTTCCGTCCACGCCTCTTAAAGGCACATTTTTTCAAATGTCATTTTTTAAAATTACTTTTTTTTTTTTTTTATTGCATTTTAGAGTAAATATGAGATCTGAGGTCTTTTTGACCCCAGATCTGATATTTAAGAGGTCCTGTCATTTTTCTATTACAAGGGATGTTTACATTCCTTGTAAAAGGAATAAAAGTGACACATTTTTTTTTTTTAAACAGTGTACAAATAAATAAAATAATGTAAAATAAATAATAAAAATAAAAAAAATTTTTTAAATCCCCCCGTCCCGACAAGCTCACGCTCAGAAGCGAACGCATACGCAAGTAGCGCCCACATATGAAAACGGTGGTCAAACCACACATGTGAGATATCGCTGTGACCGGTAGAGCGAGAGCAATAATTCTAGCCCTAGACCTGCTCTGTACCGCAAAATATGCAACCTATAGAATTTTTTTGACGTCGCTTATGGAGATTTTTGAGGGTAAAAGTTTGACGCCATTCCACGAGCGGGCGCAATTTTCAAGCGTGACATGTTGGGTATCAATTTACTTGGCGTAACATTATATTTCACCATATAAAAAAAAAAATTGGGCTAACTTTACTGTTGTCTTATTTTTTTATTCAAAAAAGTGATTTTTTTCCAAATAAAGTGCGCTTTTAAGACCGCTGCGCAAATACGGTGCAAAAAAAAGTATTGCAACAACCGCCATTTTATTCTCTAGGGTGTTAGAAGAAAAACCATATATAATGTTTGGGGGTTCTAAGTAATTCCCTGCAAAAAAAAACAGTTTTAAACATGTAAACACCTAAAATCCAAAACGAGGCTGGTCCTTAAGTGGTTAATAAAACTGTAAAAAGGTACTCACAAAGGTACATAGTGAACAAGCATGTTGGCAAAAGCTGCCAAATATCCTGGGAGTGAGTCTGGTCCGTTTCCTGGATTGCAGTGGTGTTTGATGGACAGGTTGCGCCGATGGATGCTGGCACTTCCTGCCGTTGGAACGTATGATTGTTCTGCTGTTGATTATTGCTTGCTTTTATGTGCTGCTGCTGCTGTTTATGGTATTTGTATGGCTTTTATTGTATTGGAATATTACACAGCGTTTCGATTGGTCTCTGTCAGGATGTTGTGATTTTGCCTCAGTTTAAGAGGAGCTGCTGCAGATGTTTTTGTCCTAACTGTTGGTTTAGAAAGGTAAAATCTGTTACCAGCTTGCAGGTGTATTTTGAATGCTTTTTTTCTGTGGCATTGCTGTTTATAGTAGGCTCATGTCTGAATGTGTTTGGGCTGTAGACCTGAGAGTTGCACTTGAGGAGTGTAATATAGGTCTACCCTTTTACACATGGCACTAAATAATTTATTTTCTGGTAAAGCATGCTTAGGAAGGGGCCATAGATAGCATGTATGTGGTAGGACAAAACCAGACATTGAAATAAACTGGATGGATCACTGAGCACTCCAATCCCGAACTAGTCAGATATGTAAACATGAATAGAAGCGATCTCACAGACGCCGTCAGTATAACCTTATGCCGAGGTTCCCACAACATGCAGGTATATCCTCCAGATGATTTGAAATAATAGAATAGCGGTTACTAACTGATAGTTGATCATACAGAGCTCTCTCCAATATGGGATGAGATTCAATCTGTCCATCTGTGTTCAGTTGCCATAGATCTCCAACTATTGATCGCTCATCTGTAATTCTAGTAGTGATTTCCACATCCAATATAGGGTGTCGATATAGATCGGGCTGTGAGTGATCCATAGAATAGTACAATCCATGATTTCAGTGTCTGTTCTCCATGATTAGTTATCCATTTGCATCCTTCTTAAAGTCACTCGTGCTAATTGTTTCAAAGTTTATATGTCATCAGGTCCATCAGGTTCCAGTTTCGTTTCTCAAGCCCATCATAAAGTATAGGCTAGGGTAGGGAGCAAAAACGGGGGTGTCTATGCCAGCAAAAAGCTAAAAGCTACTAATAGAATTACAGATGAGCGATCAATAGTTGGAGATCTATGGCAACTAAACACAGATGGACAGATTGAATCTCATCCCATATTGGAGAGATCTCTGTATGATCAACTATCAGTAAGTAACCGCTATTCTATTATTTCAAATCGCCTAGAGGGTATACCTGCATGTTGTGGGAACCTCGGCATAAGGTTATACTGATGGCGTCTGTGAGATCGCTTCTATTCATGTTTACATATCTGACTAGTTCGGGATTGGAGTGCTCAGTGATCCATCCAGTTTATTTCAGTGTCTGGTTTTGTCCTACCACATACATGCTATCTATCAGGATAACATAACAGGACTTTCTGCATGTTTGAGGATATACCTTATCATCATGAGGAAAAATCTTTTTTTCCCCTTTTGCACCATTTTTTGGATTTACTTTATGTGACCTCCTCTTATGACACTATACATGTTCCTGACTGACTGCTTGACTTATTGTGGGTATGATATATGTACTGTATCCCATTAGTAGTCACTGTTTCCAGAGGTGAAATAGTGTGAATAATTTCTGTAGTTACAGAATCACACTGTTCCCCTTCAGGAATCATCCAATTTGAATCTCGCCCCATGTGGCTTGGGGAAGTAACAGGTGCTTGTAGGGGGGTGTAGTATATTGGGGGAGGGAGGGATCTACCCACTGCATTATTTATCTCCCCTTCATTTGTTGAGAGGAGTATCTCTGAATTACCTGTTATATAGCTTTTGGGGAATTGATTGACCATTGGAGATTTATTCCCTATTTTGGGATTCTCTTTTTGGTCTTTTTATCAGGGATTTTAGGATATTATGGTTGGTGTTTTTGTACTAGTTTTTGCTTTTTTCAGCGAATAAAATATTTGTAGTTCAACTCTTTAGGGTGTGTTTTATATCATTTTGTTTGTTATTTTTTTTGTTTTTGTTAGTACAAAAAAGGTAACATAGGAGCATCCTAGAGTAACAATAGGGAAAAGAGAAAAAAACTCAGTACAATCTGTGAGTGAAAGGATACAAATGTAGACATACACATAAAGGATCTAGAATAGCATGTCATATGAGCGCAAAAAAAGTCAAGAATTTTTATTAATAAGAGAATTGCCCTGTGACTCATACCAGTGCACCCATGGTTGCTGCAAGGAGACCATGTGGAAATAAGTACCGTTTGTGGAAACGAACATGGTTTCCTATTGGAAGTGAAGGTGAGTTGTCCTTAGCACTTTAGAAATTGTGGAAGGCAGGGAAGATTTCCAGTGTCTTAGTAATATCAGCGGGCAGCCATTAAAACATGTGTCACTACAATTTCTAGTGGCCTTATAGATAGTTTTGAATGCATACTCCCATTGGTTGTGAGTGAAATTCTCTCCCACATCAATTTCCCATGCAAGATATGATGAAGATTTGGAGAAGGTCTTTTTATCTTGTAGCCGAGCACAAAGAAGAGATATGCCCCCTCTAGACTCTTTGTGTTTTTAGCAGTAGTGTACAGTGTTGAATGGAAGATGGTAGGAGAGCAAGGGATTGTGGTGACGGTATGAAGCAATCTGCAAATAAACATAATTATCACTATTAGATAGGTACTCTAGCTGAAGATCCAAGAAGGTTTTTAAGGAATTATTCCTAAATAGGTCATGGGGCCACACCATACTTTTGTTAGACCAATAAGCCAGTGACAGGTTAGGGATCACTGCACTGCATACAGACAGAGGTATAGGTAGGGTGGTTACTCAATCGGTTTTAGGTAGAGACTGTAGGCTCTTCCAAGCATGTAGTGATGCTAGAATTATGGGTGATAAATAAAGTATACCGTGTGGTTTGAATGTGGATGATAACAAAAAGGTTAGGTGATTTTTTCCTGGTACTGATTCAGCCTCAATTTCTGCCCATAGCGAAGTGGGATATTGGGCAATAATAGGATAATGAGCGTAGTTTCTAAATAAAAGGTGAATAGTTTTCTCTAAATAGTAAGTCCACCGATCGAGTAAGCACCACCCCTAAGTAAGTAATACTAGTCTCCTTTCACACAAATGGGAATTGAGATTGAAGCTTGAGTTTCACACGGGGATCTAGGCCATGATCTAATATATAAGACTTTGTCATAATTACCTTATAATAAAACACAGCATTAAACAAATGCATTAAACAAATTCAGAGCTTCTTGTACCGCCACCAGGGAATTTTCAGTTTTAGTGAGCATTGATGACATCATCAGCAAAGAGGCCTAATATAAGTGGCCATTGGTTCCATAAGTAAATTGAAGATGGGCAGCCTTGCCGCATGCCATTAGTAATTAAAAAGGGCTTTGACAACATACCTGATGTGTACACTTGGGCAAAGGGACATGTATACAAAGCTAAGAAAGCCAAGATTCGCCCAGTAAATCCAAATTTCGTTAATAGATAGATAGACAGTAGGTCCAATGGGTCCTGTCAAACACCTTTTCAGCATCTAATGCCAGGAACAAGGAGGATGTTTTAGATTTCTTAGCAAAGTGAAGGACATTTATAACTCTCCTAGTGGCATCTGATGATTGTCTGCCTTTAGTAGTTATTAATGGCTTTTGAATATCTCCGCCAGGCTAAATGGTGCATTCAAATTATCAATTTGAGATGTAGATAATGTCAGCATATTTCGGTGGATTAGGAAATTATCAATATCTGGTAAAGGCGGTTCAGTTGTGGAGGGGTTGTTATTCAAATTGTAGATAGAGCTGTAGTAACAGCTAAATGCATTGGCGATTTCTTGTGGATTGTAAACTTACTGCCCAGTAGTGGGATGACATAGATAGCATATAGCCAAAGTCTTCCCTGGCCTGTTGCCAGTCGCATAATGCATCATTATCAAGCGTTTAGTGCAAAACATCAAAACCTCCGAGGAGCAATAGACATAATTCACATCTAAGGGTAATAAGTTTAGGTCACAAGCTGGGATCTGGCTTAGATTTATTAAGTGTTTCAGTGTACCTAATACCTGCCATGAGACGATCAAGCTGCTGCAGCCTTTCCTTCTTAGCCCTGGAACCAAGTTTAATAAAAAGAACTCGGATTAAAGATTTGTGGGCATTGTACTGTACAGTGCCCATATTAAGTTGGAAGTATTCTGTCAGTTGGGCATGAAGAAATGTTTTGTTCAGTGGAGAGTTCAACAGATGGGGGTTAAGTTTCCAAAGAGACACACGTTTAGGAGATAAAGAGTCTAAAGGCCCGCACACTTGATCGGACTTTCCAATGGGAAATGTTGGATGTCAGGCTGTTGGTGGAAAATCTGACCGTGTGTATGCTCCATCGGACAATTGTTGTTGGACTTTCCGTCAACAAATGTTGGCTAGCATGTCTTCAAATTTTCCGCCAACAAATGTATGTTATCATATTTTCCGAGCGTGTGTACACAAGTCCATCGGACAAAAGTCCAAAGTACAAATACGCATGCTCAGAAGCAAGGACGAGCCAGAAGCTCGTGCTTGCTGGTTAGTCTTGTAAACTAGCGTTCGTAATGGAGAATTAACATTCGTGTTGTGACAAAATATAAGGTCTACAAATGCAGCGCACAATTCTCTTCTTCTTTAATGGGATAATAATGAAGCTTTATTGATGATACTGATGGAGTTATTGCAAACAAATTTTCAAAGGCTTTTTTTTCTAGTGATATCAAGAATAAAATTATTTTCTTTTTTTGTTTTTTTAAATGGGCAAGTTACCACAACACCATTATCCCGTAGTTTTTAAGATCAAAGATACAACTGTGTTGGCGTCCCTTGTCAATTTTACATTGTATTTTCTAAAATGTAACTGCCTACTCCCAAACTGTCATTTGAAGTAAAACACATAGCCAAGTATTATTGTCCACAATTTTTTACTGTGCATTAAAAGTTAGACATGCTATCTGCCAATAGAACTTAACAAAAAAGTGCATTCTATGCATCCAAAAATATAGAAAATATACCAAATCAAATCATTATTGAACCAAAAAAATAATTTCAAAGCAATAACTCCAAGGCCAATAAAAATAACCCGTTATCTGGTCTTTAATGTGAAAAAGGTGAATCAAAACATCCCTAGTCACTTCCTCAGGGATAAAAGATGGTTTTGGTAGTTGGTGAATCCTGTCTATAATCAGCTCCGATTCAGGAACTTCAGGTAGCAATATTTTAAATAGGTCACAGGCATATCAGCAGAAGTCATGTGTCTGCACTGATTCAGGGATGCGTATGGGGCAGACCATTCACTTCAGTGGACTGCCCTACCTACAAAAACGCAAGGATAGTAGTCCCTTGTTAAAATTGTGTTTCATCGAAAATGCACCGTGTTTGTCAATGCGTGACGATACCATTAGGAATTAATGTCACCACTTTGTGTCTACGAAAGAGCAGTGCATTTGTCTGTGTCTCACAAACATGCACAATTTTGCACACGTTCCCCAACACACAGTAATGTGAACCAAGCCTTAGATTAGGGTACCTTGAGACTGAAAATATCTTTCAAGGGCGCTGTGACTGGTACAAGGTTGCTCTACACTATAACATTTTTATTTCCCCCTGCACTTGCTCTGAAAATGATTTTGTGTCTCAGCTCCTTTCTTCTGTCATCAGCTCTGCATCAACCCAATTTGTAACTCTTCCATTATCCTCCCCAGCCTTCCCTGCTTTAGGTCCATTACCAATTGTCTTCTGCCTAATTTAACATCTGCATGCCAGCTGACTTTCCCCACCCTTGCACCACCATTTCCTTTCACTGAAAGGGCTGCAATTTTACAGAATATCATGTTCTAGTGTCTCCTTTTCTTACAAACCGCATCCTAACACTATATTATCCCTGTAATGAACATATGTTTTTTTTTATAATCACTTTTTCTTTATTAAGACAAATTTCAAAATAAAACCTAGAAATACATATTGCACAATATATCTATATAAATATTTTCATTAACATACACCATACTAACCCTACCCACCCGGAGAAAACACACTGGATCCTTGATCATGTCTTCCTCAAAAGAGAGAAAGAAAAAAAGAGAGAAATATAAAAAAAGGAAAAAGCCCACCAACTTGCCTACCCATAATCAATTTGTGCAAAACATTATTCAATGTATAATTAAGAAGGGGGCTTTACAGCACCCTATTACATGTGTCAAACAACCAACAATACAAAAAAAAACAAGTATAAAAAAAAGTGTATAATTTCGAATTACTATTTTCGTGTCCTATTATGTTTAGTGTTTTAATTCAATATAATCTCACTCTACTATTTAATTTTTATACCTCCCCACCTTTAATTTCAATTTACCCTTCTTTATGTGATTCCATTACGTGTTGCCCATCCCGTGCCTAATTTACTATTATAACTTATCCTCTTCCTTTAATGACATCAGTCATCTCTCCACTGTGCCTCCCAGAGGAGGAAAAAAGAAACAACACAAAAAAAGAAAAAAAAAACCCACCTCCTCCCAATTTCCCCCCACCAGATGCATCTCACAGACTATCCGATCCATAACACAGCAGTGCCCCCAAAAGGGATTAATCCCCCCCTATTTTTGAGGAGTAATACAGCCATCCTGCCCATGTATCTTTAAATTTATTCTGTTGGTCTTTAACCATATGTATCCTTCTCTCTGCTTCCATTATTTTTTCTACCTCCCTTTTCCAATCCATTATAGTGGGACATCCAGACTTTTTCCAAAATCTAGGTATCAATATTTTGGCTGCATTTAGCAAGTGGGGAGTAACACTTCTCTTATAAAATCTAGCAGATTATGGCATCCCATGAAAAAGAAAATGTAATGGAGAGAATTATATCGGTCTAAGTGTCATTTTCTCAATCCAAGGGGCTATCTTCTCCCAGAAAACTTTAATCTCTGGGCAATGCCACCATAAATGCAGAAATTAACCCCTTTGGTTACATCCCCTCCAGCAGTTAACATCCGCCGATGGATATATCTGAGCCAATCGAACCGGTGTACAATACCATATTGTTAGGAACCTGTAAGACATCTCCTGTATATGGGAACTTATTGAAGTATGGTGTGCCGCTCCCATCAGCCTTTTAATCTGCTCTGATGTAAAATTATAGCCCAGTTCTCTTTCCCATTCTCGAATCAAATAGGGTATTGTCATATTTTGGGCGCTCAGAACCATTTTTACAGAATATCATGTTCTAGCGTCTCCTTTTCTTACAAACCGCATCCAAACACTATATTATCCCTGTAATGAACAGATGTATTTTAATCAGTTTAACCCCTTCCCGCCGAGCGTACGCAGATGTGCGTACTCAGCTTTTGGGAGTTATACCGGGATGATGCCCGCAGCTGCAGGCATCATCCAGGTACCGTTGTTTCGAGCTAAGCCGCTCGGCTGTTATACTGGAGGAGCGGGAGGGGACGTTCTCCCCTCCCGCCACCTCCCGCCGCTTTTACCGGCCCTCCCGTTCCATGGAACGGGAGGCCCGGTGACCAATCGGCTGCTCCAGGCCGCTGGGGGTGGGCTGGAATGAAGCCGTGGGTGGCTTCGTTCCAGCCTCCTAATTGTAAACACGGAAGCGACGTCATGACGTCACTTCCCGTTTACTCGGCTGCCAATGGCGCCGGTTTAAAAAAAATATACAGTATTCAGAATCGCCGTTTTCGGCGATCTGAATACTTTGAAGTGCAAAGGAGAGATTGGGGGTCTTTTAGACCACCACTCCCTCCATAAAGAGTACCTGTCACCACCTATTACTGTCACAAGAGATGTTTACATTCCTTGTGACAGCAATAAAAGTCATCAAAATTTTTTTTTTAAACACAATTTATAAATATAAAAATAAATAAAATAAATAAGAAAAAAAATTTTTTTTTTAAAGCGCCCCCGTTCCCACGAGCTTGCGCAGCAAAGAAAACGCATACGGAAGTCGCGTCCGCATATGTAAACGGTGTTCAAATCACACATGTGAGGTATCGCCATGATCGTCAGAGCAAGAGCAATAATTCTAGCACTAGACCGCCTCTGTAACTCTAACCTGGTAACCGTAAAAAAAAAGTTAAAGCATCGCCTATAGAAATTCTTAGGTACCGTAGTTTGTCGCCATTCCACGAGTGTGTGCAATTATAAAGCGTGACATGTTTGGTATCTATTTACTCAGCGTAACATCATCTTTCACATTATACAAAAAAAGTGGGGTAACTTTACTGGTTTTTTTTTTTAAATTCATGAAATTGTCCCTTTTCCCAAAAATTTGCGTTTAAAACACCGCTGCACAAATACCGTGTGACATAAAATATTGCAACAATCACCATTTTATTCTCTAGATTCTCTGCTAAAGAAGTATAAATAATGTTTGGGGGTTCTAAGTAATTTTCTAGCAAAAAATACTGATTTTAACTTGTAAACAGCAAATTTCAAAAATAGGCTTAGTCATGAAAGAGATAAAAATGAGATAAGGACACAATTATCTCAGTCTCAGCACACTTACTTATTTATATTGACTGTACCCTTGGTAACAGCTAATTACATAGACAGTACCAGCTACTTCTTGCCATACCCTGTTTATTTGTGGCCAAATCTCATATAGCATGTAATAAAAAAAAAAAACATTCCAAACGAAGGCAGTTTTTTTGCAGGAGTACAAAATGCACCTTAATGGAAAAATCTGACATTTCTGATTTACTGTGAAATTTTGAAGTTTCATTTTGTGTTGCAGACATTTGGATTGCTGGTCAGACTCTGGAAATATTACAGAACTGGTAATGGCAAGAATGACCTAGTGTTTTGGCTCCTTAATGGCAGACTGGTGGTGGTCCTGCTGGCCACTCTAATGACAGGCCTTATAGTCCTGTTAGGTTGTTTTGTCTTGCTTGAGGCTTAATTGACAGGATTTTTTTACTTTACTGATGGTTCCGGTGGTGGGGATGCCACAGACTGTTTCATGTGGTAGGACTTTGAATCCTTCTGCTTAGGTAAACTATAGTCTTGGAAGGTGGCATGGCTGTGAATTGTGACTGTGTGTGGGGGGAACAGGCCTACCCACTGTAACCTATGCAGTGCTTGCTATTGTCAGAGATCCTCTGTCCCCTGAAGCTTTATAGTCTTATGCCCCATACACACGATCGGACATTCCGACAACAAAATCCATGGATTTTTTCCGATAGATGTTGGCTCAAACATGTCTTGCATACACACGGTCACACAAATCTTGTCGGAAATTCTGAACATCAAGAAAAAGGAAAAAAAATATTGAGAAAAAGGAAGTTCAATAGCCAGTATGGCTCTTCTGCTTGATTCCGAGCATGTGTGGAACTTTGTGCGTCGGAATTGTGTACACACGATTGGAATTTACAACAACGGATTTTGTTGTCGGAAAATTTGAGATCCAGATCTCAAATTTTGTGTGACGTAAAATGTCCGATGGAGCCTACGCACGGGAAGATTTTCCGATAACAAGCTCCCGGAAAATCCGACCATGTGTATGGGGCATTATGGTCTGCTTCTAACCGGACACCCACTACTACATACCTCCCAACTTTTTGCGATAGGAACGAGGGAACCTATTAGCAAGTTCATGTAGGCATAGGAAAAAGGAAACTCAAACTGTGCTAGGGTAAAAAAACAATAAAACCTAAACCCATTCAAAACAAACAAATAGATAAGCACGTGAAAAACAGCAGCAATTCTCCTGCATACTCCTGCATATCATAAACACAGTGCACAAATATTAGAAAACCTAGAATCGCGCTAAACATGAAGGTGAAATGTATTCTCATACACCGACCAATTACATGAATGGTCATATACCCAGTGAATAAAATAATAAATAAAGCAAAATAAATACAGAATGTGTACAATCAAATATTGGACAACCTCACCTTGTCATGTGGGAATGTCGCACCAATAATCCTAGTGACAGTATCATAAACAAAAAATTAATAAAAGTGCGGCGCTAAATATCACATCCACAACAGTGTGTGTTGCAGTGAGTACATATAACAATGGTGAATCCTACCAAAAATGTGTATGACCATGGTATGGATGGTGACACATAATAAATCACTATTGATCACATATAAAGTAAATAAACATAAATACTTAATTATCATATGTGCCAGTGATTATTAAAAATCCGTGCTGGTTCAATGAACCAAACACCAAACACAACAAACAAAACAATAATCATAAAACATAACAGTCCATATTAAGTATATAAAGAAGTGTGGGGAAATAGTGAAGAAAACATCAACAGAGTTCAATGGGGGTGATAAATGGCCAGATGGTAGAAAGAAACTCCCAAATTCACAGATGGATGGTTGCACCAAATCTGGCGAGTGGGTAGAAGGAAGACCATAAATGTGCATAGGTTGTACATCAGTGCCGGGGCCAACACCAGAAGTAGAGGAGGCTTACCAGAAAAAATTGACCTGAAATGGCGTACGCCAGACAGGTCAAAAAAGGCTTAATAACCACAGGTTCTGAGAGGTGCGTCTTGTCAGATGTCATCAACAGATGGTGGAAAGAAGGGTAACTGCACGGCTTCCTCACCCATGGACAATCCAGCATAAGTCAAACGTGTAGTTCATATGCCATGCAAGGGGCAAACAAAACTCACATAGCGTAATACCGTTTTAAAACACTAATTTATTAAGATAATAAAAACAGACTCACATTTTGGAAGAACGAAACAAAGCTCAAAAAACATCATATAGCGGCGATCGTGAGGGGTCCACCCGACATGTTTCAGCTAAGAAGCCGTCATCTGGGGTATGGACCACCCTCACCTCACTGCTCTATAAACAGAAAATGCCAAGAAAGGGGGGGGGGGAAGTGGGACTTTAAAATGAGGCACCAAAGGTGCCTCCATCCCTGTATGCGAACATTAAATAAGAGTTGGGACTTTAAATGAAGTCATGGAAGACATGCAGGTACCAAGGGTAACAGTACAATTTTATTTGTCAAGTAAATGCATAAAACAATTCACAAACAGAACCACACCCTGTAAAGAAAGACATTGCGATAAATATCATTCCAAAATCACAGCACATGTATTTGTGCAAAAGTGATCGGCATCAAGGATACAATCAACTTGGCGCTGCATAGTGGTCTTTTGAGCGATTTGGTGCATGTACAAAGTTGCATAAAATATACAGATAACAATACCACAGCACAATAAGAAAAACATATAATAATATGTAAAAACCATAATAATTGTTCTTGAGATGTTACAAGGTGAACATGTGTTGGTGTCCCAAATGTCCGACGCGTTTCGTGTGAAATACACTCATCAGGGTCCAGATGGTCAGGGATATCTTAAAATGTAATGCAACATGAAGTGAGTTTAACTGGTAGCGCATACTCACAATGAAAAAGGGGATGGGTCACCCTAAAACACTTACATGTGAATAGTGGGACATGACAAGTACAGAGCCAAGACCAACAGGCATCTCTCCCGGGAGCTGAGGTGCAGCGGCATGCGCGCTGGCGAGCCAGGTACCAGAGTCCCCCCTGAGAAACAGCGTGGGAACCACAAAGCCGAACATAGATGGAATATCGATAGGGAATGCCAGTATAATCTGCCTGGGGAAAGATTTAATTTAAGGCAATGTGTCAAATTAGATGTAGGTAAGGGGACTGATAATATCTCACTGAAAAGCATAGTGAAATATAGGAGTCTGTACCAAAAACAAATTAATAAATATAAAAATAATTAAATAAGTATAATTGAGGTATTACAAGTATCCACATCCAACCATCGTGGACTGGGTTCTATATGCAAGTAAGGCAGAAATAAAAACCAACACCAAAAGCAAGGCCAATTTCAATCAGCCAGGAGGGTAGAGAAATTAGCAATATCTGAGCTTACATGCATCCCAGGCAGGAGAAAAGGCACTATGGATGGAAAGTAGTGATGAGCCATCTCGGAGCAGAGACGCCCACGCTGTGTCGGGGGAGGCAAGATATACCCGACAAACACCACGTGCACGCTAGCCGCATACACCAGCGTCACCCGAGCACGGCAGAGTAAAGGGGAGGGGCTCTGGCTCCGACGGCAGCTCCGTCAGTGAGCAGAGTCCGCACTCCCCATCTGACTGGCTACATGGAGGAACTCAAGCGCCACGCCGTGACGCCAATGTTAGCATCCGACGTGGGGCAGGGGGGGTTGAGGCCGATGCGCCGAGGGCGCCCGCCCAACCACCTAAAAGCAGCGAAGTGCACTCCCTCCCGCATACGGACCAGAGCGGGGGGGGAGGGGAGTGGGGGGACACACAGAGCGCATTGCAGCTCCCGAGTATCAGATACAGAGTCAGTGATGGATGTAATACAGTCATGTCTCATCCCTGAAAGGGATGACATGTCAAACGGCTGTGCTGCCTGATCTCATGGATACCTGAGGGGTATCCAGGATCAGCAGAACCTGCATATGGAAAATAACCATTCAGGTACATGGATACCTAGCATGTGGGCGGCAGGGGAACACTGCCGGATCCTCTCCAAAGACCTCCATCCCTATATCGAGCCAAGAAAGGGGGGGAAGAAAGGGGAAGTGGGACTTTAAAATGAGGCACCAAAGGTGCCTCCATCCTTGTATGCGAACATTAAATAAGAGTAGGGACTTTAAATGAAGTCATGGAAGACATGCAGGTACCAAGGGTAACAGTACAATTTTATTTGTCAAGTAAATGCATAAAACAATTCACAAACAGAACCACACCCTGTCAAGAAAGACATTGCGATAAATATCATTCCAAAATCACAGCACATGTATTTGTGCAAAAGTGATCGGCATCAAGGATACAATCAACTTGGCGCCGCATAGTGGTCTTTTGAGCGATTTGGTGCATGTACAAGGTTGCATAAAATATACAGATAACAATACCAGAAAATGCAGTACATTGTCTTCTAAACAGGGATGCCTCCCTTGCTTCACCCCAGATAAATTTTATCGTTGAGTTAATTGAGTTTGCAACGCAACACAATTATTTCTGGTTTGGTGGTAAATTTTATCGCCAACATAAAGGGGTGGCTATGGGAGCAAAATTTGCTCCCAGCCTGGCCAACCTGTTCATGGCCAAGTGGGAGGAGGATGTCGTCTTTGCCATGGAGAACCCACACCTTCTGTTGTGGGCCCGGTACATAGACGACATCCTCCTCCTGTGGACGGGGAGTCATGATGGCTTGGTTAATTTCTTTGCAACTTTGAATGACAATAATAGGGGTATTGCTATATCTTTTGAGACCAGTACCACCTCAATCCACTTTTTAGATCTTGTTATTGAAAGAAGTGAGTCCTCATTTACATTCAGTACTTATTTTAAATCCACCGACAGGAACGGATATATATCGACTGATAGTTGCCACCACAGTTCCTGGGTCAGATCTGTTCCTAAAAGTAAATTTTTACGATTACGTAGGAACTGTACTACTTTTAGGCTTCAGGCTACCTTGAAAGATAGGTTCCTGGAGAAGGGTTATAACTCTGTGGATTTAGATAATGAGATTGAAAACCGCAATAGACCGCCAGTCACTATTAGAAGATAGACCTCGACAAACGAATGATGAATTCAAATGGTCCTTCTTGACATCTTTCTCTATGCAGCACAAGCATGTCAAGAGAATCTTTGAAAACCACTGGGATGTTCTAAAGACAGACAAAATCCTGGGACCTTTGTTGCCCAAGACCCCGAAGGTGGTGTTTAAGGGTGTTCCATCTCTCCGGAATAGGTTAGCACCTAATGTCATCAACCCACCAGAGAGACCATCCTTTTTCCACAATTTGATTGGATTTTATCCCTGTAAAAAGTGCCTGATCTGTAAATTTAATACCTGTGGCAGAAGGGCTAGCCATAGTTTCTCTTCCACCGTAACCGGCCGTACTTATAAAATTAAACATTTCCGTACATGTGCCACCACGGGAATAGTCTATCTTTTAACTTGCCCTTGTGGCAAGCAATATGTCGGCCGGACCATCAGATCTTTTACCATACGGGTTTCAGAACACATCAACCTTATTAAAGCGGGCAGTACGAAATACACCGTCCCTAGACACTACAGGGAAGTCCATGATCGGAATCCTGTGGGTACTCAATTTCTTATCATAGATAGGTACGTGCCCCCCTGGCGGGGTGGGTCGACTCTTAGAGGTGTCTCGCGGTTAGAGACATATTGGGTATACGAGTTGGGGTCCCATTTTCCACAGGGTATCAATGTGGAGTGGGACATCAACTCCTTCATTAGTCAGGCTTAAATACGAATAGGATTTCTCTCTTACTATCTAAATAGCAAAGATTATTTTTATTTTTATTATAATTTTTTATTTTTTATTTTACCATACTAGGTGATTATTGGCTGTTCTTATTTTACGGTATGGAGTTAGGGATTATTATGGCTTGTTTTAGAATGTAATATACATTTTTGATATGAACACAACTGATGCCCCCCATTGGCAGTGTCTTTTTAACATTCTGGTTTATGATTTCAATACTGCATATTAATACACGTCAGTAAGATGCCCTTGTATCACCCTCTTAAGGTAATGCAATTGCGGACACTAGCCTTGTGTATTGTATTTTTTCTAATTTCTATGTACACAATTGATGCCCCCCATTGGTAGAGTCTCTTTAACATTCAGGTTTATGATTTTAATACTGCACATTAATATACGCCAGTAAGATGCCCTTGTATCATCTTCTTAAGGTAATGCCATTGCTGATACTAGCCCTGTATATATTCCTTTCTTTTTAATCCGTTTTATATTTCAACATTAATGCCCCTTTCTAATGCATTGATCCATTTCCCCTCTCTGCTGACACTCTGGATGTTGTTTCTGCCTCAGATGGAGGCTTGGTTCCTCCCTGTGGAGCGCAGCGGCACTTCATCCTCTATATGATGGGAAGTGCACTATATACGAGAGTAAGGCTTGAGGAGCATGCTGGCTGGCATTGACGCCGCCACGCCGAGCGGAATGATGTCACAACGTCTTTCCGGATATGACACGCATCAGTGTGTTTACATAGGAAGTGCCTTCTGGCACTGAGAGTGAGGCTTGGCTAGTGCTCTGGTCAGTTCTGGTTAGATGGACTGATTCAGGGCGCAGCCTATCGATTTTCAAATATATATTCCTCACTTTTATTTTTCCAAATTTTGAAGCATGAGATATGTGGGTCCTTGCTTTAATATTAGAGAAACAAGAAGGGGCGGTGGGACTTTAAATGAGACAGTTGACAGATTGGGGTTGGAAGTAAAAATACAATTTATTGCGTATGATTCGTACCGATATGTATTACATGTGGAAGGTTACCTGTGCATGTGCACCAAGTATATCCTATATACATACATGCATAAAAAGAAAAAACAATACAGAATTCCAGCAATGAGTAACTAACACATATATCATGTGGGGATTGTACATATTAAGACTGGGAACCATACAACATCATGATGTAAAAAAATAAATAAATAAATAAGTCTAAAAATTGATGCATAAATAATTCATAAAAGTAGGATCCTAAAGAACGCACAGTGGCTGCATCCATCATGCCGACGCGTTTCTGTGAAATACACTTCTTCAGGGGAGGATGCTCTAGGATTTCTGAAATAACAAAGTATAGTAACATCAAAAAGTAGACTAGTTGGTAACCAGAAAGGACAACACGTCAATTTCTGGATATTAACATACGTGGCCAAGCTATGGTGAGGTACAGGTACTGGGTCAAAAGCGTTGCCCCCCCCGGAGCTGAGGTGACAAGGGATCCAACACAGGACAGACGCAACCAGGCATCCTCCACTCAGTGCATATCAACTCCTCCATAAGGTGACCAATGATCCTCAATGGATGAGGAGCATGTCTGAAATGGATAAATAAATCCACTAAGATGTACCAAAATTGTTGGGCTCAACAGGTGGAAAAAGTAAGAATTTCAGAAAATTGGTCATAAATATATATGATACCTTGGGGTGCTGGAAACAGGAATTGTCCAAAAAGTGCGGCGTCTGCATGTGAGTGGAGAGGAGGACTGCACGAGAGGAGACACCTGATATACAGCCCATCTGCGTCGGCGATTGCCGCCAACGTCACGCCGGGCTGACAAGGCATGGGGCGTGGCCCCTGCCTGGGCAGTGAGAGTCCGCCCATGACAGGCGCCCTCACGTCCAGCCATGTCGGCACGATGGAAAGGTCTACTCCCGCACAGCGGTGCCAACCAGTGACGTCACGTGCGGGAGTGATGCGTGGTGCCGATGCGATGTGCGGCACCCACCCGACCCCCCACACCAAACCGACCCCCCCTGGGGTGGACATGGAGGGGGTGGGGGGGGCCCGCAGAGCGCATCGCAGCTCCGGATATAGAAACAAGGACATGGCCCAGGACTTGCCACCATGCTGGAGGATGTATACAGTGACCCAGGATGAAAAACAACATAATGTTGCAAAAAACTGTGTGTAGACCAAAAGGTTCACTAAAACACATTGAAACCCCAAACAAAGCTAGGCAGGGGATAACTGCCTGCTACTGTCAACTGTCTCCATCCCAAGTATCAAGTGTCAATGGAAGGTTTGGGACTTTGAGTGAGGCACGGGGTAGTACCTCCATCCCGGATTCAGAGAAACAAGAAGGGGCGGTGGGACTTTAAATGAGACAGTTGACAGATTGGGGTTGGAAGTAAAAATACAATTTATTGCGTATGATTCGTACTGATATGTATTACATGTGGAAGGTTACCTGTGCATGTGCACCAAGTATATCCTATATACATACATGCATAAAAAAAAAAACAATACAGAATTCCAGCAATGAGTAACTAACACATATATCATGTGGGGATTGTACATATTGAGACTGGGAACCATACAACATCATGATGTAAAAAAAAAAAAAAAAATAAGTCTAAAAATTGATGCATAAATAATTCATAAAAGTAGGATCCTAAAGAACGCACAGTGGCTGCATCCATCATGCCCGACGCGTTTCTGTGAAATACACTTCTTCAGGGGCGGATGCTCTAGGATTTCTGAAATAACAACGTATAGTAACATCAAAAAGTAGACTAGCTGGTAACCAGAAAGGACAACACGTCAATTTCTGGATATTAACATACGTGGCCAAGCTATGGTGAGGTACAGGTACTGGGTCAAAAGCGTTGCCCCCCTCCGGAGCTGAGGCGACAAGGGATCCAACACAGGACAGACGCAACCAGGCATCCTCCACTCAGTGCATATCAACTCCTCCATAAGGTGACCAATGATCCTCAATGGATGGGGAGCATGTCTGAAATGGATAAATAAATCCACTAAGATGTACCAAAATTGTTGGGCTCAACAGGTGGAAAAAGTAAGAATTTCAGAAAATCGGTCATAAATATATATGATACCTTGGGGTGCTGGAAACAGGAATTGTCCAAAAAGTGCAGCGTCTGCATGTGAGTGGAGAGGAGGACTACACGAGAGGAGACGCCTGATATACAGCCCATCTGCGTCGGCGATTGCCGCCAACGTCATGCCGGGCCAACAAGGCATGGGGCGTGGCCCCTGCCTGGGCAGTGAAAGTCCGCCCATGACAGGCGCCCTCACGTCCAGCCATGTCGACACTATGGAAAGGTCTACTCCCGCACAGCGGTGCCAACCAGTGACGTCACGTGCGGGAGTGATGCGTGGCGCAGATACCGATATGTATTGCATGTGGAAGGTTACCTGTGCATGTGCACCAAGTATATCCTATATACATACATGCATAAAAACAAAAACAATACAGAATTCCAGCAATGAGTAACTAACACATATATCATGTGGGGATTGTACATATTGCGACTGGGAACCATACAACATCATGATGTAAAAAAAAAAAAAATAAGTCTAAAAATTGATGCATAAATAATTCATAAAAGTAGGATCCTAAAGAACGCACAGTGGCTGCATCCATCATGCCCGACGCGTTTCTGTGAAATACACTTCTACAGGGGAGGATGCTCTAGGATTTCTGAAATAACAAAGTATAGTAACATCAAAAAGTAGACTAGATGGTAACCAGAAAGGACAACACGTCAATTTCTGGATATTAACATACGTGGCTAAGCTATGGTGAGGTACAGGTACTGGGTCAAAAGCGTTGCCCCCCTCCGGAGCTGAGGCAACAAGGGATCCAACACAGGACAGACGCAACCAGGCATCCTCCACTCAGTGCATATCAACTCCTCCATAAAGTGACCAATGATCCTCAATGGATGGGGAGCAATCGCCGACGCAGATGGGCTGTATATCAGGCGTCTCCTCTCGTGTAGTCCTCCTCTCCACTCACATGCAGACGCCGCACTTTTTGGACAATTCCTGTTTCCAGCACCCCAAGGTATCATATATATTTATGACCAATTTTCTGAAATTCTTACTTTTTCCACCTGTTGAGCCCAACAATTTTGGTACATCTTAGTGGATTTATTTATCCATTTCAGACATGCTCCCCATCCATTGAGGATCATTGGTCACCTTATGGAGGAGTTGATATGCACTGAGTGGAGGATGCCTGGTTGCGTCTGTCCTGTGTTGGATCCCTTGTCGCCTCAGCTCCGGAGGGGGGCAACGCTTTTGACCCAGTACCTGTACCTCACCATAGCTTGGCCACGTATGTTAATATCCAGAAATTGACGTGTTGTCCTTTCTGGTTACCAGCTAGTCTACTTTTTGATGTTACTATACTTTGTTATTTCAGAAATCCTAGAGCATCCTCCCCTGAAGAAGTGTATTTCACAGAGACGCGTCGGGCATGATGGATGCAGCCACTGTGCGTTCTTTAGGATCCTACTTTTATGAATTATTTATGCATCAATTTTTAGACTTATTTTTTTTTTTTTTACATCATGATGTTGTATGGTTCCCAGTCTTAATATGTACAATCCCCACATGATATATGTGTTAGTTACTCATTGCTGGAATTCTGGAATTCCACATGTAATACATATCGGTACGAATCATACGCAATAAATTGTATTTTTACTTCCAACCCCAATCTGTCAACTGTCTCATTTAAAGTCCCACCGCCCCTTCTTGTTTCTCTGAATCCGGGATGGAGGTACTACCCCGTGCCTAACTCAAAGTCCCAAACCTTCCATTGACACTTGCTTTAATATTTGTTCCTACTATAGCTATTAAATTATTCACCCCATGACCCTTGAAACCGGAAATGATTTTCACCTGTTGGACTTCCGGTTTGTAGACACTCCCAGTGGGGGTCATTTTCTGTTTATAGAGCGGTGAGGTGAGGGTGGTCCATACCCCAGATGATGGCTTCTTAGCTGAAACATGTCGGGTGGACCCCTCACGATCGTCACTATATGATGTTTTTTGAGCTTTGTTTTGTTCTTCCAAAATGTGAGTCTGTTTTTATTATTTTAATAAATTAGTGTTTTAAAACGGTATTACGCTATGTGAGTTTTGTTTGCCCCTTGCATGGCATATGAACTACACGTTTGACTTATGCTGGATTGTCCATGGGTGAGGAAGCTGTGCAGTTACCCTTCTTTCCACCATCTGTTGATGACATCTGACAAGACGCACCTCTCAGAACCTGTGGTTATTAAGCCTTTTTTGACCTGTCTGGCGTACGCCATTTCAGGTCAATTTTTTCTGGTAAGCCTCCTCTACTTCTGGTGTTGGCCCCGGCACTGATGTACAACCTATGCACATTTATGATCTTCCTTCTACCCACTCGCCAGATTTGGTGCAACCATCCATCTGTGAATTTGGGAGTTTCTTTCTACCATCTGGCCATTTATCACCCACATTGAACTCTGTTGATGTTTTCTTCACTATTTCCCCACACTTCTTTATATACTTAATATGGACTGTTATGTTTTATGATTATTGTTTTGTTTGTTGTGTTTGGTGTTTGGTTCATTGAACCAGTACGGATTTTTAATAATCACTGGCACATTTGATAATTAAGTATTTATGTTTATTTACTTTATATGTGATCAATATTGATTTATTATGTGTCACCATCCATACCATGGTCATACACATTTTTGGTAGGATTCACCATTGTTATATGTACTCACTGCAACACACACTGTTGTGGATGTGATATTTAGCGCCGCACGTTTATTAATTTTTTTATATTTCTTCGCCTTCAGTCTATAGGTGTGTTGGCTGCTTTTTTACTTTCTTAAAACGTAGCGCTGTACTCAATTTTTATTTTTGCTTTTTACACAGTATCATAAACAAAAATGAAAATTATGAGATATAACCACGGTGTGTGTCCAAATAAGCCTAAATGGCATTATCCCCAGTCATTAAAGAAGTCCAACCATACATGGTGCCACTTTTCAAATAATGGGAAAAACTTGTGAGGAAATCCACCACCCGTGAGTAAGGGGTTACTGTTTACCAGAAGCCCACGATCCCCCACTACAGAGGATCACGAGAAGCCTTTATACAGAAAAACCTCACAGGGCACATCAGGTGGATCAGCTGTTATCAGTAGAATGGGGATGATGCTGCGATCTCCAATGCTCCCCAATGAGACTCATAGGAAGTAGAAAAACAAGCCTTAGTATCTGGTGCACCGGCTGGTAGCACAAAGACCAACCCTTCCTGCTGGAACGATCAATAGCAACATGAGGTGACGTGAGCGTGTGGCTCCGCCCTATGCAGCATTTCGTAATAGGTTACGTCGTCCAGGGGCCACTATTTGTTTGACCACCCTTTGGCTTCAAAACAGCATCAATTCTTCTAGGTACATATGCACACAGTCTTTGAAGGAACTCGGCAGGTAGGCAGTTCCAAACATCTTGAAGAACTAACCACAGATCTTCTGTGGACGTCGGCTGCCTCAAATCCCTCTGTCTCTTCATGTAATCCCAGACAGACTTGATGATGTTGAGATCAGGGCTCTGTGGGGGTCAAACCATCACTTCCGGGACTCCTTTTTCTTCTTAACACTGAAGTTCTTAATGACGTTGTCTGTATGTTTGGGGTCGTTTTTCTGCCGCAGAGCCAATCACACGCCTCCCTGATGGTATGGCATAATGGATAAGTATCTGCCTGTATTTCTCACTGAGGACACCATTGATCCTGACCAAATCTATAACTCCATTTGCAGAAATGCAGCCCCAAACTTGCAAGGTTCCACCATGTTTCACTGTTGCCGGCAGAAACTGCCCCTTGCTACAACCAAATATTTCAAATTTTCACTCATCAGTCCAGAACACCTGCTGCCATTTTTCTGCAGTTCCTATATTTTCATGCATAGGATATGAAAACAAGGCTAAGTGACTCAACTGCACTGCCCTGCACACTATACTTCAAAATGGCTTAGGGAGAGGTGTTTGGAATCAAGACTGAGGACTGAGGAGTGAGTTAATTGATGCACAATGCACTTTTTACATTTCATTTTTGCCTGGAGTTGGGCTTTAAAGCAGCTGAGGATATTTGAGATAAATGCTGATCTGTGCAAAAACAGAATGGCATTATTGTACTGGATTTAGATATACAAATGTGCATTTTCAGTCCTCAAACTAATAATAAAGACAAGCCCTGCAGCATCCCCTTATTTAGGTAATAATAATTCCTATACAGCAAGCAATGCTACATAATATAACCTGCACATAAACTGAAATTGTATATAAAATAACTGGTTTCAGGCAAATGAATTGCAAATGAGCTGCTGCATTTTAAACGTCTTGTTAGATTACTGAGTATGACATTACAATATTATAAATGTGCCTATTTAATATGATTTATATATTTTTTCCTCTTACTGGGAAGTAAAGAATATAAACTGTTTCTTTTTTTTTTTTTGCCATCAATACCAAGCAAAAAGTGTCCTTTCCTACACATTAAACATGTTATGAGAGAACCATCCAGGCTGCCATTTCTGTCCTTCTTCTGAAAATGATAGTTGCCTGGCTGTCCCTGACTTTAATATCTCACAAACCCAGAACAAGCAACTAAAGGTTTGAGAAAAGTTAGAGATCAGCAACGGTAGCCCCATACAGTATTTCTCTCTTGTTAGGTTTCCTTTAAAGTGGAAAACAAGTGATTCCCTCCCTTCAGAGACTGGGCCACAGGACAGTATTCAAACATGATAATGACCCCCAAACACACCTCCAAGAAGACCATCGCCTTGCTAAATAAGCTAAGGTTAAAGGTGATGAACTGGCCAAGCATGTCTCCAGACCTAAACCCTATTAAGCATCTGTGGGGCATCCTCAAACAGAGGGTGTAGGAGCGCTAGGTCTCTAACCTACACCAGTTCCGTGATGTGGTCATGGAGGAGTGGAAGAGGACTCCACCAGAGCTTCACAGGTTGCTACTGAACTCCATGCCCAAGAGGGTTAAGGCAGTGCTGGAAAATAATGGTGACCACACAAAATATTGACACTTTGGGGCCCAATTTGGATAATTTTACTTAGGGGTGTACTCACTTTTGTTGCCAGCGGTTTAGACATTAATGGCTGTGTGTTGAGTTATTTTGAGGGGACAGCAAATTTACACTGTTATACAAGCTGTACACTGACTACTTTACATTGTAGCAAAGTGTAATTTCTTCAGTGTTGTCACATGAAAAGATATAATAAAATATTTACAAAAATGTGAGGGGTGTACTCACTTTTGTGAGATACTGTATATGTGCCCTGCTCAAATTGAATGAATCAGGTTTACATCCACTTTAAGAGATTATTCCAGGAACGCGTGCGATGGGAATATGGACTGTATATCACTGAGATAGACGTTAACTGCCATTTAATGTCATTGCTCAATGGTGCATATTGACATTGATCATTTTTTGGCTTTTTTTGCCTAAAGAAATCAAACCAACCAAAACTAATTATTAATGTCTACGTTATTGCTTTACTGATTTGTATCTTTGTAAAAATGATTATAATGTATCTCTCACAGTTAACAAATATACTCGCAATCTAATTTAAAACCTTTATAGTTATACTGACATATGATATAAATTGTAAATTCTTAGGACGAATAGCGAAATGTTGGCAACTCCGAATTGCAATTGCAATGCTGCCCTCTAGTGGATTACTCATACACTGCATCAGCAGCACCTGCGTCTTTTCTACTGACTTCTGTTTAGTTCTTGTTGATGATTTGACAGCCTGGCAGGTATGGGTCTTATCCCCAAACAGACACTGTCTGTCTTTGAGGACACATACCCACACCCATATCTGCATGCTTGCAAAATTGCAAAAATTGAGACCAGCGACTGTGTCTGTGCAGCCACTGCACGACAATTGCGCAGTCGTGTGACGCTGTACCCATATAAAATTGACGTCCTTTTTTTTACACAAATAGAGCTTTCTTCTGGTGGTATTTGATCACCTCTGCGGTTTTTATTTTTTGCACTATAAACAAAAAAAGACAGACAATTTTGAAAAAAAAAAACAGTATTTTTTACTTTTGCTATAATAAATATCCCCCAATTTAAAAAAAAAAAAAAAACAAATTTCTTCATAAGTTTAGGCCAATATGTATTCTTCTACATATTTTTGGTAAAAAAAATTGTGATAAGCGTATATGGATTGGTTTGTGCAAAAGTTATAGCGTCTACAAAATAGGGGATAGATTTTTGGCATTTTTATTATTTTATTCTTTTTACTGGTAATGGCGGCGATCAGCAATTTTTAGCGGGACTGCGACATTGTGGCGCACAGATCGGACACCTTTGACACTTTTTTTGGGACCACTAACATTTATACAGCGATCGGAGCTAAAAATAGCCACTGATTACTGTATGTCACTGGCAGGAAAGGGGTTAACACTAGGGGGCGATCAGGGGGTTAAATGTGTTCCCTCACAAGTGTTTCTAACTGTGGGGGATGGGACTGACTAGAGAAAGAGACATATCGCTGTTCCTAATTACTAGCAACAGCAGATCTGTCTCTCCTCCCCTGTCAGAACGGGGATTTTTGTGTTTACATACAAAGATCCCCGTTCTGGCTCTCGTGCCCGCGATCGTGGGTGGCCAGCGGACATCACCGCCGCCAGCCACGCGCATCGGGTCCCCTGCCTGCTATGGCTCTTAAAGGAACCGACGTACAGGTACGGCGATTTGCGGGAACGAGCCACTTTGCCTCCGTAAATGTACGTGAGCTGGTCGGCAAGTGGTTAATCTTAATGCTGCTAGCATAAGTAAATAGATAGGAAATTATATCATATTTACTTGTCTTAAACTTTTTTTTGTTACTTTTTTTTTAGTTACTTCCTGGTGTCCAGGCTAGGCAAATTATGTCATACATCCCAGGTGTCTTCAGGAAAGATGGAGAAGAGGTGGGGTTTTCTCAGCTAAGCACACTCTCCGGCATGCATGCTTGAACTAAAGACAGATGGATTCCAGGAAGTAAATGTCCTTACTGGAGATGGTCACGGCCAGATTGAGTCTCGATGTACATCTTGCAGGAACAATACAGGAATGAGGTAGGAAGGATCTTACATCATATAGGAGGGAGGATACTAAGAAAATTGGGCGTAATTAAAACAGTGACCACAGGGTGGCAGCATAATTAGGAATAACAAACCTAGTGAAACAATATATATTAAATTGCATTGCCCTTATAATTGCTGTAGGCAGCTCAACAGCAGTGGCGTCACTGGGGGGGCAGAGGGCCATGGCCCCACCAACTTTATACTGTGCCCCCCAATTAAAATGCCTTTTTTTGTGTAGCGGGTGCCTGCGGCCCCGCATCTTGCCCCGACTGAACTGGTTGCTAGCTGCCTTCTGCCTGGCATTTAGCAACCAGTGACGTCAGGCACAGAGACACAGAATTAGACTGAGGCTGCCCCAGCATTCACAGCGGAGGAGGATTTAACTTCCTCCTCCTCCGCGTCGAGTGCTTAGCTCCACCCACCTCCTCCTCTTCTCCAGTTTGGTGAGGGAGCGCTGCAGCCTGCAGGTATTTGTGAGTGATCCTCTTCTGCTGACAGTGCTGAGATGGCTGCCCGAGGTGACTTTTTGGCACTGCCTGAGTCTTGACTAAGGGACCCGAGAGTCAGAGCAGACATTCCTGTCACTGCTCGCTATGTGCCCGCTGCTCTTTTCCCGCTACCTGTTGCTGTTCTGCAGGCAGCTGTCACTATGTCAGGTGTCATCAGCCACGCCCATACTAGTTCCCAGCACAGTATTGACCAATGACCATGTGGGGAAGCAAGCAGTGGGAAATATGACAATTGAGCCTGAGGAAACATCAGCATCACCAGATGACAATAATGTACAAGTCTATATGGATCAGTTATGAGTGTGAGTCTTGGCTTTAGATCGGGTGGTAAGCCCTGATGTGTAACATCAAGCAGAACTAGTCCTGAATGAAAGCTGTGAAACCCTTAGGGGTTAACTTAGTAACAGTGCAGTTACCCTCCATAGTGACTGAAGGGGTTGGTTTGTACCTCTAATTTAAGATTAGAGTCAGTGGCACCTTCTCTCTCCCTTTATCTTAGTCTGCAAGTGTTGCTGTATTGCCACTTCGTGCTCTGGTGTGGCTGACCTGAGTGTCCAGAATCATTAAGGGTCAGTTCACACCAGATGCAGTACCTGCACCGGAAACTGACTGGAACTGACTGCATTGGTGTAAAATAGAGCCCTTGAAATACATGGAAAAAACTGTGCATGCATTTTTCGGGCCAGTTCACACCACAAAAATGCACTCATGTGTTCCGGATCAGTTTTTGCTTACAGTTCACACCACATGCAGTTCCAGTGCATTTTTTTATAAAATTTGCTAGATTTCAGTACAGTTCTGTGCAGAAAAAATGCAGCACGCTCTACTTTTTTTTTCTGTACCGGAAACTGACTGGAAACTGACTGCACTGATGTGACCTAGAGCCATTGGAATAAATGGAAAACACTGCATGCATTTTTAGTGCAGAAGAAAAAGAACACAGAACTGCATCTGGTGTGAACTAACACTAACTGAGGATCGGTATTCAGAATGTGTTTGAAATGTGAGAGATAACATTATTTTATCACTATATCACTATATTAGAGCCACAGTATCTTATAGCATTGATATGAAACACATCGGGACTCTAGTCAAGTCACAAACAGCATTGCCTAGCTGTCAATGGATGTGCTTTATGTTTAAGGCATTTATTTCTCTAATGATCTATTACTCCATGCTGTGTCATGTTAGCTTGCAGTAAATATGAGCAGGAATAAA
This sequence comes from Aquarana catesbeiana, assembly GCF_042186555.1. NCBI lineage: Eukaryota > Metazoa > Chordata > Amphibia > Anura > Ranidae > Aquarana > Aquarana catesbeiana. The sequence goes on from NC_133324.1 coordinate 693,215,598, forward strand.
GTATCTGCTTTCTACTGACAAGTCTAGTAAGAGCGATATTAGCTTGTACTAATTTTCTTTTCCTCAGACCATGTACACTGACATGAGAGGACCTCTATATATGACCAGTGCTGGGTAATATGTACAGGACATTGATGGATTGCTGCTAAACCGATTCTTGGTGGATGTGGAATGTTATTTCTGTGGAGCTTTTCAGGGAGACATCTATTCATATTAAATATATATTTATTGAAGGTATATGCATTGAGATTTATAGCAGCTGAATGAGGTCCACACATTATAGGGAGTGCAGTTTGACAATGCTGCCAATTTGTAATGGTAAAGGGTGAAGGCCTTATTCATTAAGCTTAGCTCTAGAATGGCTTGCTATAGTTACATTTTAGCCCCATTTTGACCTTGTATGTGACCATTTTTTTATCCAAGGTATTTTATTTTCCACACTCCTGCACTATATACACTATATTGCCCATTGCCCGCTCCTGTACTATATACACTATATTGCCCATTGCCCGCTGCTGCACTATATACACTATATTGTCCATTACACATCCCTGCACTATATACACTATATTGTCCATTACACACTCCTGCACTATATACACTATATTGTCCATTACTCACTCCTGCACTGTATTGTCCATTACACATTCCTGCACTATGTAAACCTTATTATCCACTAGACACTCCTGCACTATATACACTATATTATCCATTACACACGCCTGCACTATATACACTATATTATCCATTACACACTCCTGCACAATATACACTATATTGTCCATTACACATTCCTAACTATATACACTATATTGTCCATTACACATTCCTAACTATATACACTATATTATCCATTACTCACTCCTGAACTATATACACTATATTGTCCATTACACACTCCTGCAATACTATATTGTACATTACACACTCTTGCACTATATTGTACATTACACACTCCTGCACTATATTAACAGAAAAAAGGAAGTTCCCCTTGGGATTTGGACTTTACCAGCAGTTACATAAATGTAACAACTTAGTAGAGTAGAAAAAGTATATATATACAGTATCTCACACAAGTGAGTACACCCCTCACATTTTTGTAAATATTTTATGCTATCTTTTCATGTGACAAAATTGAAGAAATTACACTTTACTAAAATGTAAAGTAGTGAGTGTACAGCTTGTATAACAGTGTAAATTTGCTGTCCCCTCAAAATAACTCAACACACAGCCATTAATGTCTAAACAACTGACAACAAAAGTGAGTACACTCCTAAGTGAAAATGTCCAAATTGGGCCCAATTAGCCATTTTCCCTCCCAGGCATCATGTGGCTCGTTAGTGTTACAAGGTCTCAGGTGTGAATAGGGAGCAGGTGTGTTAAGTTTGGTGTTATCGCTCTCACTCTCTCATACTGGTCACTGGAAGTTCAACATGGTGCCTCATGGCAAAGAACTCTCTGAGGATCTGAAAAAAAAAATGTTGCTCTACATAAAGATGGCCTGGGCTATAAGAAGATTGTCAAGACCCTGAAACTGAGCTGCAGCACAATGACCAAGATCATACAGCGGTTCATTAGGACAGGTTCCACTCAGAACAGACCTCGCCATGGTTGACCAAAGAAGTTGAGTGCACGTGCTGAACGTCATATCCAGAAGTTGTCCTTGGGAAATAGATGTATGAGTGCTGCCAGCATTGCTGCAGAGTTTGAGGGGGGTCAGTCTGTCAATGCTCAGACCATACGCCGCACACTGCATCAAATTGGTCTACATGGCTGTCGCCCCAGAATAAATCCTCTTCTAAAGATTATACACAAGAAAGTCCGCAAACAGTTTGTTGAAGACAAGCAGACTAAGGACATGGATTACTAAAACCATGTCCTGTGGTCTGATGAGACCAAGATAAACTTATTTGGTTCAGATGGTGTCAAGCATGTGTGACGGCAACCAGGTGAGGAGTACAAAGACAAGTGTGTCTTGCCTACAGTCAAGCATGGTGGTGGGAGTGTCATGGTCTGGGGCTGCATGAGTGCTGTCAGCACTGGGGAGCTACAATTCATTGGGGGAACCATGAATGCCAACATGTACTGTGACATACTGAAGCAGAGCATGATCCCCTCTCTTTGGAGACTGGGCCGCAGGGCAGTATTCCAACATGATAATGACCCCAAACACACCTCCAAGACGACCACCGCCTTGCTAAAGAAGCTAAGGGTAAAGGTGATGGACTGGCCAAGCATGTCTCCAGACCTAAACTCTATTGAGCATCTGTGGGGCATCCTCAAATGGAAGGTGGAGGAGAGCAAGGTCCCTAACATCCACCAGCTCCATTATGTCATCATGGAGGAGTGGAAGAGGACTCCAGTGGCAATCTGTGAAGCTCTGGTGAACTCCATGCCCAAGAGGGTTAAGGCAGTGCTGGAAAATAATGGTGGCCACACAAAATATTGATACTTTGGGCCCAAATTGGACATTTTCACTTATGGGGTGTACTCACTTTTGTTGCCAGCGGTTTAGACATTAATGGCTGTGTGTTGAGTTATTTTGAGGGGACAGCAAATTTACACTGTTATACAAGCTGTACACTCACTACTTTACATTGTAGCCAAGTGTCATTTCTTCAGAGTTGTCACATGAAAAGATATAATAAAATATATTATATTTACAAAAATGTGAGGGGTGTACTCATTTGTGTGAGATACTGTATTTATTAAAGGTACATAGTTAAAAACGTGTAACATGGAGTATACATTACATTGTTGTACACTATACTATACTACACTATATTACACTATATTGTACCTTACATACTCCTGCACTATATACACTATATTGTATGTTACATACTCCTGCACTACATACACTATATTTTAGTGTACGTCGCTGGACTTCAAGTAGTTATACCGTGAAAAATTATTATTGCCCCCCCCCCCCTATATTTTGTTCCTAGAGTTGCCACTGCTCAACAGTACTGTATTTTGGGGTCTTTTTACTGTGGAATAAATATGCTATAATGCTGTTTTATTTTTAAAAGTTGGCTAGTGTGGGTCCTGTTGACAAAGTACCATGGTTAAGTACCATAGGCTGCACTGATAAGGCGGCACTGATGGGCACTGATAGGTGGCACTGATGGGCACTGATAAGTGGCACTGATGAGGCAGCACTGTTGAGGCGGCACTGGTGGGCATTGATCAGGAGGCACTGATGACGCTGCACTGTCAGTGTGAGGAAAAAAAAACAGATTACTGGCTTCTGTTTACATCATGTGATCGGCTGTCATTGGCTGAAAGTCTGATAACGTGGTAAAGGGCCAGGATCAGTGATCACAAAGCTGCAGGGGGCGTGCGGGCAGCGTGAGCATGGGAGGACGTCCATGTACACCCTCCCGTCAATTTAAGCTCCACGCTGTAGCCAGCGTTCGGCTATAGCGTGGGCTTCAAGTGGTTAAAGTGTGTAAGGACTGCACTTTCTCCTTATAATGTTTTTGGGGCTTTTTTAGTAGTTATATAAATATACTCTTTGTCACTTCTTAATTTAAAAATGGCTGATTTAGGTCCTGTTGAAAAAGTGGACTAGTCAAACTGTTTAAAGACTGTGCACATACAGTCATCTTATGGGATATGTCGGTTATAAGAACAAGGGATTGCTGCACTGAGTGGAGGCTGCAAAACTACAGTCCCCAATAGACTGGGACTCAAAGGGAGGAAAGGAGGATTTTTACTGCTTTTCCCTGGAAATGTTCAAGGCTTTTGGCACCAGGGCTGGAGGAGAGAGGACCTCTGCATATCAGCTGCTGTGACTGAGGAGTTGAGGATGCTCGGTGCAGCACTGCAGCTGCTGCACTAGCAACATCTGTGCCACTGCTAACAGAAGGTCAGAATGTTTACAGCCAACTGCTCACACCACTGTCAGCTGGAAGCTTCGGGGAGAGACTGAGATGCCCAAACTGATTTGCAGAGCAGTATATATGGGACAAACTATATACACCTCCGATATATACAACTCCAGCACATCACTTGCTTGCAGACTATCTCTCCTCACCACCTCCAGCACATCACTTGCTTGCACTTCCTGGATCAGCTAGCACTGTTTGGGGAGAGTCTGAGATGCCCAAACTGATTTGCAGAACAGTATATATGGGACCGACTATATACACCTCCGGTATATAAAATTCTAATTTCCAACTCTAGCACATCACTTGCTTACAGACTATCTCTCCTCAACACTTCCAGCACATCATTTGCTTTCACTTCCTGGATCAACTAGCACTGATTAGTAGGCCTTATACTGGCTCAGCAAGGCTTAGGATGAATGCCTTTTGCAGACAGGGACCGCGGGCCCCTTTAGTGTAGCAAAAATATAGTAGTCCCAGTGCTAGCTGTCCACGTGGCTACTGAGCCCAGACCACATCTTCAGGCCCTGCCAGCCTTCATGGCTGCAGCTGCCTCTCTCCACTGCCTATAGCACCCCGGTCCACTCCTCCTGCTCTGCACTCATCTCAGACTGCACTCTCCCAGTCCTCTCAGGCGTGCCTCCCCAGTCCTCTCCTGTCCTCTCCTGACAATGTGTCACTTGCCAGCCCTCTTGGCTGCAACCTGTTGTTCCTCTCCTGGAGACTTTGCCTGGCAGTGCTCTCTCACTGTCCTCTCTTGCTCCCGTGCCACCTGTCCAGGACACCTCCGTGTGTTGTGAGAAGGGTCCTGTCCACATCCGAGCCCAAGACTGGGGAGCTCCCTCCAAGGCTCCCTTTTGCAAAGGCCTAGGCCCCCTTTTGCTAAGAACATCCACAGCTGTACCCTGGGATTGGTGAGATGGCTTTTAGCCCATTTATAATACTGCTGGCAGAGACTGTGTCACTGAGAGCAGGACAACAACCATACCTTTCACGTGCTGCATCTACACTAGCCTTTTACAGCACTTCTACCAGGGCTATACTACACCTATACGTTATATCTGTTTTAAAACAAAACACCACTTCTTCAGCATACAATAACTGCATGCAGGTTCATCAGGACTGTTGTTAAGTGTACCAATGCTTCTTAACCACTTGTCACCTGCCCACAGTACATTTACTGCGGGCGGGTATCAGGGGCATATTTGATCATGTACATGTATGCTATCCAGCCTGGAGCGTGCAGCCACAATGGATTGCGGCTCCTGATACATGGCCGATTTGAGCAATCACATGATCACAATGTTAGCAAAGCTGTTATGAATGAATTTCATTCATAACAGCTGTGTTTCCTATACAGTAAAACCTTGGATTGCGAGCATAATTTGTTCCGGAAACATGCTTGTAATCCAAAGCACTTGTATATCAAAGCGAATTTCCCCATAAGAACTAATGGAAACTCAAATGATTCGTTCCACAACCTTTTATTCATAAGTCCTTCCGTTTATAGTCCATATAAAAATATTATAGTAATGTGATAGGTTGTGTAACCATAAAATGTCCATCCACAAATGGCAGCCTCCACAAGGATTAGAAGCAAGCAGGAGCTACAGAGTATAAAAGAGAAGAGAGGCATCTCTAAGTGTAGCAATATGGTTATATTTAATGAAGGTACAACATTTAGCAACTTACATGGTTGATGATTAAAAAAGGCAAAAAAAGAGGCAAATTAGGATGGACAGCTTTACCCCGGATGCCTGCACACTTAGATGTGCCCGTTTTAATAATCAAACATGTGAGTTTCTAAATGTTGTACCATTAAATGTAACCATATTGCTACATTTAGAGGCGCCTCCCTTCTCTTTTATACTCAGTTGTGATATGACGCTACTTGTATATCAAGACATCCATTGTATATCAAGTCAAAATTTATTAAAAAATTTTGCTTGTCTTGCAAAACGCTCTCAAACCAAGTTACTCTCAAACCAAGGTTTTACTGTACAGTGATGCTATTATTGGTCCACAGCTATCACTTGGTACCTGGGCAAACCACAGCACCCTGTTCCATGTAATTAGCTGTAGTCAATCACAGATCACTAGAAATCACAGCTGTTAAAAATGCAACCCATTCATGACAGTAAAAAACATTGCTGTTACAATGATCATCCAACAAGTTGGCAGCATAGAAAGGGAGCTCCGCCATCCAGGGCTTCAGTTTGGCATTTCAGCAAGCAGCGGGAAAACCTCGACCCAACAGCGCAAAGATAATGGGGAGAAGCCAGTCAGCCACCCGGTCTCAGCTGGACCCCTCTACCCAGCTGAGTAGGAACATTCCAACGATGTTCCGCACCCAGCATGCTGACTCGCAGGCCACATCTCAAGCCGCGGACCATAGTGTGGTGAGCTACGCCGCCACCGCTGACTCCCCAGCAGTCTCTCTTGTGGGTGTAACTGCCTCACAGCCCTCACCTCTCCTGTGTCTAGCTGAGCTCCAGCAAGTGGCTCTAGACTAGAGGAATACACTGTCACCTGCAATCTTGGACAGAAAAATGGACATCAGAGCTGTAGCCTCTCGCCTGGATCATGTGGAATCGAGGTACATCCAGGGGAATATAAGATTGCTGCCTTTGCGGATGATATCCCGCTCTTCCTTTCATCTCCATTGACGTTCTTACCCAATCTGATGCCAGTTCTAGAACAGTTTAAAATGATCTCAAACTTGAAAATTATTAATCAAAATCTTTCGCACTAAACATCTCGCTACCCCCTAAACAAGTACAACTTTGTCAGACAAACCTTCTGTGCCGCTGGAAAGCAGATGGCACCATATAATTAGGTATCTAACTCCCTAGTAAACTAAAAGATCTTTATGAAAAAAACTTCTTGTCAGAACTAAAAAATATACAGCAGGATCTCCACAGGTGGGAGGTGCCCACCATTTCCTGGTTTGGACGGACCTCAATTCTAAAGATGACAGTACTCCCCCGTCTACTGTATAAACTGCAGAATATCCCGATTCGCTTGCCTCCTTCTTCGTGGCATACAAAAGAATGTGTAGGGCTTTCCTCTGGAGAACCAAGGCATTACAAATTGGGTGGGCGAAGCTGGTGTTGCCAAAATCTGGAGGCGGAATTGGCCTCCCAGATCTGCAGCCATAATTTTGGGCAGTCCATCTGACTCAGGTAGTAGACTGGAGGCTACACACATGATGTAAGGGCTGGGTGCTGCTGGAGCAATTGATCTCGGGAGCTGAGCTTTGCTTAATTCCCTGGTTCTCTAAAAAATACATACAACCAATCATGCATTCACATCCTCTTATTGGGGAGAACCTTCACGCTTTTGAAAGGGCCTGCAAAGTGTACTCGCTCTCAGCCAAAGACTGCGCGATCACACCTATCAAAGGTAACCCAGACTTTCTTCCAGGTATGGCTAAGGCCTATTCATCCGCGGAGTGGCCATATGCAGAAATGCAAGCTAAACACTTTTTCTCTAGGGGTAGGTTCCTCTGGCATGGAGAACTCGCAGCATCGTCTAACACTAAGCCTTTTTGGGCCTATATTCAACTGAAACACTATTTAGACAATTTAGCGAACAGAGAAAGCTTTACGAAAGCCCATACTGTTTTTGAATCGCTGTGTTCTAGCTCGTCTCCCCAGAGTCATCTGATTTCAGTGCTCTACGCTTCAATGTTTGGGGAACCTTATGCTTCCTTGTGCTCGGAGCATGCATTCTGGGAGACTGAGCTGGACATGGTGATAGAAGACACTAGTTGGGACCACATTCATTTTTATACTCACAAAGGCTCTATGAATGTGTTATTTTCACCAGTCAGTGTACCTGATCAACGCCACACCAGTCATATGATTAAGCTGTACTGCTCTGGTGACAGCATGTAAAGAAAATTGTGAAAAAAACTAATTTAATTTAATTTCTTCATTTTCCAAAAAACTTTTGGACGTTCTTACTAAGGGGCTCTGGGTTAGGTCAAAGTTCTACTTTTAACTCTTAAAGGAGCCTGATATTCCGGGGAGGAGCCCCTCCCACAAGGAACTCCAAAGAGAACTGTTCACTTTTCATTTCTTTGCTTTTCTGTCAGCAGGACTGTAATCCCCTGTTGACAGATCCAAATATAGCAAAAATGATGATGATGTGCTTGATGTCGTACAAATTTCTTTCTGTCGGCATGATACTAACTCCCTACTGACAGAAAGTGATGTAAATGTGTAGATAGTTATAAGGGCAGGATGTTGTTGAATTTTCTTGTCTTTTACAGGATCTTCTTGGACGGGACGGCTGTCCATCCATCTCCGGCTGGAGCCAAGAACCTGCGAGCAGAGTATTTCCCTTGAGGGGGAAGTGCTCTAGCTCAAAATGTGATGATGTGTTATGTTGTTGTTAGCTACAGGGACCTGTATTTTTTTTTAATAAAGTAACTTTTATTGAAACAAAATCAAAAGGCACTTCCAACACAGATATGCAAGTATACAGTCCATGCAGACAATAGTAACGATTTACAAAAGCTAAGAGTGTTCACATCATCTATATACTTTTTGTATTGTATAAATTTACAGTACAACCTGCTATGTTGCCTTTTGCTGACAACTCAGAAAGAACAATACAAACAGATATAACAGTATACATTTCACCTGGAATATTACAAAATACCCGTGTACACACAAAAATAGAGGCAGCCTGGTTGTAGAATCTTAATATGATTCGTGTCAGCTAATGTAAGTCTCATTAAGTTGTAAGTCCCATTTTCTAAACCATTGACATTGCAATAACCTGTTGAGAACAAGTTGTGAGGGAGCGACCCCTGGTGCACCCAACCAGCTTAGCCAGATTTTTTCAAACTTCTTAGGAGATTTCCTATGATAATAGGTATTTCTTTCACGAAAAGGAATGTTATTAACTGCTTGAATCCATTGCTTGCTCGTCGGAGTCTGGGTAGATAACCAATACCTCACTATAAGTTTTCTAGCCAAATAGAGTAGTCTAATAAGAGCAATATAAACAGGATGAGAATACAATTCCTCGTCCAGACTACCCAGCAAGCATATCAAAGGATCCAATGGCAGCTGAACCTGATATACAGTATTAATGATTGTGATGACGCTGTTCCAATATCTAACTAATTTGGGACATCTCCACAACATATGTATAAGGTCTCCTGTGTGAGCCCGACATCTAGGGCAAATAGGTGAATCTCTTCTACTCCAGTCGTGTAACTGCACCAGAGTCCTATATACTCTATGTAGGGACCTGTAGTTAGATGTATAGTGTAATGTATATGCTGTAAATACTGAAAAAATATATATATCTCTTTTTTTTGCACATATTTCTTTGTGCATAGCCTCATCCCAGTTTGTTCCCTTTTCCCCTTCCAAAACTGTATTTCTCATGAGATGCCCTTGCTCCTGGGCCTATTTTTTTCCTTTAGTTTATTTTTGCAAATTCCCAGCTAAGGGACTAGCTGGATGTTGGGGGGGGGGGAGTCAGTGTAGCACCCTCTAGAGTGCTAAAAGGATAGTGTATGTTTTTTTTTTTGTGAGAGTAGGTACATTTCCAAGCCTTGGTGTGTTTTAATCTGGGTTGAGAGTGACTCAGAGCAGAGCTAGGTGACTCACAGGCAGCATCACCAAGACCTCCCGCTTCTTTCCAGCATGTTCTAGTGTTTTCTGAAAGGGAAGGAGGAGAGGGGAGGTGGTGCTGTCTGGGGTGTTCTATGGAGCCTGGACCGATCCCCAATCTGGATTGCAGGGGGCAGGCCCCTTTATATACCTAGGGTCAGCCCAGCTGGGGAGGAGTTGTTCAAGTGGGAGCTGGAGATGAAGTGTTAGGCTGTCAGGGCCTTGGAGTGAGCTCCCCAGTCTGGGGGGAGGGTGACCTTGGGCCTGGGGCTTGGGTGTGGACGGGACCCTTCTCACGACACACGAAGGTGTCCAGGACAGGTGGCACGGGAGCAAGAGAGGACAGCGGGAGAGCACTGCCAGGCAAAGTCTCTAGGAGAGGAACGGGGGAGGACTGGGGAGGCACGCCTGAGAGGACTGGGAGAGTGCAGTTTGAGATGGGTGCAGACCCAGAGGAGTGGACTGGGGTGTCATGGGCAGTGGAGAGAGGCAACTGCAGCCATGAGGGCTGGCAGGGCCTGCAGATGTGGTACTGGGCTCAGTAGCCACTTGGACATCTAGCACTGGGACTACCATATTTTTGCTACACTAAAGGGCCCTGCGGTCCCTGCCTGTAAAAGGCATTCACCTTAGGCCTGGCTGAGCCAGTGTCAGTGCTAGCTGATCCGGGAAGTGCAAGCAAGCGATGTGCTGGAGGTGTTGAGGAGAGATAGCCTGCAACCAAGTGATGTGCTGGACTTGAAGATTGGAGTTGTATATACCGGAGGTGTATATAGTGGGTCCCATATATATTGTTCTGCAAATCAGTTTGGGCATCTCATGAAAATCCCATCCCCATCCAAGTTTACTCCCCTCAATAAAAATAAAAACAAAGTTCAAGGACTGGTTTTCTGCCTGAGGGTGAATGAGAACTGTGTGCCTGGCTGGGCAGGGTGACAGACAGACTACAACACTCAGCAGCCCTCAAGAGGGTACCGCTATATATATATATATGTATATAGTATACAGTGCCTTGAAAAAGTATTCATACCCCTTGAAATTTTCCACATTTATTCATGTTAAAACCAAAAACATAAATGTATTTTATTGGGATTTTATATGATAGACCAACACAAAGTGGCACATAATTGTGAAGTGGAATGAAAATGATAAATGTTTTTTTTATTTTTTTTTACAATTAAATATCTCAAAAGTGTGGTGTGCATTTGTATTCAGCCCCCCTTGTCAATACTTTGTAAAACCACCTTTTGCTGCAATTACAGCTGCAAGTCTTTTTGGGGATGTCTCTACCAGCTTTGCACATCTAGGGAGTGAGATTTTTGCCCATTTTTCTTTGCAAAATAGCTCAAGCTCTGTCAGATTGGATGAAGAGCATCTGTGGACTGCAATTTTCAAATTTTGCCACAGATTCTCAATTGGATTTAGGCCTGGACTTTGACTGGGCCATTCTAACACATGAATATGCTTTGATATAGACCGTTCCATTGTAGCTCTGGCTGTATGTTTAGGGTCGTTGTCCTGCTGGAAGGTGAACCTCTCCAGTCTCAAGTATTTTGCTGACTCTAACAGGTTTTCTTCTAAGATTGCCCTGTATTTGGCTCCATCCATCTTCCCATCAACTCTGACCAGCTTCCTTGTACCTGCTGAAGAAAAGCATCCCCACAACATGATGCTGCTATCACCATGTTTCAAGATGGGGGATGGTGTTTTCAGGGTGATGTGCAGTGTTAGTTTTCCACCACACAAAGCATTTTGCTTTTATGCCAAAAAGTTAAATTTTGGTCTCATCTGACCAGAGCACCATCTTCCACATGTGTGCTGTGTCCCCCACATGGCCTCTCGCAAACTACAAACGGGACTTCTTATGGCTTTCTTTCAACGATGGCCTTCTTCTTGCCACTCTTCTATAAAGGCCAGATTTGTGGAGTGCACAACTAATAGTTGCCCTGTGGACAGATCCTTCCACCTGAGCTGTGGTTCTCTGCAGCTCCTCCAGAGTTACCATGGGCCTCTTGGCTGCTTCTCTGATTAATGCTATCCTTGCCGGGACTGTCAGTTTAGGTGGCTAGCCATGTCTTGGTAGGGTTGCACTTGTGCCATACTCTTTCAATTTTCGGATGATGGATTGAATAGTGTTCCGTGAGATGTTCAAAGCTTGGGATATTTTTTTAATAACCTAACCCTGCTTTAAACTTCTCCACATCTTTATCCCTGACCTGTCTGGTGTGTTCCTTGGTCCTCGTGATGCTGTTTGTTTCCTAAGGTTCTCTAACAAACCTCTGAGGGTTTCACAGAACAGCTGTATTACTGTAACTGAGATTAAATTACTGAAATAAAATCTGGAATTGTAATAACTTCTAAACTAAATATTATCCGAGGGTGGTCATGGATTCCCTCTATTTATTCCATAAATGTATTATTTTGTCTACTCCTATAATTAGCTAGTCTATTAAAACTCTGATTGTTACAGTTGATAGCACAATAATATAAGGTTAGCTATGAAAACAAACACACTGCTTAATAAAACAATGTCTTATTTATTTCCCAAGAAAATAGGAAAACGCTAACATGAAAATACTAAAAGAAGGTATTGCAAAGCATATAACAACAAGAAATATCAAATATACTTATTGCAAAGCTGTTCTAAAGATACTGTATACTCAGTTGGGCTCGAAATGG